>NC_086317.1:336736145-337088645 GCF_036172605.1 Pelobates fuscus | reverse complement strand
AGATGCTCTGAGCAAATGCCTGCCTCTTGGATTTAGCTCCACTGAGCTAGTCAAACCAGGCAGTAAAATGACCTGTTATCTGACTGATAGCCAGAGGGGTGTAACATGGTTGATTTATAAAAGTGCCAATTTCTAAAGAGGACGCACTCTTCACACACAAAGCATTTCAGGAAGCTAAAATGCAATAGGGGTCTCAAGTGTCCCTTTAATAACATTCTATTCTTGCTACAAAATCCTACAAACTTTGCCTTTTCTTGTATGTTCTATATAATGTGTGCGTATGTATAATGTATGTATGTGTGTGTGTATTGCATTACTGTTTTTTAAATTTGCAAGTTTAAAATAATAATGGTAAAGAAGAAATAGGCTAGCAATGAATGAGTTAAAAACCAGCATGAGCGTGCAAGGTCTGGTTTTCTACCTTAGGCAGATCTTAACTACAGATTTTGATGGGTTCTTTTTTTTTTTTTATTCCCTTTTATGTAAGAATTGTTATTTGAGGTCTTAAGTAGTTATTTAGCACCATTAGAACCAGCATGAAACCCATGGAAAAAAAGCTTGCAAATAGGATGGCAGTGAAAAAGTGAGATTTAAATGGCCTTGTAATAATGCCTTTGCTTTCTGTACTTCCCTCTAGGCCATTGAACACCCTGTCCGCACCAATCAGATCCCTCGTCAGATTCCTGAGCAATCATTCTACACAAAGCCATTACCTGGTATCATAATGGGAGGAATTTTACCCTTTGGATGCATTTTCATACAACTTTTCTTCATTCTTAATAGCATTTGGTAAGGATTTATTTGTCTTGCCATCATAAGGCTCTCTCTCCTTTAGTGTTGCCAAGGTTGTGTTCCTTACAAAATTCTTATTTGACAATAAATGAGTTAAGATGTGCCTTGAATATAAACCTGAAACAAACTGAATTCTGCATATATGATAGGTAGATGGCTTTAAAGCTATATATTAAATCACTTTGTCATTTAACATTTGCACTCTCGTATGGAAATTGCTTCATGCTGTAATTTTCCTTTCAGTTATTAGCTGCTCAAGATATAATTTCAGTAATCTTTTTATGAGAACCAAGTAGCTTCCTTACTTATCTACATTTTTCTTAGGATTAATTATGAAAACTTGGTGGGTGTATATTTGTATTCCTTTTTTTAGTATGACTGTGCAAATATAATGATTCTTTTGTGTTTGAGTCACATTTTACTATATTTGGAGCTGCAGACATATGCCACTGTGCTGTACAGCAGGGAATGACCAAAATGATAAGGCAAATTAACTTGGACAAAAAAACTTAGAAGTACATTTAAAAATGAACTGTAGATCCCTTAAACTGCAGTAACTCAGAAGGAGATAATAATTTTGGGTTATGGTTGTTGTGTATTATTAAACTGAGGTGGGGCAAGCACGTTTGGTCTTATTGCAGCTTGTGGTAAATAAAATTAGGACTCTTGTAGCAGTGACCACCAGCTTAAATAATACGTTCGTGAGTTCTAGATATTCGGTACACAACAAACTCACTAATGTTAAAGTTGGGTGCAAAGCCCTAAAACACACCGATTCTAATTGAGTTTTAGTTATCTCTCTAGTCAGGGCCAGATTAAGAGCCCATTGGGCCTGGTGCTGACAATTATGATGGGGCCTTATTACAGAATCTTATCGACCAAAAGCACTAAAACAGTCATACCTCTTAAACGTCATGTATCTGATGGAGATGGTGTTGGAGGGAAACTCAAAGGATGCAGCTATAAGAAAACACATACTCTATGCCAATCTCTCTCTAATTTATGCTTTCATCTTTCAAGTAAATCCATACCCCCTAACAGCAGTGTCCAGTGAAGCAGGATGTCAATGGGCAGGGTAAAAGGGTGGGTCACTGATGGGAGACACAGAGACATACACTGGGAGTCTAGGGGACACTGGGATTCATGGGGACACTGAGACACTAGGGACACTGGCTGTGAGGCTTGGGGATACTGGGAGACATGGGGACACTGAGACCCATGTAGACACAGGCACTGAGAGACATGTGGACACAGGCACTGAGAGACATGTGGACACAGGCACTGAGAGACATGTGGACACAGGCACTGAGAGACATGTGGACACAGGCACTGAGAGACATGTGGACACAGGCACTGAGAGACATGTGGACACAGGCACTGAGAGACATGTGGACACAGGCACTGAGAGACATGTGGACACAGGCACTGAGAGACATGTGGACACAGGCACTGAGAGACATGTGGACACAGGCACTGAGAGACATGTGGACACAGGCACTGAGAGACATGTGGACACAGGCACTGAGAGACATGTGGACACAGGCACTGAGAGACATGTGGACACAGGCACTGAGAGACATGTGGACACAGGCACTGGGAGACATGTGGACACAGGCACTGGCTGGGAGACATGGGGACACAGGCACTGGCTGGGAGACATGGGGACACAGGCACTGGCTGGGAGACATGGGGACACAGGCACTGGCTGGGAGACATGGGGACACAGGCACTGGCTGGGAGACATGGGGACACAGGCACTGGCTGGGAGACATGGGGACACAGGCACTGGCTGGGAGACATGGGGACACAGGCACTGGCTGGGAGACATGGGGACACAGGCACTGGCTGGGAGACATGGGGACACAGGCACTGGCTGGGAGACATGGGGACACAGGCACTGGCTGGGAGACATGGGGACACAGGCACTGGCTGGGAGACATGGGGACACAGGCACTGGCTGGGAGACATGGGGACACAGGCACTGGCTGGGAGACATGGGGACACAGGCACTGGCTGGGAGACATGGGGACACAGGCACTGGCTGGGAGACATGGGGACACAGGCACTGGCTGGGAGACATGGGGACACAGGCACTGGCTGGGAGACATGGGGACACAGGCACTGGCTGGGAGACATGGGGACACAGGCACTGGCTGGGAGACATGGGGACACAGGCACTGGCTGGGAGACATGGGGACACAGGCACTGGCTGGGAGACATGGGGACACAGGCACTGGCTGGGAGACATGGGGACACAGGCACTGGCTGGGAGACATGGGGACACAGGCACTGGCTGGGAGACATGGGGACACAGGCACTGGCTGGGAGACATGGGGACACAGGCACTGGCTGGGAGACATGGGGACACAGGCACTGGCTGGGAGACATGGGGACACAGGCACTGGCTGGGAGACATGGGGACACAGGCACTGGCTGGGAGACATGGGGACACAGGCACTGGCTGGGAGACATGGGGACACAGGCACTGGCTGGGAGACATGGGGACACTGGCACTGGCTGGGAGACATGGGGACACTGGCACTGGCTGGGAGACATGGGGACACTGGCACTGGCTGGGAGACATGGGGACACTGGCACTGGCTGGGAGACATGGGGACACTGTGTCCCTATGTCTCACAGCATCCCCATGTCTCCCAGTGTTCTCTGGTGTCTCAGTGTCCCCAAGTGTCTGTGTCCCCAAGTGTCTCAGTGTCCCCAAGTGTCTCAGTGTCCCCTAGTGTCTCAGTGTCCCCTAGTGTCTCAGTGTTCCCATGTCTCTCAGTGTTCCCATGTCTCTCAGTGTTCCCATGTCTCTCAGTGTTCCCATGTCTCTCAGTGTTCCCATGTCTCTCAGTGTTCCCATGTCTCTCAGTGTTCCCATGTCTCCCTGCTGCCTTCCCCCCAATCCTTCACTTACCTGAGCTGTAGTCTGTCTCTGCAGGCTGGGAGCAGCTGTCTGGACTCTGTGCTGTGTAGCTGCTCCCCCGCAGATGAGTGAGCCTACTGGCTGGTGCTGGTATTGCAGAGTAATCTCCATTTATACTGAG
This sequence comes from Pelobates fuscus, assembly GCF_036172605.1. NCBI lineage: Eukaryota > Metazoa > Chordata > Amphibia > Anura > Pelobatidae > Pelobates > Pelobates fuscus. The sequence goes on along the minus strand of NC_086317.1, from coordinate 337,084,806 downwards.
ACAAATATCTGCATTTATATTGTCGGTATTACTGCAATACCGACATGGACAGGCAGCCTCAAATACCGGCTGTGCTGGTAAAATACCAGTCAGGTGGCAAACCTAAGAGTAGTGTGTGTAGTAAAAAAATTAATTAAAAAAAAAATGTAAATGGGCCTATTCCATGGGTCTGGGCGAGGAGCTGCAGCACCATCAGCCCCTATGTTAATCCGGCCCTGTTTCTAGTTGTAAGTAGTAAAAAGTGTAAAATTCCCCTTAAAGACTTGCGTCTGTTTTCGTTTACAAAATTAGAAACTTAGTATTTGACTTGGAAAGAATTTAGACTCCTTGCCTATTTTTGTAGATATATTTGTAGATGTAGATATACTATTCTTACAACATAGCAAAGCTATAGTGAGTTTGCAATAGGAGACTGTTTAGGATCTTTCTTCTTTTACTTGTATATTGGTTTTATAAGGATTCAAAAAACAACAAAATCTTGAATACTTACATTTCTTTAGAACCTATTTTAAAAGTATGCGAAAGATTAAGTGATTATTTGTCTTAACCTTTGTTTCAGGTCACATCAAATGTATTACATGTTTGGATTCTTGTTTCTTGTATTCATCATTTTGGTCATCACCTGCTCTGAGGCAACAATATTACTTTGCTACTTCCATCTTTGTGCAGAGGTAAGATTTTAAATGTATTGGTTAATTTAAACTTTTAAGCCAAGATAGCTGGAATTAAAACATGGCTAACATGGTGAGTTATTCCTCTTTTGCCTTGAAACGTTAAGTTCACTTTGAAATAATTTCCCCGACAATTCACACCGGATACTGATGGAGATAAATATAATAAAGTAGGTGTGCTTTCCTTTCATTGAACTGTGCCTTGGTCCAAAAATGTTGTAGACCACAGAGTTGGTGCATGGTTATACTTTTATGACTTGTTATAAACAAAAGAACATACTAATTAGTTGTGCTCCATGGTGTTTCTTCCCTCTTTTCCACTCACAAGAATGTTTGTTTTTCTTTGGTGAGGGGTGGGGGGGTTAGATCCAACCTGGAAAGCCTCTTTTAGAGTTTTTCACACTCCTGGCATTTTATTTATCTACAAATGGAAATGTGTCCTGGTCTGTATAAATGTTGTCCGATCTTGTTGTGTTTTATATATAATCTATATATATTTTGTTTTCTTTTCTGTCCCCTACAGGACTATCATTGGCAGTGGCGCTCATTCCTAACAAGCGGTTTTACTGCGGTTTACTTCCTTGTATATGCAGTACACTATTTCTTTTCCAAATTGCAAATAACTGGGACAGCAAGTACTATTTTATACTTTGGGTACACAATGATCATGGTTCTCATCTTCTTTCTTTTCACAGGTAAAAATTGCTTTCTTTTAAAAATTCATACCCTTAGAGGGATTCTCTAGTGCCAAGAAAACAAACTCCCTCCCCCCATCCAACGGTGTAAAGGTTTAAGGTGTAAAATAATCAAAATTAGTGCTTTATTTCTAAGCAGCACTATGTGGTCTTATTTGTATTTGAAGTGGTCTGGGTGCCTACAGTGTCCCTTTAATCCTTATTGCTTAGTTTTTTTTTAATATTACATAATAGCTTGATGAGCACATTTAAATTTATGCAATATTGAGGCTTATGCATAACTAAGTTTTAGCAGTGTTACATTTTACCATTCTAACTTATCAGCCTAATTTTGTTCTGTTACTGAACATAATGTATTTTTGTTTTTTTGTAGGTACGATTGGATTCTTTGCCTGCTTTTGGTTTGTAACAAAGATTTATAGCGTTGTTAAAGTTGATTGACAGGCATGTGACGTTTTCATTATGGATTGTCGGGCTTTTTTCAAGTTCTCTGAAGTTATTTAATTTACAGTATTGTCATCTACTTGTGGAAAGACAGTAACCCAAAATACGCCCTCATCAGGCAGCCTCATTTGTTTTTAAACCTGTATATCTGATTGTTTTATTAAAACATCTTTTTTTGCATTGCAATGTTCCCGTTGAAGAGCCAATTTGAAGATTGTAGTCAATTGTGTGTGTATATATATATAAACTCTACTGTAACTGAAATTTACACATCTAAATGCAGATGAGGCGACTATTAAACAAATATCAATTATATTAATAAAATATGCTGTAAATACAGTTTTGCGTTTAGACTCTAGGTGGGATGAATTATTCTTCAAAGGAAGCAAGTTTTTTTACTTAAAACTTGCTTTCCCAAATTGTTTTTTTTTTTTTTTGTTGTTTTTTTTTTTCCGCTTTCTTTTATTCTGGTTGGATTTTATTTTTATACTTGGTGATATGTACTTACCATCCGTTTTTATTAGGTTTAGTGATTGAAGCCTTTAAAACTATGTGCCTCTGAGTCCTTGAATTTTTAAATTTATAATCTTAAATAAATATTGTAAAAACATAATGCTTGTGTCCTTTAATGATCGTGATTTAACATTTGGCAGCTGCAAAAGTACAATCTATTCATCCTGTGTTGTTTCATTAATATGTGACACCAATCTACTATCCTGCAGACACTGCATTGTGCACCCTGTATGAAGTGCCTGTACATAGGTGTTAAAATTTGCACTGGTTATAGCGACTAACTTAATCTCACAAGACAATATATATGTCTATAAATAGATTACTGGATGATCTTCCAACCTTTCTCAGACAAATCTGCTGTCTAATGCACTGTGACTGCATGCTGCTTAGATTCAGCATAATCCCCAGAAGAATAGTTCAGCCGACACAATGCACTTTTTAACACATGGCAATGATTGGAGGTAAAGTTGCAGGGACCAGAAGCACTTCTATTTAGAGGCTGCACTTTAATTATATTTGTGCCCATCAGGTAAAAGGCACGTGTTTGTACAATTAACCCATTGCACATTTTGCTGTGAGTTTGGAAATTTGCATTCCAAAGGGATAGTTTGCATTTTTAAATAAGAATATGTGACTATGTGCTGGGTACTTGTCAAACATTTTATATTTGACATGGTCAATACTACTGTATGTCCTAAAAATGATACTTGTTCTTCTATTACCAGCTTTTCATAAAACGTGCAAAGGATATTGTACAATCACTAATTTATATTCTTATATAATTTTATATAATATTTATGTAGTAACTTACTAAATTTAGAAAGTAAAAAATCTGTTCTGGATTTTGTTTGTTACTGAGCAGCAGTCTATGTACCAAATTGTTTTGTTTTTTGTTCATGTGCACATCATCCGTAGTGTTAAAAATAAAAACTACATATAATTTTTCACTTCACCACAAAATGTGTTTGTTTTTTTCCTCCCTGATCCTACTAGTGAGAGGGTACATTTTTATATATTGCGTGTATAAGTATCAGTCTAGGTTAGTGATGACGATAATTTTTGAGCCCCGAGTGCCCAAACTTCAATACAAACCAACTTTTTTCCCTCTTAGTACACATTTTCCCCAACACTCACAAATTACTATATATTTTTATTTTATTTTAATTTAACTCTACCCAGCCTCAGTGGGAGAACTAGAGTTGATTCCTCACCTGGGGTCGAGTGGGGCTGCAGGTGCTGATTGTGCTGCTGGACAGGCAGACAGGGGGCAAACCGGCAGAGTAGGTGGTGAGGGAGCTCTGATCTTACTGCTCAGCTCCCTTGCGTGCCGCTTAGTGATGCCGGGAGCCGGTCTGATATCATTCTCCGGCTCCAGGCATCACTAAGCGGCGGGCGAGGAAGCTGAGCAGTAAGAGCTCAGGCTACAGCACTCCCTCGCAGCAAGGCCAGCTCTTGGGCCCTCCAGGACACAAGACTAACAAGGCAGTGCTGCCCAAGGCAAATGCATTGCTAGCCTTGCCAACTGTGGCAGGTGTGCCAACTGTGGCAGGCATGCCATAGGTTCACCATTGCTGGTCTAGGTCCACATGAAGCACCCACCGTAATTACCAAATGAGGAGGTATTTCTCGCAGGAGAATGGCTGGCTTAAAGTGCAGCATTCTGCAAAACCTTTATTTTTGTGCAAAAACTATAAAGATTTGAGCATGCAAAAAATAAAGTATATCAATAAGGCCAAAGTCAATAAAAATGCATTAGTTGTATTGTGCCTTTTTATTTTGTGTTTTTATTTTTAATCTTAGGGCCCCAACGAAACCTACATGACACGTTCTTCATGATTTACAGTTCAAAGCAGCAGCTGTTTTTGGTGCTACTGTTGGTCAATTTTCCATGATTCATGTGCTGGGTTGGGAGCTGGAAAGACCTTAAAAGGAACACTATTGTCACCTAAATTGCTTTAGCTAAATAAAGCAGTTTTAGTGTATAGATCATTCCCCTGCAATTTCACTGCTCAATTCACTGTCATTTAGGAGTTAAATCACTTTGTTTCTGTTAATGCAGCCCTAGCCACACCTCCTCTGGCTATGATTGACAGATCCTGCATGAAAAAAAAACTGGTTTCACTTTCAAACAGATGTAATTTACCTTAAATAATTGTATCTCAATCTCTAAATTGAACTTTAATCACATACAGGAGGCTCTTGCAGGGTCTAGCAAGCTATTAACATAGCAGGGGATAAGAAAATCTTAATTAAACAGAACTTGCAATAAAGAAAGCCTAAATAGGGCTCTCTTTACAGGAAGTGTTTATGGAAGGCTGTGCAAGTCACATGCAGGGAGGTGTGACTAGGGTTCATAAACAAAGGGATTTAACTCCTAAATGGCAGAGGATTGAGCAGTGATGCTGCAGGGGCATGTTATATACACCAAAACTGCTTAATTCAGCTAAAGTTGTTCAGGTGACTATACTATCCCTTTAATATTTGTTCTGCCTAGCTTGTATGGACAATAGCCTAATTAAAGGTAGTAGTTGCTGCCTCACATCACCCTTAGGTAATTTGGGACATGTATGTCCAGTCACAGCACTGATATTAGAGCACTGTCATACAATGCAATATGGGTTTTGTTGCATTGTGTGACTTCACACCATGCAATACAGGGTGTGAAAACACGATAAGCCCATTAAAATTGTGATATTTATATAACAGTTTTGGATTTTTCAAATGTATAGCTTCTCAAAGTCCTAAAATACCTATTTTAATGTAATATGCATAGTTAGCACAACATATAGAGAAGAAAAAAAAACGCACACTACAGTAATTGCATAGTAAGTTCACAAGTCTACCATTATTTCTCTCGTATAGTGGCAGTACTTACAAGTGGGATGTTCCTTCTATCTTGGAAAAGAAGCTCCCCCTTCTTTAAAGATAATTGCGTGCCATGCCTGCTGCCCCTATATATCCTGTACCTTAGAGGAGAACTCCAGTTCTTCTTGTCCCAGCAACGGGACAGACAGCTCCTCCAAGGTCCAGGTGGAGAATGGTGTGGTCAGCACAGGCTGCTGATTGGTGAGGTGAGTGCCTGATAGCTCCCCGGATGGGAGCTGAGCAGCATGCATACTTCCAGGTTTGCGTTACGGAACGCGACCGGAAATCATTCTATTTGTGGCATCTCTGGGACCTCCCACTCATGCGCAAAACGGTGTCAGTGATTTTAGCGCCAAATTTGAAAAATTGTGGGTTTTAAAGCTGTGCAGAGCCTCTGTGACCCCAAGGGTGGGTGTACAGTTCTGGTTCTCCGTGTCACCAGCCCTCCTACACGGTTGTGAGGTGAGATTTAACTTTTTAAACTCCCTTTGACACCTGTCACTGTTGCATGCTTCTAAAATATATATATATTTTTTTTTTCTCCTAGATATGTCCAGTCCTATTCCTCCGGATAAGGCTGATAAAGAAAAGATGACCGGTTCTGTCCCTAAAAAGGCCACAAGTAAATCGAAGCACTTATGTTGTCTGGAATGTGCAGTCCCTCTACCTGACGGATGTCGTAAAAAGACCTGCAATCAGTGCTCCACGGAATTGCTAGAGAAAACCAAGCAAACTGATATGTCGTCCTTCCTGTGCTGGTTCCAGGACAATTTGTCCCAGACCTTTGAATCTTTCAAAGATGCCGTAAAGAAAGAACCGGCTATTCAGGAGAAGCAGACAAAGAAACGTAGGGGAGAGAGATCTCCTTACCTATCTGAGCTCTCATCAGGGGAATGTTAATCTTCCTCACCTTCTGACATTTCCAGTCTGGCTTCAAGCATGGAGGAATGTTTTCGACCAAAAGAGCTAAAAAAAATAAAAAAAAACACCTGTGCAGGAACCCGAACCTACCATGGGTAAGGTTAAAGGCTTCCCAAACTATTGGATCTCCTACAAAGAGAATGGAAGAATCCTGAAAGATGTGCGTTTATTTCAAAGCATTTCAAACTTATTTTCAAACTGCAGTCTGAAGAAAAATCGGAGGATCTTCTCAAGGTCGACATTCAGATAGCACAATAATCAAAGAAGACCACTATACCCATTGGTGAGGTCTCTGGATTAAAGGACCCCATGGACAAGCAAGCCTAGACTTTGTGTAGAAGGTTCTTCCAGGCCGTGGATTACCAATGCAGAGCAGAAATAGCTGGTTCAGCAGTTCTTAGAGCACAGAGCATTTGGCTCCAAGCCCTAGAAGAGTCTCTTGTGGGAAAATTTGATAACGATCCTGCCCAGCTTATGTTCCTCCTAAAACTATCAGTTTTTTTCGGATGCCTCTGATGAGATTCTACGTTGATCCGCCAGAATCATGGGTTTGTCCTCAGTGGCCAGAAGAGCCCTATGGCTTAGAACAAGGACAGCTGATTCAGCCTCTAAAGCCGCCTTGTGTGAACTACCCTTCGAGAGGAACAAGCTTTTTGGTACTCCATTGGAAAACATTATCAGGCAAATGTCTGAAACAAAGAAGATTCGAGACCTCAAAAATATAAGAGATATCAGTTCAGGGGTCAGCGTTCCTTTCGTTACCAAGGACGTTTTCGTAAATTTCAGAAACAAGGTGAAACCGGCAGTCCATGGTCTAGACATGATATCAACAAGCAGGATAAAAAGAGAAAATTTTTACGCCAAGAGGGTAGGAGGACGTCTTCGGTTCTTCGCTCACAAATGGAAGAATATAACATCAAACTGTAACTGTTGGATTCTAAAAACCATCTAAAAAATCAGAATCAAGTTTTCTGCGATACCACAACCATCTTTCCTGCTGTCAAGTTGTCTGTTGATTTAAAAAAAAAAAAAAAAAATTGGAGGCACTCCTGGCAGAATCCCCTATCCTTTTATGCAAGGATATGGTAGAGAAGGTACCCAAACAATGGAAATTTCAGGGAGTCTATTCTCGCCTGTTCTTGGTGCAAAAACCAGATGGATCCTTCCGGCCTATCCGTGACCTCAAGAAGATCAACGCTTGCATACCGTATCAAAGATTCCGTATGGAAAATATTCACTCACATCCTTCAAAAGGGAGAATACAAAATTAGACATGTGCTGGTATCAGAATCCTCCTGGAAGTTCCTCAGATTTGCAGTTTTAACGGTAAGACGAATGATTCTCCACTTTCAGTTTAAGGCGCTTCCCTTTGGCCTGTCATCAGCTCCTCGCATATTTAAAAAAAATCCTGACTCCCGTAGCAGCAGCTTTACGCCTGAGAGGGATCTCTATAGTTCCGTATCTGAACGATTGGTTTTTAAAAGCCGAATCAGAATAGCTACTAAGATCACACCTCGAGATCGCTATAAAAGTTTTGAAAGAACATGGTTGGCTCCTGAACCTAAATTAAGTCTGGAATTCCTGGGACTTCAGGTCTCTGTTCTTTCCAAGGTCGAAACAAAGGCAAATTCTCAAAGCTGTGTCAGGTCTGCAGAAAGACTCGAGCTCCATCAGGGAAGCAATGAGTGTACTGGGACTCCTCACTTCTGCAATCCCAGCAGTGGCGTGGGCAAAAGCGGAATTAAGACCATTACAATGGGACATTCTTTCTCAATGGTCAAGACAACAGGAGGATCTATAATCTGCCTTTCGCCTATCCAAAGTTATGAAGAAATAACTGAATTGGTGGAAAGACAAAAACATTTCAAGAGGCCTCTCTTCGCACAAAAGTTGGATTACGATTACCACAGATGCTTCCCAGACAGGTTGGGGCACCCATCTAGGTTCTCAGTTCTGTTAAGGTGTTTGGAACAGGGAAGATGCAAACGCTTCCTCCAACTTCAGAGAGTTGAAAGCGGTATGGAAGGCACTATCGGTCCAATTATCACCAATCGGACAGTAAGGATCCAGTCAGACAATGCCACAACAGTGGCTTACGTAAACCACCAAGTAGGCACAAGGGTGAAAGCTCTGCAGGACCTATGCTACCACATCATGTCTTGGGCCCAATCAAGACTAATCACGATCTCGGCTACTTATATCAGAGGATCTCTGAATATAATCGCAGACGACCTACGCAGGCGTCATTGGTCTCAGGCAGACTGGTCCCTTTCAAACCAAATTTTCTTGGAGTTGTTACCCGCTGCGGCCTTCCGGATATCGACCTGATGGCCACAAGGAGAAACAGGAAAGTTCATACTTTTGCTTCTCTCCAAGCACGGGATTGCCCAGACTTCTTAGATGGCCTATCGATCACTTGGAACTACAACATGGGTTACGTTTTCCCTCCTATAGCTTTTAATTCCAAGGATTGTTCAGAAGATAAGATGGGAGAAAGCAAGGATTCTAGCCATCCTGCCCTTCTGGGCCAACAGAAGTGGGTTTTCAGAAGTGGAAAACATGACAATCTCACGTTTGTCTCTTCCAATCTCTACCAACGTCATAGATCATGTGATTCTTCCTATAGAGACCCTGGAAATGGTCCACCTGACTGCATGGCTGCTGCAAGGTTGATCCTCCAGGAGCAAGGTCTTTCAGACAGTTTGTGTGACGTTCTTCTGTCTTCGGTTCGCTTGTCAACTGCAAGAATTTATTTTAGGGTTTGGATGAAGTTCAGGACCTGGTGTTCCCTTCAAGGTTCGGATTCTGCCAAAGCATCAGTCCCGGTTATTCTATCTTTTTTGCAGGATGGTTTTGTAGCCGGTCTAGGGGTCTCTACACATTGCCTCAGACTTGCTTATCCGCAGGTTTTTTTAAATCCATACATCTGAAGTGTCCTCCCAAGCTCTCTCCTTTTCTTACCTGGGATTTATCCTTGGTTCTTCGAGCCCTTTGTGAACCTCAGTTTGAACCATTACTAGAGATTCCCCTGAATCTGCTGACTTTCAAGACGGAGTTCCTGGTGGCAATCACCTCTGCTAAAAGGATAGGTGAAATTCAGGCTCTATCTTCAGCTCTTGAATTTACTGTTTTTCATCAAGACAAAGTGGTCCTGCACCCCAGGCCTTCATTTTTGCCAAAGTGGTTTCAAGTACACTTATGAACCAACCTATTGTTCTACCTTCCTTCTGCCAATCTCCTTTGTCAGACCTTGAAAGAAAGTGTCATCTCCTTGATGTTAGAAGAGCATTGAACATTTATCTTCAGAGAACACAAGGCTTTAGGACCTCGGATCATCTTTGTCTCCTTTCAGGGCTCTAACAAAGGTTGTACAGCCTCCAGACCTTCTTTGTCCAGATGGCTAACTGATAACATTAAGTTGGCTTATCAATCCAAAGGGGTTCCGATTGGATTACCATTAAAGGCCCACTCCACTAGGGCTATGGCTACTTCCAGGGCATAAAAAGCCGCTGCCTCACCTGGAGACATCTGTAAAGCGGCTACTTGGTCTTCATTGCATACCTTTATTAAACATTATAGGCTGGACATATTCTCATCCTCTGATGCCTTCTAAGTTCCCACCCTTTATTCGTTTTGCAGGGATCTTGCTATATCCCACTTGTAAGTACTGCCACTATACGGGAGAAAAAAACCAGTAATTTTACTTACCGTAAATTCCTTTTTTCTAAGTATAGTGGCAGTACTGTCTTTCCCTCCACTTTTATATGGATTAAATAACTTTTGCAGTATTCAGTCTCCGTTTGGTTATTTTGTATTACTGGAGTTCTCCTCTAAGGTACAGGATATTTAGGGGCAGCAGGCGGGGCACGCAATTATCTTTAAAGAAGGGGGAGCTTCTTGTCCAAGATAGAAGGAACATGCCACTTGTAAGTACTGCCACTATACTAAAAAAAAAAGGAATTTACGATAAGTAAAATTACTGTTTTTTCTGCAGGTTCACAAATATTACAATTGGAACATACAGTATATCATAAATGTAAACATATCCTACTGATTTGGTCTAATATTAGACCTGCGTCTTTGGGAATGCACAGAATGTATCCGTCAAGAACCATCAACTACCTGTATCGTGCTTAAAGGGATATTTTTGAAGTGGATTTGGTGTTTAGAATACGGTCTGTCTTCAGTCTCAATAATTTAGTAAATTGTCATTAAAAAGAGGAGCTTTAAATTAAAGTTTTGCCTAGAAACTCCATCAATCAGCCAGAAACTACACTTTTTGGCTCTTGCTTTCTTAGTGTGCTGATGTGAAAGGCATTTGCTAGCTAATAGTGACCTGTTTGTTAGGATTGGTGCCCACTCTACCAGTTAAAGGCCATCTCCACTCCCAGCTGCCTGTGGTGCTTTATCATCTTCCAGACAGCAAAGACGCTTACCTGCGTCTGTGATTGTGGGGTTAAGTCTGAAGGAGCTGTGATGTCTGCAATACCCCACCTCCATCCAACTTAACACAAGATTATGAGGCATTGATATTTGAGAGGAGTGGGACCAGAATGGATACCTTGCATAAACCTGGTCGATACATATATACTGTTACCCATACGGGCAGCTTCTCTTAATGCTACAGACAAAACCACACACCCCACACACACACCCACACCCACCCCCACCCAAGCACAGACTGCTACCCACACACAGTTCTCCATTTTGGCCATTAATACCTACACTTGAAATTCACTTTAGTGAATAACTGATATAGATATATGGGAAGGCGGAGCCTGGAGTTGTGGGAGGGGATGATCCGGCCTATTTACATTCTGACTTACCTCCATACCAGGCCAACGACGATTGGTCATTTCCGGTTTCCTAAGGACAGTCTCCCTCGGGCTTACCGGGATTCTTACCAGGCTTCCAGCGCTTCCTCAACCCAGTCAAAACGCTTCCGGAGGTCCGCAACCACTCGGGAACCCTCACCGCCGCGTTCCCGGTACTTCTGCCGCAATTCCGGGTCAGCTGTCAAGCACCTGGAAACTGAGTAAAAACTGCACGAAACGCGTTCTAACTCACGAACCGCACCAACTCATACGAACGCCTATATTTACACTTACGGCTATACTCACATGAACCACTAGTTCATACGAACGACCAAACTACATGAACGGGAAAACTGCACAAAATACTTTATCACACAAAACGGCTTATACTCCACGAAGCGACTAACTATGACACGATTGGCTATGACTCGAACGGCTAATACACGTACGGCTAAAACTCACATAAGGCTGAACACACGTACGGCTAACTCGCATTAGGTTAAAATTAAATGAACGCTTGGCCCAAACGGACGCTCATATGAAACTAACGAACCGCACAAAACATTCCTAAAACTCACAGAGTCCAGAGCCCACACCGCCATCTACCGGCGGAAATCCTTCATGACGTCCACATGTTTTATATAATACTGAGCCTATACAGGCAAACAATTACTTTTTATGCTGGTTATTTTAAATGGTTCTGTCAGGTATATCATGCTTAGTTAAATAGTATCTGTTTAGCAGGAACTTTTATAAAAATCCCAACTGTTGTATTTTATGTTTCCCATACACTTGGCGCATGTTATTTTGTCCTTCCAGATTTTGACTTTTACTCCCTGACTGTTCAGGCAACGTTTATATTTCAATTCTGTAAACCACGTTAGGTTGTCAAAAATACTATACGCTGGGAAACTATGGAGTACAATCAGAGATAAAGAGGGGGTACAATAACCACTTAATAACGGTGATAGGAATGAATCAGTCATTAGGTCATAAATTTAGATATTGTTCTTATACGGTATCATTTCAGTTTGAACTTCTATCAACATAAAAAAAACTATTCCCACCCAGACGGGTATGCTAAACTTGAACATACGCTCTCGATTCTACGAACAAACCTGTACGTTTCAGTCAATACATCACGAACATAACCATTCAGGTAGCAACACCATCATACATTAATACCCTCTCTTAAAAAGTCACGTCATAAAACTTTTATCTTAAAGTGCCTACGCCTTATTAGGTCAAATAGTTAACTCTCACTTGAATCCCTTAATCCGCTAGGTCCAAGACAACAAAACGGTTATTACCCCTCAAGTGAAGGAACTATTTTTGAAGGTAGGTATGAAAAAACAAAAAAGTTCAAATTTCCCATATGTTGTATAAAGTAAAGTTCGCTTTTAGGTTCTACAGACAATCGTGTCTATACAGTTACATACTACGTCACAGAATAAGACCCCTGGTAACTTCTCTTCAAACACGATTAACTGATAGATCACCCAAGCTCAGGCTAAATACTGTCACTGCAAGACCTACACCCATCCTCACACGGAGGTATTTTTCGCCCTACGTCCCAAATCATAGTCTTGCACACTCCACATGGGGTGCAGTTAGTACGGCATTTTCCCCTCCCTTCTGTCTTCTAGTTACTATCGAGAGGCCTACACCCCGCCATCGATTCATGGCAAAGCTTAGGACCAAATCATAGTTAGTCTCAATTCAGCCACTTGGCAATTAGCAGGGCCTCACCACCCCAAATGTAGTTAAGTTGATAAAAGAACCAATCCAAGATATATACTCACTATGTTACTACAATACATTCTCATGTCATTTTAGCATGTCTCACCTGTCGGATCAAGGAGTGGACTTCTCATTGCCAAGTAGACCAGCTACACCAACCATAGGCGAAACCTAGAGACATCAAGCCCCTGTTCTATGAGGTCATGGACTATCCCAAAAATAACTACTGAACTAAGGCGTAGAGGCATTTCTTATCCAGCCACCGCCAGGAAGGCAGAGCCGTATAGGCTGCTCATGGCCAATTCAAACAATCCTCTACCAGGGCCTAGCACGCAAGCCAACACCGGCGATACTCTAGCCAGGATCCAAGCCACTATGTCAGCAATGCTGGCATCAATTAATACCTAAACCAGAGATTGGAGAAGCTGGAATCCACAACCCCAGCTAACATAATCTCCACAGATCTCTCGGCCATCGTATCCACTGCACTAATTGCCGTCACACAGGGTAATGCCACTATCAAGCCACCTGCAAAGGGGTCAGACACGCACATAATCACTCCCGCACAAATGGTCCCACCCAACATAAAAAAGGAAATTTTAGAGGGGAAGGATGTTAATCTCATGTCACTCCTGATAGCATCCCAGGACATAATCAACAACAAGACGTCCAACTACGGTGACTTGTCAGTGGTTCTTAAAGCCAAAGACCACTGGTTAGACAAAAAAACTTCCAGACTTTGTGCAAGCTTTCGGTCTCTACAAAGATATAATTTGCTTCAACTTCCCAAATTACAGAGAGGAATTAGACCATTGCATGCACAAGTTGGTAGACCTGGGAAACAAGTACAGTGGCACTACCTTCTACGACTATCACAAGTCTTTCTCGGCTAAGGCAGCGGCAACTTTCGATCAGTTTAATATCAGGATAAACTGGAGCCACATGGACACCAAATTATTCTGCCACCACTTTGCCGGGCAAGTGCCACCGGCTTGCGCCATTTGCTCATCTAATTCTCACACTACCAATTTGTGCCCCACCGAACATAATTTACTCACCACTAGCTACAGTACACCTAGCACCAGCACGTTTGAACAAAGAGGTTTAAAGGACAAAGTGGGTAGACCGATAGTCTTCTTGGGGAAGGCGCAGGTGTAAAACAACTTCAACGCAGGCGGTTGCAGTTTCAGTGCCTGCAGGTTGTTGCATGTCTGCCCTCTGTTTTAGAGCCCACACCAAGACCATGTGTCCTAATCGTCTCTTTCCCAAGAAATGACTAACGGAGGTACAAGTCGACACACTAGCCTTTTACCTTGTCACTCACCCATATCCACACCTAGTCAATTTCCTGACGTACCTATAGGTACGTTTAAATGTAACAACCTAGAGTCAGCAATATTAGATCCCACTACAGTGGTTACACTCCTCAGCAACGAAATAGAGAAAGGCTTCATGATCGGGCCATTCCATACGCCCCCTTTCACTTGCTGGCGTACCAACCCTATAGGTATCGCTACAGGAAAATACAATAAAAAAAGGTTAATCATAGAGCTGTTGGCTCCTTATTCTGTTGTTACACCTAGCCTGAATGCACTCATACCATCAGACTAATTCTCCCTTCAGTATGCCACATTAGACAATGCAATACAGGCGATATTAGAGGCAGGGGAAGCAGCCTGGTTGGGGAAAACTGACATTTCAAATGCCTTCAAACTGCTCCCAATACGCCCGTCACTGTGGCATCTGCACGGAATAAAATGGAAGGGCTTCTTATACTATTTTGCCGTCCGACTATCTTTTGGAGCAAATAGCAGCCCAACGTTATTCGATTTGTGCGCAGAAACACTATGCTGGCTGTTGTTGAATATAAGTGGCTGTCCAGTCATCATCCACTACCTAGACGACTTCCTGACCATAGAAAAATACAAGACCATCCCACAGCTTTACTAAAACTGTTGCACTATTTTCAACCCCAATAGTTCCGGTAGCCTTGGATAAAATGGTGGGACCCGTCACCAGGTTGTCATTTCTGGGTATATGCCTAGACTCAGTCACTATGCAGGCTAGTGTCCCTGCAGACAAAGTTCAGAGAATCAGGACAGAGATAGAGTTGTTCCTCAACAAAGGTACTACTAACCGGAAAATCCTACAGTCCCTGCTTGGTTCTCTGAACTTTGCTATGAGAATTATCCCACAAGGATGGGCTTTTATATCTAGGCTACTCAGCCTCTTACCCAAACTACCTAACGACCTCAGCATAGTCACTCTAGACCAGTGGTAGTCAACCTTTTTCTACCTACCGCCCACTAATGCATCTTTTTGGTTGAAAAAATGTCCTTACCGCCCACCAGTTTTCGCGCAAATGCGGAATATTTTTAAGAAAGGAGGGTGTTTTAAAAAAAATAAATGTACGTACATTTATCTTTTTATTTCTACTTAATGCAGGTTTATAAGGTTTTTCACTTTATAAAGTTTAATGAGAAAACAATAAAGTAAATTGAAATTACCTTTACTAGTGATTAATGAGATTCTTTGAGGTTGATGCTGCGAGACTAAATATTTGATATCTGGTTCGATTTTTGTAAGGAACAAACGAAGGTCTCTTTAAGTGATATTCAGACGACTTCTCTGTTTGCGCATAATATGATTACTCATTTGTGCGTCAGCTCATCTCCTCTCCCTCCTCAATTCCCCTCCCCACCTTTTTTTCCCCTTTTTCTATTTTTTAACCTTCCTTATAGCAATGCCCAGTAGGAAGGCTGAGCTAGGTAGCCCACTTACTATAGTCCACTATAACAGACAGGCACACATACAGACACACATACAAGACACACACACAAAGACACATACATACACACACACGACACACATACAGACACACACACACACATACAAGACACATACACACATGCACACATACATACACACACAAAGACACAGACAGGCACACATACACACACACACACACACATACAAGACACACACATACATACACACATGCACACATACATACACACACAAAGACACAGACAGGCACACATACACACACACACACGACACATACATACAAACAGACATGCACACACACACAAGACACACATACAGACACACACACACACACATACAAGACACACCCACATACAAGACACACACACACAAGACACACATAGGACACATACAGACACACAGACAGGCACACATACATACACAAAGACACAGACAGGCGCACATACACACAAGACACATACATACAAACAGACAGGCACACATACAAACAAACAGACACACAGACATGCACACACACATGCAGACACACATATAAGACATACATAGACACACACACATGCAGACACACAAGACACACATACAATGACACATACATACAGACACACACACACAAGACATACAAAGACACACACACACAAGACATACCTACAAAGACACACAAACAAGCACACACATTATATTTAAGTCACCCTCCTGTTTCCTACCTTTAAAGTGCAGGAGGGTGACTTTCCCTGGGGTCCAGTGGTGGCTCAGGTGGATGGGAGTCAGAGTTCCCACTCTGGCTTCCTCCCGCGCGGCTCTCAGTTTTAGCTGGGAGGAGTGACCGGGGAATCACTTCCTCCCAGCTCTGTGATGTCATCACAGGGGGCCCGGTCACGCTGTTAAAGCGCCCAGCGCTGACCGGGCCCCCTTACAATCCGCATCCATCGGGTGGCCCTGACAGCATGGGCCACCCGATGGACACTTTGGAAGGCGGCCCCGGCGGTTTACCGCACGGGCCGGAGCCGCAAATGGTCACAGCAGTACCCAGTTGCACGGGTACTGCCGGCTCGCACCCGCCCGCCCGATCATCCTGGAAATCCCTACCGCCCACCTGGAATCCTGAAACGCCCACTAGTGGGCGGTAGGGACCAGGTTGACGAACCATGCTCTAGACCAACAAGCTAGATCTGACTTAACCATGTGGAGACAATTTTTGTCTCAGTGGAACGGTATAAACATGTTCATTCCACCTTGGACAGAGATTTCCCCAGTGATATGGACAGACGAAGCACCCCACTTAGGGTACGCAGCTATTTTTGGTGACAAATGGTTCAGAGGCACATGGCCAGTTGAGACAGCTTTGTTACCCTCATCTAACAACACATCAGCCCTTTTTGAAGTGTACCCAATAGTGGCAGCAGCTAAAGTCTGGGGACACCTTTGGAAGGGACAAGCTATAAAATGCTACTCTGATAACGCAGCTACGTGCGATATAATCAACAAATGCAGATCTACTACATTAACCATCATGAGGTTAGTCAGGAGACAAGTATGGTTGGCAGCCACACTACACTTTCACCTCAGATGCGAGCACATACCGGGCCACTACAACACCGCAGCTGATGCCCTGTCTCGCTCTAACTTCCAGCTGTTCCGTCAAGAACATCCAACGGCCGAGACAAACTCAGACATTCCTCCGTTATTTCAGGACCTCATCCTGGACTAAATTCACTTATGGCTCACAGCAGAAAGCTAGCACAATCAGCACTCTCTGCAAACACCAGGTGCTCATACAACCGAGCCCTGACAATTTTTAACAGATTCATCACAGAATACAAAATCAGTAACCCGTGGTCATTAGATACCGTGGTGGCATTTACTTATTCTTGCCACCTACATCTAAAACTGGCACATAATACGATAAAATTATACCTCACAGGTATACAATATCACCTCACAAACACGTATCCTAGTCACAGTACTTTCATGTCCACTAATCCCATAATAAACGTTTTAAAAGGTATCTTACGACTTGAAGAACAAAAACCCACAAAACGTAAACCTATAGACGCAAACAAGTTCCAGGCATTATCTGATACATTGGATACACTGCCATTCACAAACTATACAAACAACACAATAAAATGGCTATTTATATAGCCTTCCACGGGTTCTTGAGACCAAACGAGTTCACCACAGAACAAACCACTCATATCCAAATTCATGGTATAGGTACGGACTCTTTTTACAAAAATAGGGTATGACCCTTCAGCATTCACCGGCATTCGTTTTGCAAAGGTGCAGCTACTGCCGCTTCTACTCAGAATGTCCGAGCACATATTATTAAAAAACTAGGACATTGGAAATCGTCCGCTTTCAATCGGTACATTCCTCAACCAGAGAAAGAAATTAGGAAAGCATTTAAGGATTTATCTAAGTAGATGTGCATGTCAAACTCTAATCTGGAATAATACTGTTACATATTAAATATGTTTTGCCCATAACTTTTTGCCCTCTTTATTTTACAGGCCTGCCTGTACATTCGGTTTCGGCACACCACAACCGAATTTAGCTAATAACACAATCTACGCTTACTCGGCTAATTTCCCTGACCACAAATGGGAAGGCGGAGCCTGGAGTTGTGGGAGGGGATAATCCTGTCTATTTAAACTTTTTTTAATGGTAGTTTCTGACTTTTGACTCACCATGTAGAATCAAGATGGCTTTAATATGAATGCTACATACTGTATATGAAGGCTTGACGATTCCAAGACACTATGTAATCTTAATTGCCCACCATGGCAACCTGGTGCTTTTATTTTGTCTCCCAGCTGTACACAGAAAGAGCAAATGAGATTCCCTGAACCACAAATATCCTGTAAAGTATCAGCACAGCATAGTGATTACAATGTCGGGCACGCGGACTGCATAAGGAGCAGCCTCATGAGGTTTGATGGAGCGAAATTGGTGGTAAGTATAGCGCTCGTGCCAGGGGTTAACTGCAGGGCTAGGGTTAACGGCAGGGCAGCTCGCGCTGTTAGAAAAGCGTTAAGCTCACGGCCAGGGCATGAGCCCTGATTGGTACTTAGCAGCGTGAGGACATCAGTGGAGGGAAAATAAGGGGTATAAATTTAAAGGCGCCAAAATTAATTACCTCAGCTTGTGCCAGACAAATCTGAAGGTTGGCTGTAATAAAATATTTAAGTTGCTGTTCCAACCCTCCCCCTTTTTATTTAACCTATGTTGTGACCTTGTTATGGGATATAAGTCGCCCTCCTGGTCATCACAGGAGGATGGATTTAGTGGAAAATATATTTATGGCTCCTGACTTTAGAGGGGGTGGAGCCTTGGAAAGTGGTTATGGTTAATATGTTGGTTTGGTCTAAAGGTATGGTTTATTATTAATCGTAGACGTGCAATTCATTTCGTTCCGAATACAAATTCGGCCGAATTTTGGAAATTCTGATGCTTCCAAATGTCTGAATTTCCGAAGTGCTGAACCCTAACCCTACTCCTAAACCAACCCTAACCCTACCCCTAACCATAACCCTACCCCTAACCCTACACTTACCCGAAGTCCTGCAGCTCCGAAGTTTCAAAGTGTTGAAGTGTCGAACCGAAGTGCAAAGTTCCGAAGTGCTGAAGTCCTGAATTTCGGAATGCCGAACCGAATATTTTTCCCATGCACATCCATAATTATTCGTAGGGTTATGGCTTAACTGGAATTATGAAAGCTGTAATAAAGGTTCACGGCCATTCTCCAAGGTGTATTATTAAAGTTATTAAATAACATATTTTGATGAAGAAGTTTGCTTGTGTTTATTTATTTATGTATCACTATGATTGCAACAAATCCCACTCACTGGGGATTAAGCATAAAATGTTTTCATATGAGAAAAGGATAAATGCTTATGCAGTGTTACACCAATGTAAAAAGATTCCTGCTAGAAATATATCCCTATGCACTAGATGGCAAATCAGATAAGTGATCTAATTTTGATGTATAGTTGTATATTATGTATAAAAAAATAGGTGCAAAAGCCTACTTTTTATCTGGTTATTCCACTATAGTTCCCCTCTCACCCCCCTGTATTAATCATGTGAGAATGAAAAGTTCCAAATGTGGTCTATTTCATTATGTACGAAGGTGTCTCAATAAATTGGTTTTACACATATACAGACACAAAGGCACAATATGATCAAAAAGATGTTGCTTAGTGTCAGAGATTACAACATTATATGCTGAGCTTGACGAGGGCTTGACACTTAGATAGAAACATGACTTATTTCGTTCGCGTACAAGAGTAATATCCAGTTTACTGGGTATCTCGACACTCTTCATACAATGACTGTAGATTAGGTTTTTGACACCATGGAGAAGTGGGGGATGCCTGAACGCCGCGCGAGCTCTGCCATAGGTAATCGTTATGGGGATACTCTAGGCCCCGAGCACTACATCTAAGTTACGTGTTCTGCCAGGTTCCCATTGAGGTTCGGTATATGGGGTTCCCCTCCAATAATACATTGTTACTGTCAGTTTCAAGGCTATAACGGAATTAAGCTCACATGTACCTTGATGTGGGATGTGGTTAATTGGAACTACTCCCTCGAATGTTGAAATGTTCCTACGTGTCCACCTATTTTGTAAACGAGCATCCAAACATGCTTGCAAGATGTCTCAGGACACTGATTTTGCTTTCACACTTGTGTTATTTATGTATTCTAAGCATGATTCGATGTATGAGTCATACTATTATTGTTTCTATTTGTTGACAATGCAACCACTTTCAGATTTTCAGATTACAAAATTATTCACACTAAACGCTCAATGCTCATGATGGTACTGGTGGGCGCTGTAAACTGAGTAAGGAAAGGTAGCTGCTGTCTTATACCATGCTTCTGGTGATTAAAAGCAACTGGGCGAGGGATGTTTGTTAACAGAGTACTTCAGTGGTGAGGCAACAGCAGGATTTGTACAGGGCCCTTTGCTAGCGTATGCTTGTATTGGTTTCTGATGAGTGGCAATGGAGATAATTTTTTTAAATCATACTCAAAATTGGCTACTGGCTGCCCAGCAGCAAGAGGAAAAGGCACTGCTCAGGTGTGCTGTGGACTCGTCGGCTTTGGAGAGGTTTTATAACACATTCTGTTCTGGGTAATATTTAGTCCCTGATTTATTTGAAAGCTATAAGAGTTATATATAAAAAAAATGGGGGGTGGAGGGTAAATGTTTAATGCATTTTTTTCTCTGTTCGCGCCCATTTGTTCCCTTATTTGCACCAAAACATTAATTACTTCCACCACTTTATATTCCTTTTTTTTAGGTTCACAAATTTGTTGTTTCCAATGTACAAAAGGAGGTGCAAAAGTGCACTTGTTTTCTGACAAATGTATCTGCCACTGTCAAAATGGTTGTTTCTGAGACAAGCGATCAGGTTTGACATTGTTTCTTATTTAAGGATCGAAACAATTCTTTCAATTGGAATTTTTTTCTTTTTCTAATGTCGATTGGATTACTCATTGATATTATTTTGTAAATGAAATCATTGGTAAAATCAACAGGGGGGGGGGGGGGAAGGAGCAACAAAACCAAAAAGAGGAATAAAAAGTGTCGAAATGATGGATTATTTTGCAATATTACAGAAAAGGGGGGGGATCACTGGTGTATAAAGGATCGAGTGACGGTTTTATACATAAGAAAATTGGGTATGCACACAAAACTGACACATGTTAAAGCAGATGCAGCAATTTCTTATGTATAAAACTATTACTCCCCCTTTGTACTTTGGTGACTTCCCCCCTCCTTGTCTGTAAAACAGACACCAATTTGAAAGAATGTTCAACAATTATTATACATAACCCCCAAAATGCATCTGACCAGGAGAAGGATTATGACGATTTAAACAGTGTTTGTGCTAACCAAACAATTGATAAGAGATTTATAGTTGAAACACTGGTCATAATTGATCGACATTATATTACTGCTCTGCTTGGTGACACAAGTTTAATTAAGTGTTCTTGCATAGTAAGACCACTTACTATTATATCACATATATATTATTCTTATTCTTATTCTAGCCAAATTTACCACCATAACTCCTCCAACAGTTTTTACACTACATAGACAGTAATATACCGAAACGTGCGGATTGTTCCCGATTGGATTGCTATCACTTTGTGGAACGTTTCGCCGAATGGTTCACAAACGATCGTCGTTTCTGTGGCGAAATTGGTCCCATAGGAATGAATGGTGGAATGTTTAAAACTAGAGTGGGAGCTGACAAAGGCTAGAGTGTGAGGACGTGATTTCTAAACTGCCACCACTTTAAGCCCACCTACACAAATCTTATATCAAAACGTTCAGCTATCCCTGCTGCCACTAAACATGTCCACGGCTAAGCCATAGTCCTGATAGTTTTGACAATATGACCATTTGTTTGCAACTCACGCCATCCATTGACATTCATTGAAACTCCACTCTAGCCACCTCAAATTTGAAGGGCAATATCTAAACCGCGACTGTGCCTTCATTTTTAATATTTCAGAGACATACTATGCATCAAAATGTAGGTCTGGGTCTTGTGATTCTCACAATATAAAGCTCTTCACTGTAGGATTTATAGTTTTTAAAACTACGACCGTTTGAAGATGTCAACCGCCAGTGAAGTAAGCAATTTGGAGCAGTTTGTTTTTAACCGCTCTTCTCTGCCCTGTTTGAAATCTATTAGTTCCAGTTGGAGGAATGTTCGAGGGATTTGAAAGTTTTGAAAGCTCTTCTCTGCCCTTGCTGTAGAGTGAACCACACTCCAACCTTTCCACAGTTACTCCAACCACACAAGTTACTCAAGCCACTCCACCCAGTTACTCCGCCCACTCCAGTTGTAGACTACTGGTGGAGGCAAGAACACTTCACACAATTTCCCCAGACATTTTAGCTTTTCTTGTTTACGATGTATTGATTGCTTTCCCTGTTTATTTACAAAGCAACATTTAATTGACATAAAAGCACCAATGGAGCTTTTAATGTAATCACCCTCCGTACACAAATGGCGAGCAACTGGTAAAATAAAGTGTTAAAATCAATAGTCCTATTCTGTTTTGTATTCAAATGTTTACTAGCTGATGCCCCAAATATTAAGTTAACTTGTGCCATCATTATGCATGCAGAGAGTGACCCAGCTCATGGTGACATCACACTATGAATTATGACACTTGCTTAAACTGTTAATTGTCATAATTCTACTGCTCCATTATTTGGAACACTTTATTCATTGAAGCACAACGGCTGAGGCCTGCCCCACACTGCATACAGGTAGGGCTGTCTCTTGATTTAACAGGTGCATGGCTTCAAATTCTAAATGTATCCCCGCTTATATAAGGTGCGTTTTAAGGATTTTAATATTTCTTCCAATTCAAGTGTAATTAAGTAGATTTTCTATGAATAGGCATTGGTGCATGTTTAAGCTCAGTCAGTATTGCCTCCATTATGACCCCATTGCCCCAAGCGATCCTGGCTGTTTATGATGATGGCTTTTCACGTGTAAAATGTCTGGTGCCTGTGTATGTATGTATATAAAATCATATACAGATATACAGCTGTATATATAATGGCTGTATATGATGTCTTTATATCTGATGGCTGTATATGAGGTCTGTATATCTGATGGCTGTATATGAGTTCTGTATATCTGATGGCTGTATATGCTGTCTGTATATCTGATGGCTGTATATGCTGTCTTTATATCTGACGGCTGTATATGATGTCTGTATATCTGGTGGCTGTTTATGATGTCTTATATCTGATGGCTGTATATGATGTCTTTATATCTGATGGCTGTATATGATATCTTTTTATCTGATGGCTGTATATGATATCTTTTTATCTGATGGCTGTATATGATGTCTGTATATCTGATGGCTGTATATGATGTCTTTATATCTGATGGCTGTATATGCTGTCTTTATATCTGACGGCTGTATATGATCTCTTTATATCTGATGGCTGTATATGCTGTCTTTATATCTGACGGCTGTATATGATGTCTGTATATCTGATGGCTGTATATGATGTCTGTATATCTGATGGCTGTATATGATGTCTTTATATCTGATGGCTGTATATGATGTATTTTTATCTGATGGCTGTATATGATGTCTGTATATCTGATGGCTGTATATGATGTCTTTATATCTGATGGCTGTATATGATGTCTTTATATCTGATGGCTGTATATGATGTCTTTATATCTGATGGCTGTATATGATGTCTTTATATCTGATGGCTGTATATGATGTCTGTATATGATGTCTTTATATCTGATGGCTGTATATGATGTCTGTATATCTGATGGCTGTATATGATGTCTGTATATCTGATGGCTGTATATGATGTCTTTATATCTGATGGCTGTATATGATGTCTTTATAATTGATGGCTGTATATGATGTCTGTATATCTGATGGCTGTATATGATGTCTTTATATCTGATGGCTGTATATGATGTCTGTATATGAGGTATGTATATCTGATGGCTGTATATGATGGCTGTATATGATGTCTTTATATCTGATGTCT
Source organism: Pelobates fuscus (assembly GCF_036172605.1). Classification (NCBI taxonomy): domain Eukaryota; kingdom Metazoa; phylum Chordata; class Amphibia; order Anura; family Pelobatidae; genus Pelobates; species Pelobates fuscus. The sequence goes on along the minus strand of NC_086317.1, from coordinate 337,060,799 downwards.
GTATATCTGATGGCTGTATATCTGATGGCTGTATATGATGTCTTTATATCTGATGGCTGTATATGATGTCTTTATATCTGATGGCTGTATATGATGTCTTTATATCTGATGGCTGTATATGATGTCTTTATATCTGATGGCTGTATATGATGTCTTTATATCTGATGGCTGTATATGATGTCTGTATATCTGATGGCTGTATATGATGTATTTATATCTGATGGCTGTATATCTGATGGCTGTATATGATGTCTTTATATCTGATGGCTGTATATGATGTCTGTATATATAATGGCTGTATATGATGTCTTTATATCTGATGGCTGTATATGATGTCTGTATATATAATGGCTGTATATGATGTCTTTATATCTGATGGCTGTATATGATGTCTGTATATCTGACGGCTGTATATGATGTCTGTATATCTGACGGCTGTATATGATGTCTGTATATCTGATGGCTGTATATGATGTCTGTATATCTGATGGCTGTATATGGTGTCTTTATATCTGATGGCTGTATATTATGTCTGTATATCTGATGGCAGTATATGATGTCTGTATATCTGATGGCTGTATATGGTGTCTTTATAGCTGTATAATATGATGGCTCGGGGTGCCTGTCCTCCCATGGCCCGGCACAAATAGCGGAAGGAGTGAAGTTCACCTTCAGACTCCCAATCCCAGCAGGGCCCGGGCGGCTCCTCCCCCCCATTGCTGGCAGTACTCTGGCTCAGGACAGCCCAGCTCGGAGAATGGCGTGCTTGCTGAGGCCGTGGCTCCCCGGGAGGAAGCTCACACAGTAAGTGGATAGTGACACACGGTGCGGCCGCATAGCGGAAGTGACATACAGACTAGTATGTGTGCAGCTCCCACACAGGGCCCCCTCCCCTGGGCTGGCTGAGTATGGCTCTCTGCTGGCGGCTGTGCTGTTAGTTATTGTTTGTGTAAACCTGGATAGAAGTTAGATTTTCTACAGGAGAAGGACTACAGCAACTCCGGCAAAGCATCATGGGAGTTGTAGTTCTTATCGTTATAGTGACATTGAGACAAAAACAGACTGAGCTACAGCATTAGTTTTTAACTCATTATCCCTGTAATATTTTCATATATCCCTCTTGGCATACCATATTCGCCAAAAAAAAATGTTTGGGGAGGTTTACTTATTTATTTCTCTCTCTCGTTGATAGTAAGTTGTTATTGTTATATTGTGGTGGAAGAGTGGGTATCCAAAGTAATGCCCCACTCTATCAATACAGCTTTTATAGAGTGAAATGGTAGCATTCTTGTGGTTGCTGCGTGCTGATTGTATTAGATAGCAGATGTGTCCATCCAGGGTACCATGCCGTGTATGGGGGAATCAGACTTCAATAAAAAGTTAATAACCCTGTTAGGGAGTTCCAGAATCCACACCGCTAGGAATAGATGTTTATATACCCAACACTGTAGTGTTCCTTTCAGTGTATCTCTTAAAGACACCTTTGTCACCAAAATAAATTTGACCTAAATCTGATATAGATACTTATTCATTTTTTTTTTTTTTTTTTTTTTTTTTCTATGGTCTGGTTTTCATAAAATACACGATTAAAAGTATAGACTACTTTTCCTTTTGTATTGCAGTCAAGCTGACAAAGTTCTATTTCAGTTACCAATTACATTTATTCACAATCGATCAGTAAAATCAGTTCCGTAATCAAACAGTAATCAATATGGCAGTACCAAGATATGGATACCTGTTACATGGGAAAAAGATAATGACTATAACGGCAAGAGGGAGAATATAACCATTAAAATATGGGGACATAAGGAAAGGAATACTAAAAGGGAAAAAAAAACTTATTACAGGCCAGCCTTAGAGGAACAAACCACTGCAAAATACAAAAAAAAGTTTGTTTAAAAAAAAATAATCACTATTTACTAAATACACTGTCAATGCCTTTTATTGAAAAAAATATTTTTTTATTGAGGGTATATCTCATAAAACTTGTCTGCAGCCTTTGCAAGCCATCCACTTCAACCCATCCCAGACATTCTGTGACTGCCCAATTACATACTTTCCACCGCAGCTCAATGAGAAGTCTTTAAAAGGCTCGGTGCCTGGGATTTTTCACGCCCTGTGTTAAGGTAACCAGAAGCTTGAGGATGTTTTGCACTAGATCTGAAATCTGTTAAGTAAGTGTGTCCAAGCCTATTATTAGAAGTCTGCTGGGGTTTACTGGTTTACAAATTTTTGGTTACATGTAGAAGGTCTCCCCATGTTAAGGTTGGTGGGCACAAGCTGCTCCAATTTGTGTTGTGACTGTTTTGTTAAAAATGTAAATACATTCCTGAGTCCTGCTGTGTAGTCTTTGGTTGGGTCTTGACTTGAGCTTTTGGTAGTGTGTATGATCAGACAATTACTTATTTGATAGAATGCAGTTTGAATATTTGGTGTATCTTTTCTGTGTTAGCCTGCAGGAAAGATCTTCTGCTAGTGGATCTGGGAGAAGAACGTGTATTGTTATGTGACGCTTGTCAAAACCCTGCATTAGGGTGAAAACGATTATGGTTCACTTAATTTTAAGAAATGGCAACCTCTTCGTCTTCTTTGCTTCATACTCATTGTGACAAACTCGCCCTTTTAAGAGAGTTTACCATGGGTTTTTGGAGGGGCCTCCTGCCTTGTGATTATGGCCCCTGTAACTTATTGGGGTTTAAGGCACTTGGGACAGAACCCTCTGTCCTTGGATTGCATCTTTTGCCTTAATTGTTTGGATTTGAACATTCCCCTGGGGTGTATTGCCATTTAAAAAGTCTATTTGGGCTTATTGGATTTTGAAACACTTTTTCTGCCCCTTTGATTCCATGGGAGAATGTGCCTCTTCCCCCTCCCCCTTTTTCCTGTCCCATTGTTCTCCAGCAGGGCATGTACCAGGTACACTGCCAGACCAGTTGAAACTGGCTGCTTTGTCCCTCCTCAATCTCTCATCAGCCCTTGCTATTGTTTAATCCCATGGCGATCCAACTGTATTTGTGAGATCTGTGCAATTTTCAGACATATTGAGCGCTCAGATCCAAGCTATCTGGGGATATGTTGGACATATAGGTTAAACATTGTATTATGAGTTATGTCGTTTTTGTAACAGTTTTTGGACTTAGAGATATTTTCTGTACCTGGAGATAGTTGGTTTATAGAAGATAGACCGTCTGCACAGCCTAAATATGTGGAACTGTTTTGGGCATGAAAGCCATGCTTGCAGTTGGTCAAATGTGACTTCCATAAAACCTTTTGAACCCCTGCTCTGATCTGGGTGACTTTTGGATATGTTGTTTATCCAGACCAGGGCTATCTAGGGATGTAAAATTTATGGGGGTATGTTGTTGTTTTGTGGTGTTTTGGGTAAAACTGTATATCTTCTGGCTTCCGTCTGGCAGATTATCTTATTAAAGTGGTCAAGGACACCCTGCACATTAAAGGGCAAATGAAGAACAGTTGACTTGGAGATCTAGTACTTTCTAAGAATTATGGAAGACGTCTGATGTCTTTCCTCTTCAAGAACCTTTTAAGAATTAAATTTCCACTGACTGAAAAAAAAAAAACCCAGAAAAGAAGATATATATCAGTGCAAGGACTCATAAAACTATACCATGAGGAAATGTCTTGCTGTTGGCTGACAGCCCCTAAACTTACCCAGAAAGTTGGCTTTACCTGTTAGGCCACAAGTAGAATTGATGTGGAACACAACTGCAGATTAGAAAAGTTCCTGATCTTTTAACAGAGCTTGATTGAAGATAAGGAAGAAATCCTACTATAAAGGACAGTTACTGTAGCTTTAAGGATTCGTGGATATTGCAGGTGATTAGTGAAAAGCAAAAAACACTAGCAACTGTGACAGAGATATTGGTAACAGAGTTTTAGTAGGAGAGTATTAGTAATCAAGTTAAAGTTCATTAGCAAAGCAATTCCCAGAGAATTACTTATTGTATACTTAGAGTTTGATGGGAGTAATCTTCTAAAGGTAGTTTAGTTGGAGCCAAGATAGAGAATAAACTTCTTTCAGTCCTGGTCTTCGGGGTTGGAGAGAGCAGGAAAGTCCAATATTCAGTCTGAGATCAAAGGAGAGGAGAAGGCAGGGAATCCGTTTAAACAGTCCAAGAGGTCGGTACACAAGTATTAATGAAGAGTAGCTTAGCCGGCAATATGAATGCAGAAGTAACCTAACTCAAATCACTAGGCAATCTTGAAACTGGTGTGGTTTCTCTATAAGGCTTGAGAGAGCCGCGTCAGAGAAGGGGGCGGGAACTGCTCCGCATACCCAGAAGTGTCAGAACGGAGCTGATCGGAAAGATAATTTCTGACATTACCAATGGATGATGCAGCATCTTTTAAAGACCCCATGGTCAAAATCTTTAGAATTCTAAGCAAGACCATATCAGCCAGGCAGAGAATATTCTAGGTCACAGGCCTGGAGAGAAGGACAGTCTTCTGCATCATGAGGGACAAGTCCTTTTCTTTCTTTCTTTTTTTCCTTTTCTTGTGGATTATCTAATCAATTCTGACTTTCTCCAAAGTACAGTGGTGGAAACCAAACTTCTAGATTTCGCTGACATTTGGGAGAAAGAAATAATAATAATTATTATTATAAATATTGTGGGATACACTTTGTAGTAAGAAACGGATAGAGGCTGTAATTCATCCTTACTCTGTGAAGGCCGTTATATGTGAATACAAGAATTTCATCAGATGTCACCTAGAGATCTGCCCTGTCAGAATACGTGTCTTCCTTTTTATCAGGAAATCTATTTTTCCAGTTCCCAGAGTAGAAAGATTCTTAGAGGTTTACTCCCCCTTATTCTTATAATTGGGGGGAAAAAAGAACCATATTTTTCCAGCACAGCATATGATATTTTTTGGGAGGGTCCCACAGAGCGCATTTCTTCTCCACTGCAATCACAAATCCCAGAATTGTACGCTCCGTAGTAATGAGATGTGGCCTTCCAGTAGCAGATCTCATGGCAACCAACCTCAACAATCACGTTTTTCTCTTCTTTCCTTTTTCAAGGAGATACAAACATCAGGCAGCTAGGACAGATGCCTTAGCAATTCCTTGGAACTTTAATCTAAATTATGGTTTTCCCCACAATACTCCTTTTATTTCCAGTATTCAGGAAAATTAGCCAAGATTGAGCACAAGTAATTGCAATACTACCTTGTTGGCCCAGGTTTCCGCTTCTGTTAAGACTGTCAGAAGAACCTCTTTGGGATATTCCATCGTTCTCATCTCTCATATCCTAGGGCACAGTTCTTCACCCATTACCTCATTCATTGTTTCCAAAGACATAGAAATGGAAACGTTCTCTTTGACTCCTGAAAGACTGTTAGACATGGTAGTAAATACTTTACTACAGGCCAGGAAGAAGACAACTTATTTAGTTTACTACCGTATTTAGGTAGCCTTCTTCTCCTAGAAAGCCTCCATAAAAATAATTCTTTGGCATGCTTATCGCAAAAATATTTTGGAATTCTTGCAGGCTCGCTTAGGATACCCTTTTAAAAACATTTTTTTTTGAAAAAAATACATTATTTGAAGTTTTTCACATGAATAGTACAGTGTACTCAACAGTAACAAAACAGAATTGGTATTGCTTACTCAGTGGTTCAACATGATGGCAACAGAAAATGTTACTGAAGACAGACAAAAACTACATACGCTACATAAGTATCAACCATAGGATAATACCTCAGTACTAGAAGAAGAAAAGGTTATATAGGAAGAAGAGAAAAATATAAAGGAAGAAAAGAAAGGACAAATGTGAAAGAAAAAGTGCTCAATGTGAACCTTACAGGGCCTCACTGATCGATGGTACATATTCCAAAAGTTACTCCCATAACATCGTCACACTCAATTATGCCGAGAAGTGAACCTGAGAAGAGCCAGACACCACAAGGACAGTTAAAGCAACAAGGATACAATCCACTGTATCCATATCATTTTATATGCCTGTACTCTATGTGACACACCAAAGATCAATTTCTCCATGTTGCAGATTTCCTTCATGTGAGAATATTCTAAAACCAGGGGAGTGAGACAGATTGTCTCCAAAACAATTGAAATAGTCTCTTAATCAACTTTTAAACATTCAAACTTTGTATATGCCTTTTTTACTGTTTTATTTGATAATAAAGTTATCCTTCAACATATTCTTCCTAAGGTGGTTTTCCAGTTTCACCTAAACCAGAATGTGGTGTTACCAGCCTTTTGCCTTGACTTTGGTTTGGAAGAATCTGCCTATGTGCACCAGTTGGACTGTTAAAGCATCTACAGCACTAGAACTAGCTGTTGGAGGAAGTCTCCATAGCTGTTTGCTAATCATTTGTGCTACACTCAATATCCCATACTGACAAAGTGAAAACCTATATATTTTTTTTTTTTTACACCTTTGAAAAAACTGAAATATCACACTGACATAAGATTCTTAACTTTACATTCCAGTCTTTATGAATATGATGCAATAAGTTTTGCATACTTGGATTTGATTAGTTTCTGACAATCATCTCTGCAGATCCTCTCATAAACTGTCAGTTTGGATAAGGACCGTTGGTGGACAGACATTTTCAGGTCATTCAAGAGACGTTCAGTTAGGCCAGGCATAGGCAACCTTCGGCTCTGCAGATGTTTTGGACTACACCTCCCATGATGCTTTGCCAGCAGTATGTGTGTAAGAGCATTATGGGGGATGTAGTCCACAACATCTGGAGAGCCGAAGGTTGCCTATCCCTGAGTTAGGCTCTTGTCCAGGCTTTGGCTGGTCCACTGCGGAGACATCCTTAAGCCACTCTTTGTCTTGGCAGTGTTTTCCTCACCCCTGACTAGTCTCCCAGTCCCTGCCACTAATAAACACCCCCCAAAGCATGATACTATGACCACTAGGCTTCAACGTTGGGATGGTATTGTGCAGGTGATGAACAGTGCCTGGTTTTCTCCAAAGGTGGTGCTCTATATTAAGGCCAAACTGTCAGACAGGAGAATCTTGTTTCTCACAGTCTGATAGTCCTTTTGGTGCTTTTGTGCAAATTTTAATTGGGCTTTCATGTACCTTGCATTGAAAAGAGGCTCCCATCTGGTCAGTGTACCATACGGCCAGACTGGTCTAGTGTTGCAGTTATGTTTGTCCTTCTCCAAGTTTCTCCCATCTTCACTCACTTTGGAGCTCACTCAGAGTGAGTATTGGGTTTTTGGTCTCCTCTTTTACTATGAAGGCTCTTCTCCCCCGAGTGCACAGTTGGTGGCTGGTTGGCCACTAATTATAGAGGCCACAATTTTCTTGGCAACCTCAAGTGCAACCAGATTTATTTATTTATTTTGCAGCCTTCTCGTGATCAGCAACTCAACACCAGCGTCTCTGCATTTTGTAGGCTTGGTTTTTGCTCTGGTATGCATTTACAGCTGTGAGTCCTTACATAGACAGGTGTGTGCCTTTCCAAATCCTGTCCAATCAATTGAATTTGCCACAGGTGGACTACAATCAAAGTGTAAAAAAAAAAAAAAGTGTATAAATGAGATGCATCTAAATTTATAATGTCTTAGCAAAGGGACTGAATACTTAAGTCAATGTAATTTTTTATTTTTTTTATTTAATCAATTTCCCAACATTAGAACATTCAATGCCGTCCTACATAGAGCCATACTATCCTACACAGAGTCAGCTTAAATTCCTCTAGGGTGGCATAGAATACCCTATTGCCTGTTGGGGCTATTTTTAGGGGCCCCAGACTTTTCGATGAGCTGCAAGCAGCTATTTAAATAATTAAAATGCCTATCTAAAGATTGTGGAGCCAACAGGGTTAAATCCTTGTTCAGACCAGAAACCCCTGGTATCAATAGATACCTGGTGCTCCTCTGTCAGCTGGGGCCATTTTTATTGTCCCCAGGCTGACCAATGACCGCTAAGGAGCACTGGAAATCAGCACTGCTTTAAATTCACTCAGGCTTGTGAATGGAGACCACCACCCCCCCTCACCGATCACAGTGTAATCATTTTGTGGAAAAAAATGCTCAATTCGTAATTAAAGTAAATGTAATTATGAAAACAACCAGAAGATGGCGGTCTTTGACAACTATTTGCTGTGTTAAATAGAATACCCATTTTCTAATATCAAAATTGATATTAGCAGAGGGTTTCCTTAGTGGTGGGGTTAGGGTTAGATTTATGGGTAAGAGTAGGGTAGGGTTAGGGTAGCATTATGGTTAGTTGTAGGGTTACTGTAAGGGTTAATGCTGTTTTTGGGTTAGGGATAGTGTAAGGTTAAGAGTAAGATTAGGCTTACGGTTAGAGTTGGTGTAAGCACTGAATAAGGGGTGTGGCTCATATAGCTCTAGTGTCGGGAATATGTATATGGTTAACGTTAACTACGAAAAATTAATTTAGATTCTAGATGTATTTGGCATTTAGAAATCACATGATGTATGAATCAATTTTTAGTTATTTGCACGATGTGAAGATGTGTAAAAAATGATTATGAGCAACAATGTGAAAAAAATGTTGCTCCCGTTTTTTAACATTTTATTCACATAGTTTTGTTAGATATACATATAGAATATTAAATGATCATACTTTCTGTCCTTTAAGACACAATATATAATATGCATGGAAGCACTGGAAGAGAAGCCCTTACATTACGATGGAACAGACCTATAGCTCAAATTCAAGGTTTTGTTTCAAAACCCGGACAATTGTCCCCGTCCTTCAGTGGTTTATAAATTTGCAATCAGTTTTTTGCTTTGTTGCTGTGGGATATTCAATGTAGATTTATGTGAAAAAAAAATTATTTAAATAATTGTAACATACAGTTGCAACTTGAAGGGTCTGGATACTTTTATGAAGTGTGTGTGTGTGTGTGTGTGTGTAAAACAAACGATGATGATTGCAGGGAAATTGTAAAAGGATTTTTACACACCAGTGCATTGATATGATATGGGTATCAAAAGAATAGGCTTGAACATATTCTGAAAAGTCTACTCTATCTCTACTCTATGGAATGGAAGCTGTAGAGGATAATAAGATTTAAAAAAAAAAAAACATAGAAAATAACCTAAAGTTCAAGTCTTCAATTCTATAGCACCATCAATGACCAGGACTACAGCGAAACCATATCTGGAGACTCCCAGCATGACATGGATCAACACTAAGCTCTCTAAATGCATCTACATGCCAGGAAGGTATCCAGTAGTAACTCTCTCAAGTGCTGATAAGTGGAAGATCCACTATTGGGAATAAGGTAATAGTGCAAGATTATAGCTTATAATAGGAACATGGAATTGTTTTCTATTTCCTTCGATTTCATGACATAATTTTGTGACACTAGAGGTGAGGAAAATTGATGAAACTGGAAAGAAAAAAAACATTAGACTAAGGGCAAACATATCAAGCTGTGAGCTGGTTGTCTGTTGAACAGCGTTTCATATTTATTAGCTTTCACCTTTTGGTGAAATTGTTGTTGATATATTATTTGACCTTTTCATTTTAAAGAATTTTCTCCGCAATGGATTGCATGGCAGGAATTCCGTTTTATTGCTGCATAGTTTTACAGCTTTAAAATGAGATGTTTGGCCTGACTGGTTAATGTACACAAGCCACCATCAAGCAAAATTCAGCAAATTAAATGCACTTGATTCTTAATTCCATCTAAATTATTCTTAAATTGACTTAAAGTGCACCTGCTATGCTAATAAAACCTAATGACCTTTTGTAGGAAATTTTTTATCTATACATTGCTAACAGGATAATGGCTGGTTAGTATATAGAGTGAATTATTTTTAATTATCTGCTTTATTCACTTATTCCAAAAAGCTCTGTTGACTTGTGGTATCTTTAACAATTTTGTCTCTAAGCGAAACAACTCAGTTGCTTCGTTCCCATTTATTCTGAGAAACCTGCAAGGGTCCAGGTCTCTCTGTTGCCTCTACTAGGTGACTTAACAAACTGGCAACCATTCGGAACCACCAGGATACTCAGTCCACCCCAGTGTGACCTCCTAACTTATTGCATTACTGTAGGTCTCCTTGCCAAGTCTACTAAACGGTTGCCCAGCCATTACCAAACATCGTAAAGAGATTCTTTCTTTGCATATACTAATCAATTGTTCCATGAGGATATACTCTTGCATATATTGTAAATACCTGATATTACTGTTCTATTTCATTTACCATAATTGTTATGTGCTAGGCAAAACTATCCCTTGCTAAAAATGGAGTGGGGTAGTGCTGGCATAGGGGTTGCATTTTATTAAATTTTTAGCTAGGACACTTACTTTTAAAGTGACATTTCTGACTTATTTTAGCTACCCAATCACAAACTTCCCAATGCAGCTTAATGAGAATTCTTTGCAAGGTAGGTGCTCTGAGTATTTGTTGCCTCTTGAGTTCAGCTCCACTGAGCTAACCACACCAGGAAGTAACAGGTCCAGATGTCTGCTTGAAAGCCAAGGGGCTATAACCAGGTTATAGAATTGTCAATTTCTATTGGAATTTGCACTCTTTGCAAAATGAAAAAAATAGGACAGACTCTTCACACATAAAGCTTTTCAGTAAGCTAAAGTGGTTAGGGGTCTGGAGTGTACTTTTAAGCTGTCTTCATCATGTGCATAGAGATGCTGTGTGAGTCAAAACTAGGTGAGGTGTGGTCTGAGGTGCAAAAACAAATTAATGTCACTCCTAAGCACCATAGAATTGAGCTGTGAGATTGCAAGGGCATGCTGTACGTTCCCAAACCACTTAATTAAACTAAAGTTGATTTTGTGTTTAGCATGTCCCTTTAATGTGGAAGTTTCCCATCAGATGAATGGAAGCAATGAGGTTGGGCTGTGGGCACCCAGAGAGTGTTGAGTTTTGTCAAATGTATCTAATGGTTTGACATAAACCAAGGGAACAAATGACCCATGAATCTTTAATGATAGATAATGCCAATTTCTTATGTATGTATAAGGAAAGTAACAAAAGAAAAATGAAATCAAAGCTTGTATTCTAGAAACATTTAATACCCCTCTGTACAAAAAAAAAACCACTATTCTGTAGAATAAATTAGTTGGTTATATTACCACATCCATTCATAAACATAATCCTTGTTTAAGTTGAAATTTTGTTCTGTTTAAAAATGAATGCATATTCCTCTTTTATTTGCATCTACGATAATATATAACCTCTTGTTTACTTTGTGTCTCCAGTGAATAAATGGATTTAGCTGTGCAGTTTTATTAGATAAAGTTTCTCGTTTTTCCTGAAAGTGATCTCTTAGGGAGGCTCCTGAGGGAAATGAAGCATAAAAAGGTAGCAGAATGTAGAGTTGGTTTTGTAGACATTACATTTTAACAGTTCCTGCATTTTATATTAGATAACATTTAGATTGAGGTTTTTTTTTTGGGGGGGGGAGTAGTGACCCAATTTCCCATTTACTGTACTTTTAAGCTATACACATCTGCACCTGATTTGTTTGAGGGGCTTAATGAGAAACTTCAAACAGTTTACATGTCAATTACAAAGAATGCATGGTTTTTACAGTTCCAGTAATCTGTCCACATTGCTGATCACAACATGATCCCAGGTGGGTATAACTCAAGACAGATGACATTCCAAGAATGCAATTACAAAGAGCTTATATATATTTAACACTAACAAGATGTCTTGCCATGCCATGGCTTCTTCAGAAATGTCAGATTCATAACAAACCCTCCTTTATCTGTTGTCAACTGTGGTCTCCGTTGTTCCTCACTTTCTATGTCAGACCCAATTTGAACACTATAGTCTAGCATGTTGGGTATCAAAATCAGAACTATTAGTAGGTGTAACTTTTTAACCTATAATGAGAAGACAAAGTTAAAATATAGATAATTCAGGGGCGTGGCCAACTGCCTTGCTAGCAATACGCATGTATGTGGAGCTCCGTATCAGCGCCTGATAAAGTAAGCCAATAACCCGACAAACAGCTCCCATAAACAGCCACACACACGCCTCCCGCACAGAGACATCAATGGGGCGCAAAAGTAAAAAATGTGAGACACCCAAAATGAACGATATTCAGCTCTCGTTTGCGAGGCCTACTCCACCGGCTCCTGCCTAGATGGCGCCCGCAGCTCCCAGGATGACAGAGAGACTCCCAGGAGACTCCCAGGATGACAGAGAGAGTCTTACCTTGCCTCCGGCGGAAGCTGGGGCCCCAGTATCCCGACTCTATCATGTCCCACTCCAGAGACCTGGGCACTGTGCAAATGGAGGGTAGCACTGTGGCCTTATATGGGGATCTCCCGTTTTCAGCGCTTGCGGAACGGAGGTAGCTGGCACCGATTGCCAAACTACGGGACGCAGGAGTCTGATACCAATGGGGGGGGGGCAGATGGATCCCTTGCGTTATCACAGATGACCAAATGAGGTTCCTCCAGCAGTTGAACTTACCAGAGGCAGATGTGGTTGAACCCAGGTATGAAGGCAATCCGTCGCAGCGTAAGTCCAAAAGCAACCAGGGGCCAAAGAAAAGCTTATGTGCCTGCGCTGCCAAAGAGACACTCCTAGGCTCTGTTATGTAGCTGCCGTACTCCTTCTTTTGGACCTCTCACAGCCGTCAAGCTACAGCGCAAGCCAAAACAAACACAGAGCACTTGCTGCAAATGTTGGCTCCACAATGTTACTGTTTATAGTCTATAGATTAGATTACTGTATAATGTTCTTTAATACCGTATGCTCTTAGTCACTACTCTCAATTGACTGCTAAATAGCCAACATTGCAGCCCTAACAGATGATTATTATTGTTATAACCATATTATTACTGTCATACCACGGCAAATTGTATTCTAAGTATCCAAACAAATTTTAAAAATATAGATAATTTACTTAGTTTTATTTTTGTTTATCTTTTTTTTTTCTTGAAAATGTTCCATCAAATGTAGTTTACATGTTCTTAAAAGGTCACACTAAGCACCATCATAACTTATGTGATTGCAAAATAGATGATGCAAGAGCATCCTCGGCCAACTCTTAGCTCTAAAAGTGCCTTAGAACTGCAGTGATTTATAAACAATATAAACAATGCTACAGCTTTTGCACAGCCACAAACAGAGGTTACGAAAATCAGTGGACTTGACCTTTGTGTAAACTGAAAATGCAGCCATGTAGCTGCTATCAGTCTAAAGAACAGGACTGCTCATCCTATATGATCAGTGGAACTGCTCTTTGGGGATAAACTCCTGTATTCCATAACTCCTTGCTGTGCTTATATAACGTAAAAAATAGGTGATTGTGTCATTTTCAAAATAATTCTAAAAGTCAAACAGAGAATCATGGCGCAGCATTTCAAAATATAATTACATTCAACAAATGTAGTTGTTTGACCTAGTAATAGAATGGAAAAGATGTCGCATGGTATTATTGTTAATTCCAAATGTAGATATTACATTGGGACATGTAGCAAACAGACAGTGAAACAACAAAGATATTGTGACAAACTGCCATTGGCATTGGAGAGGACTTGTCGCTAGCCTCTTGCCCTGCGACTATGGCCCTGGAGTGTATTGCCCTTTAAGACTTACAAAAATCCTTTATGCCCAAATGTATGCTGTTCCTGGCCCTTTAAATGCTTTGGAGCAGGGTTACAACTTTTAAACTGGCACTTCGAATGCAGTCGAAGTGCCGAAGCCGTCGAAGTGGCCGCCATTCGACAAACGAACACGTGGCGGCGGCCCTTTTAACTTGTTCGAACGTGGACAGCGGTGTGTGCAGCCAAATCTATGGAACTGTTTGCGGCTACCCAATTGCACGAACACCGCTGACCCGTACCTACTTCGACACGGCGGCTGGAGACTAAGTCCCGTTCGAAGATTCGAACGCTCGTTCGAATAGGACTTAGTTGTTTTCTCGGTGTAAAATAAACCGATCGCACAGCCCAAATCCATGGAACTGTTTTGGGCATGAAAATGTGCTTGCGGTCGGTCATAAAGGACTTATACCTATCTCCTGAACGGATTCGAATGATTTTTGGGTATGTTTGTATTTGGAATGTGCTGATTAATAATATGTAACCGTTATTAATATTGGATGTATGGTTTTAGAGTTATGAAAGTTGGGTCAAATGTATGTTTAAATTGTACGTATAATTGTGTTACCTCTCAGGCTAAAGGGAGGGAATCTGTAGGATGTAACCATTGTGTGATTGGGTAATGCATAATTGTTTGTGGGCGTCTCCCTTGCAGGGGAGAATTGCATAAAAGCAGAGTGTGTGCCACTAAACCTGAGATCTTCTTGACCCTCAATACGTAGCCTTGTCTCGTGCTTGGAGGGTACAGCTATATTCACACTGGGGATCACTTGGCTCTTTTGAGAGTTGGTTCCAGTTATGCTCTCCTTGGAGGAGAGATCTTCCCCACACGGTCCTGGATGCTGGAGGTTCATACAGGGTGGAAGGAAGATGGCGTGGCTCCAGTTAAGCTACGGCGGTTGTGGAGTCTGCGGTGGTTGTGGTGTCGTCTGCAGTGCTGGGAGTCCTCAGGAAGCGCTGGGAGCATCCATCAACGGAAGGTGATCCGTTACAGATATGTTCTAGTATACATACTGTTTGTTCGTTTAAGTGTCCCTTTTACTCAAATACTATCTTTTTGGCAACTATAGCAGTTTATCCCAACTAGTGCTGAGCTGTGACATTAAGTACTTTTGGGACAAGAGTTAAAGCGGCACTGTCATGCCGAATCCCGTTTTTTTTTTTTAACCCGCCTACACTACATCCAATCGACCCCCTAGTCACCCCCAAATGCCCCTAAGCCCCCCTTATTACCTATTTTTTTATTCTTTATCTTCTGCCCCGATCTTTATTCAGGGCGCCGCCATCTTTGTGTGGGTAGGTGAAGTCCCTGAGGGACACGTCATCTGCCCACACTAGACAGACTGTGAGATTCCCGCACATGCCCAGTGAAAGACCTGGACATGCAAACAGGAATTTAATCTATTCATTCATTCATCAGACAGACGAATGAATGAATAGAAAAAATCAGACGAACAAACTAACACTGTGTATCAGTGTTCGTTCGGTTTATTACAAGGAGGGAGCTACCGGCGTGCAGCTCCCTCCTTGTAATATGTAAAGACAGAAGCGGCAGGGAGCTGTGCTCCCCACCACTTCATAAGCCCCCCAGGTCCCCCCCTCACTCTATGGGGGTCAATATGACCCACATAATAGCATAAGGGAGATTAAAATCTCCCCAATGCCCCTACTCGCTATACCGCGAGTAGGGGCATGTCCACTAAACAGTGAGTAGCCTGTGGCTGCTCACTGTAAAAACAAAAATGGTAATACCGGGGGGGGGGGGGCAGTAGGTCCCCCCCTTATTACTATTATGGCCCCCCCACCCGTCGTTTAGGGGTGGGGGCCAATAGTTTTTTTTGTTTTTTTTTTACAGTGGCTGCTCACTGCTTACTAGACATGCCCCTACTCGCAGTATAGCGAGTAGGGGCATATTATTTACTAATACTAAGTCATTTTTACTTAGTGTTAGTAAATGTGGCTGAAAGACCAGTTTAGGTCTTTCAGCCTTTTAGCAGATAGCTCCCTGATACCGTGGGAATTAGGGAGTTATCTACTAAGCGGCTGCAAGATGCAGCCACAGGAATGAATAGGATCGGAGTTTCATTCATTAGAATGAAATTCCGATCCGAACAAAGTGCCGAATTGCGTTCTAAAAGAAACGAACATACTGTTCTCATTCAGTTAGAACGCAATTCGGCAGTTTCGTCTAAAATGACAGGAAGCATCGCGGGAACACAGAGGAAAGGTAAGGATTATGGGAAAATTGCTCTGACCAGCGGAAATGAAGCACACTTTGCTCCTCCGCTGGTCAGAGCTGGTCAAGCGGAGGAATCCTCCATAAGACAAAGAGTCCCTATTTTGTCTTATGATTTTAAAGAAAACTAAAGAAGGCAGGAAGAAAAGAATAACAGATCCCGAGAGAGTGGGAGAAGAGGAAGAGATTGAGGAAAGGTAAGTTCGGCATGACAGTGCCGCTTTAATAAAAAGGAAAAATTTTAGTGGAAGACCGGGTAAAAAAAAAAAAGACACCTAAATTAAATGGGCAAAAAAAATACTAATTATAAAAGTGAACATTGAAAAAGTCTAAATGTGTTCATATGCCATGGCTCACTTCCATTCTGTTGAGTGTTTCTGTAATATATGTTGTTGGTGTGCTTGGATGACACCACTGTGGGATGTAGCTGCCTGCAGTGTAATTTTTCACAGTGCAATTTCTCTTTTGGTTTATAACCTGCAGATATATTGCGTATGTCTGCTGCTTTAGTGAAGATGATGGAGTGACACATTGACAACTCGTGTGGTCAAAATGCATTATTATTTTGTAATACAGTATATATTTATATGTAAGTGCTAAAGTTTTCTATTACTGCAATTGACTTGAAGTCAGTACTACTGTTTTCAGAACCCTTTTCTACTCAACCTAATATACGTTTGGGGAGAAAAAAAAATAGTATTTGTAAAATATACTACATTAGTAATTAAAATGTTGGGACAGGTATATGGGGGTAACATGGGGGGATGGTTGCACTCACCTGAACATGCTTAAATGGGGAGCCTCAGATGGAGTTTTTTCCCAAGTAAGTGGGTTAATCTCATAAGAGCAGACATTAGACTGTGAGAGTAGGACCTGCCAAAGATGGGGTACATTGACGTTGTGGCAGGCTTATGCAATGTATGATCATATAATGTAACTAAATCCCCATTATTTTTTTTGCCTAGATTAGGTATTTAAATTTTTTTTTTTTTAAAACTAATAAAATCTGTCAACATTGAAGTTGCTGTTTAGTAGATAGGAGAGTGCGCTGGATCTTGTGTATTGTGTGTGTGTGTATATATATATATATATATATATATATATATATATATATATAGTATTCATACTTACCGTAATTTCTTTAGCTGGCAGCATATACAGATGGGTTAGCTGCTCCCCTTACAGCCGATAGGACAGGAATAAACCAAAAACCTTTAAAGGCGTATCCCTGTCTGGATCCCTCAGTCACAAACATTCCTACAGAAGAAGTAAATCCAACACTGGGTGGGTAGTATATGGTGCCAGAAAAAGAAAATTTTGGTAGGTATGAATACATTTTCCACTTTCCTGGCTAATCATGGCAGCATATAAAGATGGGAATACCCAAGCTTCAAAGGGAGGCTGAAACAATGCAAGAGACTGAATAAATGCAAAAATAAGTTTAATGAACATATCAGAACAACTCATTTTTTAGAAGAGTGAACTGAATGAAGGACTTGATGCCCAAGCTGAGATTAATTCACAGCTTTAGCATCCAGTTTCTAGAGATGAATGAACGTGTTAAATGAAGACCAAGTGCCAGCCTTGCAGATACTGTCTGGGGAAGCATTTGCCAGAGAAGCCCAAGATGCAGAAACCGCACAAGTAGAGTGTGTTCTGATTCCTCTAGGGACCGGCAGCGATAGGCCTTAATAAGCCTTAGCAATAGCAGCTACTATCCAATGTCTCAAAGTAGACGTAGAGGCCGCTTCACCTCTTCTGTGGGCAATACAAAAAGTCTGGAAAACTTACGAAAAGAGCGGATCATCTCAATATAGAGGGAAATAGCTCTAACCACATTTAGATTGTGCCAACTTCCTCCTCAGGAGTAGAATGCTTAGGGTAAAAGAATGGCAACACAATTTTCTTGTTTCAGGCGGAAATTCAACACCACTTTAGACAGAAATTGTGGTATAGGTGTACTACTTTGTCCTGTTGGACCATGGTAAAAGGAGGTTCACAGGACAAGGCCAGGAGCTCACACATTCTCCTAGCTGAGGAGACAGCCACCAAGAGGGGCACCTTTTGAGAAACATTCGTCATAGATGCATGTTGAACTGTCTCGAATGGTGACCTAGTCATGACTTTTAAGACCAGAGGGAGGTCCCATGCCAGCATAAATACCTTAACAGGAGGCCGGATCTTAATAACTGCCTTTATGAAACGTATTACCAGAGGTTCCAATGCCCAATGAGTGCCTGTTAATGCTGTGAATGCAGAGACATGAACTTTCAGAGTATTATAACTCAGGCCCTTATCGAGGCCAGCTTGAAGGAAACTCAGCACAGATGACAAGGATGGGGGATTAATAGCCACCCCTTGTTCCTGGCACCAACAGACGAACACATTCCAAATCCTGTAATAGGAAGATGAGGTAGAGTACTTGCAAGCTTGTAAAAGGGTCTTAATGATGGTGTCTGACATTCCTACACCACTCAGAGCTTCCCGTTCAATCTCCAGGCCAACAGTCTGAAGGATTGTGGATCTGGGTGTGGGAGGCGACCTTGTAACAATAGGTCCAGCTTGACTGGAAGTTCCCTCTGAGGTTCCCGACTCATCAGATTCGCCATAGGGAAGCAGGGACAACATGGCCAAAATGGAAGGATAGCAATCACTTCCGCCTTCTCCTTCCAGATCTTCTTCAGAGTTGCATAAATCAGGGCTATTGGAGGGAAGACGTATGCCAGTCTGAATTTCCACTGTTGGGTCAGAGCATCCTTGCCTAGGGCTCCTATCTCGATATGTCTTGAGAAAAATGCCTGAACCTGTCTATTCCGAGAGGTGGCCATTAAATCTATCTCAGGAGTTCCCTATCTTTGGGCTAGTTCCTCGAACACCCTGGGACATAATTGCCATTCGCGGTTGTTTATGGTGACACGATTTAGGAAATCTGCCTTGGTATTCTGTACACCAGTAAGGTGTACTGCAGACAATCCCTAAACATACTTCTGGCACCATATCTTAATGGGACATCATTTCTCCATCGACTGATGGCTGTGTGTCCCGCCCTGATGGTTGATATAGGACACTGCTACTTGGTTGTCAGAGCGGACGCGTATCCATTTGTTCCTCAGAGTATGTTGGAAGTGCAGAAGAGCTCTGTAGATTGCACAAAGTTCCAGAATGTTGCTTGGTAGCACTGACAAGGAGATGGTCTCTTGGAGAGTGTTTATCGGCCCCCAGGAATGTCATCTTCTGGGTTGGTGTGAGGTAGCTCTTCTGAACATTTATTAACCAGCTGAATCTTTGGAGTTCTGCCAGAACTAGATCTCTCTGAAGACTTGCTTTCTGGGGGTCCGGGGCAACTAACAGCTATCGGCTGAATCGCCTTCAGGCCTCTCTCACAGACAGACTGTCTCATTCATATTATTGATGGGGATTCTACATGCAATGTAGGCTGTTTAGCAAGGCTGTTTAGCAATGCCCTATTGAGCATATTTCTTAGGTAGAGCATCCAGTGGTTTATATATCTTGATATACAGTTCTATGTTACAGCATCTCCGATTCTCTCCCGATTGTTCAGAAACAGGTTTGTGCTCCTGATGTTTATTCTATATTTCTTAACATGGGAACTAAAAGTGCAGTTTTCTTGACATTCCTTTTTATTGGCATTTGTTCTCATGTAGAATAGCGACAGTCTTGCTAGTTGTGCTTTTCACTTCTAATTTAAAGAAGGCCCAAAATAAACTAAAAAAAAAAATAATAGGTAGAAAAAATATATGGAAATAGATTGAAAATTAAAGTGTGTTAATTAAAAATAAAATGAAAAAAAATTACAAAAATAAAAAAGTGAAAAAGTAAAACATTTAAACATTTATTTTTTTTATAATTTTGAAAACATGATAAAATCAAAATAAAAATATATGCACGGACACTGAATTATAGTAATCCGTTTACAAAATACATATATACAATATACTACAAGAATAAAGTTTGGATATATCCTAGTCCAAGCCTAAAGGGTGGGCCTCAGACATGTAACTATAAAGTAACAATATGAAATGAAATAAAATAAAATATACATGGCCTATAAGGGGTGGAGGCAGTGATATTCCATAAAACTCAAAGCAAAAAAAAAACAAACAGAAGGGTTCCTTAAACTAAGCCAGTCAATGGCCATGCCTGATAAGCATGCGCTATTGGGGTGCGGACTGGAAGACTAAATCTGGGAAAAAAAAGATATGTTCCACCGTGGAATGCATGCCACACTGAAGAGGAATTAACGAAGAATGATGACGGGGGACTTCAATTTAGTCCAGGATCTAAACTAGAAGCATCTTACCGGATAGATAACCCTGAAGAAGTCTATTACAGACTAAATGTGTTGAATTGTTTTTATTTATTTTTAGTTGTGAGTTATTTTATGTTTCTTAGCTTACCTACCGACTTTGTGGAATTCCCATCTTGTAAGTTAATTTACCCATTAAAGTTTTGATTGGATGTATATTATACCATTATGGTTGTATGTAGGAGGAGGGGATGTGCCTCATGTGTGCAGTGGCAAAGAGAGTGTATCTTCCCTGAAGCATACCTACCAATTTTAGGAGAACTATTTCAGGATAAGGGAGGTGCCATTGAATGTGGCAATGGGCAGATCTGCTTGTAGTCCATACCTCCAACATTTTAAATGGACAAAGAGGGACACTTTAATATTTGGGGATTGAGTGGGTGTGTGGGCTGGACTGGGGCTGTCCATGAAAATTTTAGGTGACTTACTAATAAATTATGCAACATAAGAACAAGAACAATTTCTTGCACAGACTGATTTCTAAACACATGTATTGTAGTTCAACCCCTTAAGGACCAAACTTCTGGAATAAAAGGGAATCATGACATGTCATGTGTCCTTAAGGGGTTAAAGACACATTGCTGTGGAAGTCTGTTTTACATTCAGACACACCAACAATATGGAGCTCATGGAAAAGAGTGACATTAGTATAGAAAAGAGGGACAGGGGGACCTGGGCTCAAAATAGGGACTGACCCCCCTTAAATACATGGGAGGCATGGTAATGGCAGAGTATGACAACACACTAGGCTGACTGACAGTCATTGTGGCAATCACATATGTAGAGTGTAAAGTCTCTTTAAATTGCCTGAAATAACCCAAGTACACTTTGTGCATTATTGGTGCTTTTAATGATTTGTTTACCCTGCTCTTAGGGAACTTGGTCTCTTGTCCCCAGAAGTAGGATTGTGGGACAGAACCCTATTGAAACACACAAGCAGGCCCTGACTGGCCATCTGGCAAATGCCATTGGGGAATAATCTCCCTGCCAGGCAATGCAGAGCCGGCCTTGCTGTCTGTCTTCTCGGGAGGTCAAAGATCTCCCTCAATGGAATCCTGGCATTTCATTTAGGGGGCCATCACAGCACATAGCCTGAGCTTGCAAGAGGTGTGAACCAGGGCCGGACTGGGAGAAAAATTCGGCCCGGGCATTTTTTTATCCCAGCGGCCCACTAAGAAGGGGGCGGGTCAGAGGAGGTGTGTTTTGTCATCACTAATGACAAGCACGCCCCCTCTCAAAGTGAGCATGTTGGTTCAATGCTCTTCCAGGGCAGACCATGCGCAGAGCTCTGCTGAAGAGCTCTAGCATGAGAAAAGAAA
The DNA here is from genome assembly GCF_036172605.1 of Pelobates fuscus. Classification (NCBI taxonomy): domain Eukaryota; kingdom Metazoa; phylum Chordata; class Amphibia; order Anura; family Pelobatidae; genus Pelobates; species Pelobates fuscus. The sequence goes on along the minus strand of NC_086317.1, from coordinate 337,039,351 downwards.
AACTGTATTTGTTCTGCACAGTGCAAGCAAATGTAATAACATGCTTGCACTGTGTTTCCTTGCAACTTGTCTCTGGTGTCTCTATAACTGGATACCAGGAGACAAAAATGCCAGGAAAGAGTATTGTGCATGTGTTTGGAGTCTGCTTGTGGTATTGCGTGTGTGTAGAGTGAGCTGATTGTGGTGTGGTATTGTGTAATAAGGTTAGTTTTAGACATGTTGTGCCTGTGGTGTAATGTGATGCATATGTGGCTAGGGGCTGTAGAGAATGTATGTAAAGGGGATGTAGCATGTGTGCAAACAGGCTATAGAGTGTGTGTATAAGTGATGTAGTGTTTGTAGAAAGTGTGTGTTTAGGGGTGTAGTATGTGTTTGCTTACAAGGAATCTAGTGTGTGTGTGTGTGTGTGTGTGTGTGTGTGTATAGGGGATTCAGAGTGTATATGTTAAGAGTGTAGTGTGTGTGTGTGTGTATGTGTATATGAGTCTAGTGTGTGTTTGAAGGACCCAGAATGTGTAGGAGATCTAGTGAGTGTGTGTTTATAACGGATTCAGAGTGTATATAGGGATCTAGTGTTTATATGTGTGTAGATGATCCAGAGTTGGGTAAGGGATCTAGTGTGTGTCTGGAATGTAATGTGTTTAGGGGTGCAGTATGTGTGAGGGGTGCTGTGTGTGTGTGTATGTATATATATGTGTGTGTTTGGAACTATTGTGTATGTGTGTGGTGCAGTGTGTTGGGGGGGGTTCTGTGTGTATGTGAGGGGTGCAGTATGTGTGCGTGATGGATGCTGTGTGTGAGGGGTGCGGTAAGTGGTATGTGAGGGTGCGGTAAGTGGTGTGTAAGAATGTGGTGTGTGAGAGTGCTGTGTGTGACAGTGCTGTTTGTAATGTGTGTGACAGTGCTGTGTATGATAGTGCTGTGTATGATGGGTGTGAGAGTGCTGAGTGTGAGAGTGCTGAGTGTGATGGGTTAGAGAGTGCTGTGTGTGAGAGTGCTGTGTATGATGTGTGTGAGAGTGATGTGTGTGAGAATGCTTTGTGTGATGGGTGTGAGAGTGCTGTGTGTGATGGGTTAGAGAGTGCTGTGTGTGAGAGTGCTGTGTGTGAGAGTGCTGTGTGTGATAGTTGTGAGAGTGCTGTGTGTGATAGTTGTGAGAGTGCTGTGTGTGATAGTTGTGAGAGTGCTGTGTGTTATGTGGGTGAGAGTGCTGAGTGAGTGCTGAGTGTGATGGGTGTGAGTGCTGTGTGTGATGGGTGTGAGAGTGCTGAGTGTGATGGGTGTGAGAGTGCTGAGTGTGATGGGTGTGAGAGTGCTGAGTGTGATGGGTGTGAGAGTGCTGTGTGTTATGTGGGTGAGAGTGCTGAGTGTAAGAGTGCTGAGTGTGATGGGTGTGAGTGCTGTGTGTGAGAGTGCTGTGTGTGATGGGTGTGAGAGTGCTGTGTGTGATGGGTTAGAGAGTGCTGTGTATGCTGGGGGTGAGAGTGCTGGGGGTGAGAGTGCTGGGGGTGAGAGTGCTGGGGGTGAGAGTGCTGGGGGTGAGAGTGCTGGGGGTGAGAGTGCTGGGGGTGATAGTTGTGAGAGTGCTGTGTGTTATAGTTGTGAGAGTGCTGTGTGTGATAGTTGTGAGAGTGCTGTGTGTTATGTGGGTGAGAGTGCTGAGTGAGTGCTGAGTGTGATGGGTGTGAGTGCTGAGTGTGATGGGTGTGAGTGCTGAGTGTGATGGGTGTGAGTGCTGAGTGTGATGGGTGTGAGTGCTGTGTGTGATGGGTGTGAGTGCTGTGTGTGATGGGTGTGAGAGTGCTGAGTGTGATGGGTGTGAGAGTGCTGAGTGTGATGGGTGTGAGAGTGCTGAGTGTGATGGGTGTGAGAGTGCTGAGTGTGATGGGTGTGAGAGTGCTGAGTGTGATGGGTGTGAGAGTGCTGAGTGTGATGGGTGTGAGAGTGCTGAGTGTGATGGGTGTGAGAGTGCTGAGTGTGATGGGTGTGAGAGTGCTGAGTGTGATGGGTGTGAGAGTGCTGAGTGTGATGGGTGTGAGAGTGCTGAGTGTGATGGGTGTGAGAGTGCTGAGTGTGATGGGTGTGAGAGTGCTGAGTGTGATGGGTGTGAGAGTGCTGAGTGTGATGGGTGTGAGAGTGCTGAGTGTGATGGGTGTGAGAGTGCTGAGTGTGATGGGTGTGAGAGTGCTGAGTGTGATGGGTGTGAGAGTGCTGAGTGTGATGGGTGTGAGAGTGCTGAGTGTGATGGGTGTGAGAGTGCTGAGTGTGATGGGTGTGAGAGTGCTGAGTGTGATGGGTGTGAGAGTGCTGAGTGTGATGGGTGTGAGAGTGCTGAGTGTGATGGGTGTGAGAGTGCTGAGTGTGATGGGTGTGAGAGTGCTGTGTGTGATGGGTGTGAGAGTGCTGAGTGTGATGGGTGTGAGAGTGCTGAGTGTGATGGGTGTGAGAGTGCTGTGTGTTATGTGGGTGAGAGTGCTGAGTGTAAGAGTGCTGAGTGTGATGGGTGTGAGTGCTGTGTGTGAGAGTGCTGTGTGTGATGGGTGTGAGAGTGCTGTGTATGCTGGGGGTGAGAGTGCTGGGGGTGAGAGTGCTGGGGGTGAGAGTGCTGGGGGTGAGAGTGCTGGGGGTGAGAGTGCTGGGGGTGAGAGTGCTGGGGGTGAGAGTGCTGGGGGTGAGAGTGCTGGGGGTGAGAGTGCTGGGGGTGAGAGTGCTGGGGGTGAGAGTGCTGGGGGTGAGAGTGCTGGGGGTGAGAGTGCTGGGGGTGAGAGTGCTGGGGGTGAGAGTGCTGGGGGTGAGAGTGCTGGGGGTGAGAGTGCTGGGGGTGAGAGTGCTGGGGGTGAGAGTGCTGGGGGTGATGGGTGTGAGAGTGCTGGGTGTGAGAGTGCTGAGAGTGCTGGGTGTGAGAGTGCTGAGTGTGATGGGTGTGAGAGTGCTGAGTGTGATGGGTGTGAGTGCTGAGTGTGATGGGTGTGAGAGTGCTGAGTGTGATGGGTGTGAGAGTGCTGAGTGTGATGGGTGTGAGAGTGCTGAGTGTGATGGGTGTGAGAGTGCTGAGTGTGATGGGTGTGAGAGTGCTGAGTGTGATGGGTGTGAGAGTGCTGAGTGTGATGGGTGTGAGTGTGATGGGTGTGAGTGTGATGGGTGTGAGTGTGATGGGTGTGAGTGTGATGGGTGTGAGTGTGATGGGTGTGAGTGTGATGGGTGTGAGTGTGATGGGTGTGAGTGTGATGGGTGTGAGTGTGATGGGTGTGAGTGTGATGGGTGTGAGTGTGATGGGTGTGAGTGTGATGGGTGTGATGGGTGTGAGAGTGATGGGTGTGAGTGTGATGGGTGTGAGTGTGATGGGTGTGATGGGTGTGAGAGTGATGGGTGTGAGAGTGCTGGGGGTGAGAGTGCTGGGGGTGAGAGTGCTGGGGGTGAGAGTGCTGGGGGTGATGGGTGTGAGAGTGCTGGGTGTGAGAGTGCTGAGTGTGATGGGTGTGAGAGTGCTGAGTGTGATGGGTGTGAGTGTGATGGGTGTGAGTGTGATGGGTGTGAGTGTGATGGGTGTGAGTGTGATGGGTGTGAGTGTGATGGGTGTGAGAGTGCTGGGTGTGAGAGTGCTGAGTGTGATGGGTGTGAGAGTGCTGAGTGTGATGGGTGTGAGAGTGCTGAGTGTGATGGGTGTGAGAGTGCTGAGTGTGATGGGTGTGAGTGATGTATAAATGTTAGAATGGATTTTGTGTGTAGGGGGGGGGTAAACAAATAAAATAACAGGCATTATGTCCCCCCCTCCCTTCTTACCTTTAGCCTGGGAGGGGGGGACTGGTTCCTGGGACTGGGAGGCAGAGTGGCAGTGTTCCCTGGTGGTCCTCGTGGTGAGTGAACTCTAGCCTGCGGGCTAGAGCTCACTCTCGCGAGATCCGTCGTTGCCATGGCAACGCTCTGGATCTCGCGAGAGGAACCCGGCGGAGCTGCAAGTTAGAGCTCCGCCGGGTCCTCTCCCCGGGCAGGCTGTCTCCCTCCCTCTCTCCCCGCCGGCGGCCGCATTGGATAGCATGTGGGCCGGTGAGGGAGATCTTTGATCTCCCCACCGGCCCGACATGGAATACAGCGGGGCCGGCGCTCGGATAGTGCCGGCCCTGCATAAACCGGCAGGGGAAGTCCTGGGACCTTCCCCTGCCGGCCTCGGCCCCACGGCCATCGCGGCCCACCGGGTATTTGCCCGGTGTGCCCGATGGCCAGTCCGGGCCTGGTGTGAACGCTGGAGGAGCTGCGGGCCAGAGTCCATCAATGCCACTGGATCACCAGGGCTATAAAGTATTATTTTTTTTTTGTAGGCCTTATACTACCCAACATACAGCACCCATCACACACACAGCACCCCTCACAAACATATCACACTGCACCCCTCAAACACACTGCATCTCCTCCGGCGTTCACATCTCTTGCGAGCTTAGGCTATGTGCTGTGATGGAGAATTAAACCGACATGCTCACTTTGTGGGGGGGGGGGAGGTTTGCTTGTCATTGGATAAGACAAAACCCCGTCTCTTTCCACTGGGCCACTGTAACGAAAAAAAAAATGCCTTGGCCAAATTTTTATCCCAGTCAAGCTCTGCACACAAGCGAGTTTGATAAACTACCCAGAAAGACAGCCAACCAGGGTAGAAATGCCATGAAATAGCCTCGCACAGCCAAACATTTAAACATCTAAACGCACTTCACCTTATAGGGGGATTAACTCTCGTGGGGAGGAGGGCCCAGGATCATAAAATGTACAAAGCAATACGAAATTTGGAATTGTTGGCAAATATGCAATGTATTTACGGTTGAAATATATATGTGTAAACCTAGAAAAATTAACATTTACGCAATTATTTAAGAAAACAATCAGAAGTGTTTAATTTTCTTTTCTGAACAAGATTTTCTGCAGAATCTTTGTTTTCTTATGTATTGTTCCATAAAGCGTTCTTTGCAAACTCAAAGAAATAGCGTTGTCTTTGCAAAGGTATTTATTTATGTTTTTATGTTGATTATTATTCAATAACTCTTTCTCTTTAAAATGAAACAGACTATCAGTAATTGGGTGGGAGCACTTGCCAAGTATATACTGACATGTAGCACATGGCTTGGTAAACTTAAACGTAACCTATAAAAACTATTCAATATTCCCTACTGCCTCCTGGTTAAATTATTTGTATTCATTTCAGAACCAGCCAGACAATGGATACCATGAGACAACAATTAATTCACTTTATAAAGCACTGCTCTGTAAAATGCATGTAATTAAGTGACATTCTTATTAAATGTGCAATCATTGGGAGAACCATACACAGTTATTTTATGACTTTTCAAACCTATATGAGGTCTGTACCTAACTACAGTTTTGTAGTAGTCTTCAGTGTATATAAATTTACAGTGCTTGCCAAAATGTAACCAAAACTGAACAAAGACACTCATTTTACTTTTAATGTAAATCTTAGCCTTTCTTGCACAGTTGCCAACTTTTGAAAAAAATCTAGGGACACTTTAGGGGTGATTTAGCAAAGTGTTGCTGATACTTTTCCATCTAATTTATTAAATGTCTGTTTTTTTTATTTTTTTAATATAGCCATTGATATTTACTAGACATCATTATCTAGTATGCAGAGATTATTTAGTGGTGCTTGAAATATTTTGGTTTTACATCCTCTAGAGTCTAGAAATTGTAGCTAGGGTATGAAATAGTAGTGCAAGTGCAGAAGTACAATTTCTGTAATCTAAGTAGGTGTTAAATTGGTCAAGTATTGTACTTGTGGGTATTTAAAAGAAACTGTAAGTATTTCTAAGAATGTGGTGTACAATACTTTCGTGTGTAGACTTATAATACTAAAATATTTAATCCACCTGTTAACCTAAGAAAAAAACCTTCTAATACTATGGTTTAACCAATGGAGCAGTTTTATGGTGAGGATGACAGTGCTCCCAGTCTTTTACTCAAATACTCCAAAAAGTTTTGCCAGGGGTTTGGTGCAATCACTGTCATGCTTCCATGTACCATTAGCCAGACAACATTTTTGACTGTATCACACTAGATTGTGTTCATAATCTGTCCTCCTTTTGTCAGTGCATCCTCGACAAATCCTCTAATATTAGTATGTGTGTATATACACTGCTCAAAAAAATAACACTTAAACAACAAAATGTAACTCCAAGTCAATCACACTTCTGTGAAATCAAACTGTCCTCTTAGGAAGCAACACTGAGTGACAACCAATTTCACATGCTGTTGTGCAAATGGGATAGACAACAGGTGGAAATTATAGGCAATTGGCAAGACACCCCCAATAAAGGGGTTGTTCTGCAGGTGGTGACTACAGACCACTTCTCAGTTCCTATGCTTCCTGGCTGATGTTTTGGTCACTTAGTGGTAGCATGAGACGGAGTCTACAACCCACACAAGTGGCTCAGGTAGTGCAGCTCATCCAGGATGGCACATCAATGCGAGCTGTGGCAAGAATGTTTGCTGTGTCTGTCAGTGTAGTGTCCAGCGCATGGACCGCTACCTCCGCCTTTGTGCAAGGAGGAACAGGAGGAGCACTGCCAGAGCCCTGCAAAATGACCTCCAGCAAGCCACAAATGTGCATGTGTCTGCTCAAACGGTCAGAAACAGACTCTATGAGGGTGGTATGAGGGCCCGACGTCCACAGGTTGCGGTTGTGCTTACAGCCAAACACCGTGCAGGACGTTTGGCATTTGCCAGAGAACACCAAGATTGGCAAATTCGCCACTGGCGCCCTGTGCTCTTCACAGATGAAAGCAGGTTCACACTGAGCACATGTGACAGACGTGACAGAGCCGTGGAGAATGTTCTGCTGCCTGCAACATCCTCCATCCTGACCGGTTTGGCAGTGGGTCAGTAATGGTGTGGGGTGGCATTTCTTTGGGGGGCCGCACAGCCCTCCGTGTGCTCGCCAGAGGTAGCCTGACTGCCATTAGGTACCGAGATGAGGTCCTCAGACCCCTTCTGAGACCATATGCTGGTGCGGTTGGCCCTGGTTTCCTCCTAATGCAAGACAATGCTAGACCTCATGTGGCTGGAGTGTGTCAGCAGTTCCTGCAAGACAAAGGCATTGATGCTATGGACTGGCCCGTCCGTTCCCCAGACCTGAATCCAATTGAGCACATCTGGAAACATCATGTCTCGCTCCATCTACCAATGTCACGTTGCACCACAGACTGTCCAGGAGTTGGCAGATGCTTTAGTCCAGGTCTGGGAGGAGATCCCTCAGGAGACCACCTGACACCTAATCAGGAGCATGCACAGGCATTGTAGGGAGGTCATACAGGCACGTGGAGGCCACACACACACTACTGAGCCTCATTTTGACTCATTTTAAAGGGACTCTCCAGGGAGGTGATTTTACTCACCTCGTTCCAGCGCCGGGAGCCTCGTGAAGCCGCGCCCCCTATTTCGTCAAAATGACAAAATCGGTGGGCGCGAGCAGGGAGCAATCAGACGCTTCCATTTGGAAGCGTCATTGCTCCCTTGTGCGCATGCGCGGCTTCGCTGCACATGCGCACATACTTCAGAGGGCGGCATTCATGCCGCCCTCTGAAGTGCTGATCGCACTACCGCGCATGCGGGCGGTGTGCGCGCCCGCGAGCTGAGCTGAGTGACAGCTCAGCTCGCGGTCTTTGCCCGCCCCCCTCCTCCGCTGACGGGCTGGAGAGAGAAGGCGCGCACACAGTGCCTTCTCTCTCCTGAACACGTCAGACGTATTTTAATACGTCTGACGTGTACAGGGCCTTTTTAGGGCCCTGCGTGATAGGAAGTCCCTCTAGTGGCCTTCTGAGTGACGGCCACTGGAGGTATTCCTATCAATCAATGTAAACACTGTATTTTCTCTGAAAATACAGTGTTTACATTAGATTGCCTGCAGGGAGCTATAGATAATACCTGAACAACTACATTAAGCTGTAGTTGTTCAGGTGACTATAGTGTCCCTTTAAGGACATTATATTGGATCAGCCTGTAGTGTATTTTTCCACTAAAATTTGGAGTGTGACGCCAAATCCAGACCTCCATGGGTTGAAAAATTAGATTTTCCATTTTTAAAATTTTTGTGTGATTTTGTTGTCGGCACATTCAACTATGTAAAGAACAAAGTATTTCAGAAGAATAATTCTTTTAGATCTAGGATGTTCCCTTTATTTTTTTGACGTGTGTGTGTGTGTGTGTGTGTGTGTGTATATATATATATATATATATATATATATATATATATATATATATATATACACCCAGCGCAACCAAGTCCTGCAGAATCTTCTGAGCAGAGGTATCATCTCTGGAAGATCTACTCAAGAATTCCTGCATTACTGTTTCCTTTAAACTCTTATTTTAAAATTGTGTTCTATTCCATCTCCCTCCCTATACTATCACTACTTAATTGATAACTATATCTCCCATCCTGATCTTCTGTTTTTGTTTTTCTTGTATGATCATGTCATTTTATGTTCATTCTCTAAGACTCTTTGTTAATTGTTTGTTTAGCTAGTGTTACTACTCTCACTGATTATCTAGTAAATTTATGTTCATGGTTTATGACTTTCACCTATCTGATCCTTCCTATCTTTTTATCCCAAATGTTCTCTCCTTTAGTTTTTCATCTCTAATTAATTACCTCAATAGCCCCATGTCTCCCCACCCATAATAGTGTGTTTTATTTCATTTTTATTCTTTTTCTAACCTCAGACCTTATATTTCAGACTGGGCCCCTTAAAACAGCATTAACACCCAGCACTCCCAAGCAACCAAGTCCTGCAGAATCTTCTGAGCAGAGGTATCATCTCTGGAAGATTGCCCACCCCACCCTCCCCATGGTCATCAGCTTACGTATAGATAGTGCACATCAGCTGGTTTCCTTAACACACCAATCAAGTCACTAAACCTCTCCTCACCTGAAATCATTTAGCACACTGCATCCTTACAATGGTTTAAACACTCATTGATATTTGTGTGTGTTTGTATATATGATCTACATAATACACATTTTCTCTAATGTTCTCCCTTCTATTTTTCACTTTAATACTAACTTCTCTCATTACTAAAACATCCCTATCCTTTCGCTCACCTGTCCCTGGCAACACCATCATCATTACTTCCACCTTACTCCCCTACCCTCTCTATTCATCCCATGCACTCTACACATACCTTTCCAGCCTATCTCCACCAACTCCTCCAAAATCCTCTACACACATACCCTCCTACAAAACTTTCAAATCCTACAACCACCTTCACTTCCTTTCTATCCTTCTGTTCCTACCAGCTGGTGATGTCTCTCCAATCCCCGGTCCCCTCTCAACAAACTTACCACATACTAACCCAAGAATCCACACTAATCTTATACCCATCTCATGTTCCTCTAAATCCTCCTTCAATACTTCCCTCTGGAACGCACGCACTGTTTGCAATATAACTAAATCCACTGCTGTCCATGACTTCATCTCTTGTTCAATAGATTTACTAGCCTTAACTAGCCTTTAACAGAAACCTGGCTCTCCCCCTCTGACACTGCCACCCCTGCATCTTTGTCCTTCGGTGGTCTCCAACTTACCCACAACCAAAGAAACTCTGAATGTAAAGGTGGTGGTGTTGGGTTTCTCCTCTCCCCTCACTGCTCCTTTAAACCTCTACCCACCCCCCCCTTCCCTCTCTTTCCCGTCATTTGAAATATTCAATTCGCCTTTTCAAACCCTTCTCTGCTAACATTGCTGTTATTTACCGTCCCCCTGGTTCCCCTCTTCTCTTCCTTGACCACTTTGCTGCCTGGCTACCCTATTTCCTCTCTTCTAACATTCCATCCCTAATTCTCGGGGACTTCAATATTCCTATAAACCCACCTTTGACCTCTGCAGCCACTAAACTACTTTCAATTACTTCCTCCCTCGGGCTATCGCAGTGGGCAAATTCTCCCACCCATGTAGCTGGCAATACCCTTGACCTAATCTTCACTTATGCATGTACAGTATCTAATATCTGCAACACAACATATCCACTCTCTGATCACCACCTCTTATCATTTGCTCTCGCGTTCCCCCTCACCCATCAACCTCAGCCTAACCCCCCTCAACTCAGGAGAGACCTTAATTCTCTTGATCTCCATCAGTTGTCAGCTGACATTGATTCACAACTGCTGTCCATCCCTTCCCTCTCCTGTCCTTCACTGGCCATCTCCACATATAATTCTACTCTTACATCTGCCTTGAACGCTGCAGCGCCACTCCAAACAAGTACCTCGAGGAGGACCCGCCCCCAACCATGGCATACTAAATCGACGCGCTACCTACAAAGATGCTCCCGTTGTGCTGAACGCTCCTGGAGGAAGTCTCGCACCAAATCAGACTTTCTCCATTATAGATTCATATTGTGTTCATACAGTGCAGCCAGGCCCGGACTGGCCATCGGGCACACCGGGCAAGTGCCCGGTGGGCCGCGATGGCCGTGGGGCCGAGGCCGGCAGGGGAGATCACAGGATCTCCCCTGCCAGCCCCTGCAGGGCCAGCTTTATCCGAGCACCGGCCCTGCTGTGTGTCTCCATGGGCCGGTGGGGAGATCAAAGATCTCCCTCACCGGCCCACAGGCACTTCTAGGCGGCCGCTGGCAGGAGAGGGAGGGAGGGAGGCAGGAGAGAGGACCGGCGGAGCTCTATCCAGCAGCTCCGCCGAGTCCTCTCGCGAGGTCTGAGCGTTGCCGCGGTTACCGCGGCAACGCTCAGATCTCGCGAGAGTGAACTCTAGCCTGCAGGGGCTAGAGTTCACTCTCACCACTGGACCACCAGGGAAGCATGGCAGCATGGAACCCCTCCTCCCCCCAGGCAACACGGATCCCCCCAGGCAGAACGGAACCCCCCTCCTCCCAGGCTAAAGGTAAGAGGGAGGGGGGGGAGGGGGGATATATACATTTGTCTTAATTAATAAAGAAATATTTAAAATAAATATACATTCACACTCACACACACAGCACCCCCAGACACACACAGCACCCCCAAACACACACAGCACCCAAACACACACACAGCACCCTCAGACACACACAGCACCCCCAGACACACACAGCACCCCCAGACACACACAGCACCCTCAGACACACACAGCACCCTCAGACACACACAGCACCCCCAAACACACACAGCACCCCCAAACACACACAGCACCCAAACACACACAGCACCCCCAAACACACACAGCACCCCCAGACACACACAGCACCCTCAGACACACACAGCACCCTCAGACACACACAGCACCCTCAGACACACACAGCACCCAGACACACACACACAGCACCCTCAGACACACACACAGCACCCTTGCTCACACATATACAGCACACTCCCACACACACACATTATATATATATATATATATATATATATATATATATATATATATATATATATTATATAAAATAACCCTCAGTGAGTTAACAGACAAAGAAAAATAGAAACCTAGAATGTGACGGCACATAAAAACACCCTCACACACAGCACCCCTCTTACATACACACACACTGCGCCCCTCACACATACAATACGTCCAAATATATATATATATATATATACACACACACTACAGCACCCCTCACACTGCACCACTACACACATTACGCTCCAGATACACGCTAGATCTCTTACCCTATATGCACTCTTAATCCTCTACACACACACACACACACAATCTCCTATACACACTTTACACTGTAGATCTCCTACACACACACACACTGCACCACCTACACACACACTACATTCCTTGTCAGCAAACACATACAACATTCTCTAAACACATCCTCTCTACAACCCCTACACACACTACATCACCTATACACACACACTACAGCCCGTATGCACACACTCGCTACATCCCCTGTAACACTATGCCCCCTATACACACACTCTCTACAGCCCCTAGCCACACATATTACACCACAAACACAAATAAAATTGACCTATTTACACAATACCACACCACACTCTACACACACGCAATCCCACAAGCAGGCTCCAAACACATGCACCATACACTTTCCTGGCCCTTTTGTCCTCTGGTATCCCACTTGTGGAGACACCATAGTTACATAGTTACATAGTTAGATAGCTGAAAAGAGACTTGCGTCCATCAAGTTCAGCCTTCCTCACACCAGAGACAATTTAAAAGCAAACACAGCGCAAGCATGTTATTAAATTTGCTTGCGCTGCACAGAACGAATTCAGGGCCTTTTTCTAATGCCAGAGCTCTTCAGCGGGGCCAACATGCTCACTTTGAGAGGGGGCGTGCTTGTCATTAGTGATGACAAAACACACCCTCTCTGGCCCCGCCCCCTTCTTAGGGGGCCGCTCTGATTGAAAAATGCCCGGGCCTAATTTTTTTCCCAGTCCGGCCCTGAGTGCAGCCCTTGCCCTTGACAAACAGTCCTATTTTTCCTCTCTCATTAGTTCATGTTCCCGCAACCCCAGGCGTCTCTTTGACACCTTTAATTCTCTTCTTCGCCCTGCTGTGGCCACCCCCCAAACTAACCTTACTGCTGATAACTTTGCATGTTACTTCACAGACAAGATTGAACAACTAAGGAACGGATTCTCCCCTCCATGCCTTTCTGTTTCTCAACCACACATAGATCATGCCTTTCCTACCCTTCAGACATTCTCCCCAGCTACTGACCAAGAGGTGGCTGCTCTTCTTTGCTCCTCTCGCCCCACCACTTGCCCACTCGATCCTGTCCCATCTCACCTTATCAGATCTCTCTCCACTTGTCTCGTGCCTTCTTTAACACACATCTTCAACTGCTCGCTCTCTTCTGGCATTGTCCCTGCTGACCTTTAAACATGCCACTGTAGTACCTATACTAAAAAAACCATCCCTCGACCCATCCACCCCCTCTAACTACCGTCCCATATCCCTGCTCCCATTTTCCTCAAAGCTTCTGGAAAGACTTGTCTTTACCAGTGTGTCTCATTTTCTCAATTCCAACTCTCTCCTTGACCCCCTTCAATCTGGCTTCCGCCCTCTCCACTCTACAGAGACTGCCCTTATCAAAGTTACTAACTACCTAATCGCAGCTAAATCCAAAGGCCACTACTCCATACTAATTCTTCTTGACCTCTCAGCGGCCTTTGACACCGTTGATCATGCTCTCCTTCTTCAAACTCTTCAATCGCTTGGTCTCTGCGACTCTGTCCTCGTGGTTTTCCTCTTATCTCTCCCAACGCTCATTCAGTGTCTCTTTTTCTAATGATACCTCCTCCCCTCATCCTGTCTCGGTTGGAGTCCCCCGAGGCTCCGTCCTTGGTCCCCTTCTATTTTCTCTTTATACTGCCTCTCTTGGCAAACGTATTACCTCTTTTTGCCCGTGACCACCTCCTGTCCGTTGTTCGCACCCGTACGGCCAACTCGCGCTTGCAGGACTTCTCGCTGGCGGCTCCCTTCCTATGGAATAGCCTGCCTACCGCCATCAGACTCTCCCCTAGTCTTGCATCTTTTAAGAAGTGCCTTAAAACCCATCTCTTTAGGAAAGCTTATGGCCTCCAAGACTAACCCATACCTCACATACCTGTATCTTGCCCTCTCCTAAAGGGCAGCCCACCTTATTTGATTGCAAATTCCTGTCCTAATGTCTTTTACACCCCACCTCCTATAGAATGTAAGCTCGATTGAGCAGGGTCCTCTTCAACCTATTGTTCCTGTAAGTTTATTTGTAATTGTCCTATTTATAGTTTAATCCCCTCTCATAATATTGTAAAGCGCTACGGAATCTGTTGGCGCTATATAAATGGCAATAATAATAATAATACTTTGCCTACTTTTGCATGCCTTAGCAACTTGCTATTACTATAAATCTTAACAATCTCCCTTGGCAAATAGGCAGTTTCTATTTTTAGGCAGTAGTAGATGAGTTAGTATTGGCTATTTTAGGTAGATGACAGGCTGCCTTGAAGCAGCAGTGTCTAGCTTATTTCACACTGGATATATCTAGCTTATGAGGAGTTACCCTGAAGCTGTTATTTACAGATTTTTTAGCTATCTTCTCTATACTATTGACTAATCTCTGTATCTTCAGGGTGTATTCTATATGGGACTACTTGTTCCTTCACTTATGAGCGGACCATTTTAGGTCTGCAAACTTGTCTATCATCTATATATTATTATATTGGCTCTCAGCACTTGACCATAAGGGATATTATATTAGGGGCAATTTCATTTTCAATTGTTGGTTTCCCAGCTGTTATAGTTTCTCAGCCTGGGGTTTACTGCTTTGGATTACCCCATATATTCCAATTTCCTTTTCTTTCTATGGTTTCTTAACAATTAGTTAAGCTGATTAATAACACAGAGTCACTGGTAAACACCATATAGAGCCTTCTTTACTCTTCAATTTCTGCTTATGATCCATTACACTGCCTTAGGATCAGTCTGTTATTCTCTATCTACATTTATTGTTATATATTAGATACTATATGAGACTTTTCTAGCCCCCAGCAGCTTATAAGACTTAACTGTGTGCTTTCAATTTTATAGCATGACAGGAGGCTTCATATTTGCTTAAGTCTCTCTTTACTAGAACTCCACAGCAGCACATTAACAGAGAGATAAACACCAAAGACAAAAACATCAAGTATCTATATAAGGCTCCTCCTAAGCCACCATTTCCTCTTTCTTTGCTGCTCCGCGGACAGCACAGGTCAGAGTACCACTGCCTCCTGTGTTATATGGGTGGCTGTGGATTTATTATTTATTATTTATACTTGTGACTTATGCCCTCTGCCTTGGGCTTGTTATATTGCTGCGTTTTATTTCTGTGTTCTGTTCTGGGCTTGGGTTCTTTTTCCTTCCCTTTGCCCTGTTGCTTTCTGTTTTCTATTTTCCCCTTCTCACTTTTCGTTTTTCCCTGTCCTTTTCCTGGTTTTACCCAGTGTGTGTCTCTTATTGCGGTCGCCGAGAAGCGGTCTTCCGACCGCTTTCCGTGCCGACCGTCGGGACCGCGGAGAAAGACTCCAGCGGTCCCACGTGTCACTTGTGTTGATTCCCGCCCGCCGGCTTCCTCCGCCGAGCGGGAATCCTATCTCTGCCTCCCTACCCTGCTCCCGTCCCCGCTCGAGCGATTTGCTCACAGAGCTGTGTGGGGACGGAGCTGGGCGTCGGGCTTGCTCCCCGCGGGTGCCTCCGTTTCTGAGCACCCCTCCTCCCCCGTGACCGCGTGGCCGACCACGGGGGTGCGCGGCTTTCCTGCCGAGTCCCGGTTGCACATTCTGGCCGCCCCTTAAGGGCACAGTGCACTATTGTGTGTATTTCCCCTGTATCATTACTTTGGACAATTTTTACCACTGTAGTTCTGTTTATTTTAGGAGAGTGACTGTTTTGCTTGTCTTGTGCTTCTGTGCAACCCCTGCATGGGGACTAGACCCCCTTTTTCTCTGGCTTCCCCTGCCATGTTCAGTTTTCTATACCCCTGCCTGCTGCCTGTTATTTTTTTCAGGGTCTCAGTGTGCATGCCTTTGCTGTGTGCCACCTTACTGCAGGCCCCTGGGATATTGGTGGCTATTTCCATTCCACTGTTGGTTTCCTGCATGAGACACTACTGTGCGGTCACTGCACCTACATCTCTACCCTGCTTACACTGCATGTCAAGTTACGCCCGCACGCCTGCCACAGAGGCCTTCGCTACTGCTTTGCATGCCACTGGGCCGGTGCTGCCCGTACCCATGTATGGGCCTGCTTTGTCTATGCCCTTATGATTGGCCTGCTTTGTCTGTGCCCCTTGATTGGCCTGCTTTGTCAGTGCCCCGTGATTGGCCTGCTTTGTCTGTGCCATATAACGCATGCTATTGACCGGACGGCTCCTCCCTGGGAACAAGGTGTGTTGAGCCTGCATGCATTATTACTTGCCTCTGCCATACTAGGGGTGCTGCCCCTACTGCCTGTTACTGATACCTATTATCTGTTTCCTTAGGTGTCACGTACCGTATCTCAGGCGTCATGGAAGCCGCTACACAGGAACAAAACCTGCAGGCATTGATTAATGCGGCTGTGACCGCCTCTGTGGAGAAAGCCCTGGCGAGGGCTCTACCTCATACTGACAGGGGTGCGAGAGGATCCCCCCTATTGGCAGACGACTCGGCTGAGTCAGACTCTCAGGATAGAGAGCAGGCAAGTGCGCAATTGCGCTATTGGAAGGGTGAAGGCCCTGAACCACGCTCCCGGAAGGGCAAGGCTCCGGCGAAGCGACAGGGTTCGAGGCTGTCAGCCTCACCGGCCAGGCGCCGTCGTAGGTCGGGCGCAGGGGAGGAGGCCTCCTTACCCCCCCCTAATATGGCCGTGTTGGATGAGTGGCGGGCAGACCAGTCCCCTTCGGAGGAAGATGGAGATTGGGACGAGGACCACGGGGAGGACCTCGGTTGGCGCTGGGAGGACGAAGTTGCGCCTCAGTCCGATGTTGCGGCCCTGGAGGGCGACGCGTTTCTGGATGCTACGGGGCAACCCCTATTTGATCCCCGGTCTATCCGACACCCCAGGTCCTCAGAATGGGTGCTGCCCGACCATTTGGCACAGTTTGTGCACTACTGGGTCCGCAGGCCCCTCGACGGGGAGGCCCGCAAGAAATTGAGGGCGGAATGCCCAAGACCCGTCCTACCGGACAAGGTGGCAACGACACCGGAATTTGACCCCTTGGTGGCCACGTATTTGACCCGGACGGGTCGGGACCCCAAGAAAGGGGTGGAGCGGAGCCTCCGGTCCGCGCAAGATAAGCAGCTGGACGTGCTGGGACCCCTATGCAGGATGTTGGCCTTAGCGGACGAGGCCTACACGGAGGGTACGACCCTGGATCCAGCCACCATGCGGGACTGGGCATTACGCTCCATTTGCCTGCTGGGCAATGCCAATGTGGCTCTCTGCACTGAGCGCAGGAAGACAGCTCTGTTCCGCATGGACAACAAACTGTCGGAGCTGGGCTCCAAAGAATTGGGCCCCTTGGCTAAAGGTCTACTGTTCGGGGAACCGTTTATTAAGGAGCTACAGAAACATGTCAACCTGTTTACCTCCCTGGACAAGGCCCAGTCTTCCATGAAGAAGGTCTTTCGGCCACAAACCTCCCGGGTTTTTGGACGGGCTGGACGACAGCGGGGTCGTGTCTCCAGCCGCGGCTGGTCTTCGGGCCGCCACAGATCCCGTGGTCCGTCCTTCTTTCCGTCCTACCAATCCAGAGCCCCCTTCGCTCAGAGGTCGGATAGAGGTCGCGGATACCGCTCCAGAGGACGGGCGAGATTTTCTGCAAGTGAGTACACCTCCTTCCACCTTCATTCACCCTACTTTGCATGCGGGCAGACTGTTTCACTGCAGGGAAAGGTGGCGGGAGGTATCCTCAGACGCTTGGGTCCTACAGACTGTGCGGGGATATGTCATAGATTTCCACTCCCCTCCAACGCAGGTCGGACCCCCGAGGGTCCCCGTCATCGCGAGAGAACAACAGTCCCTGATAGATACGGAGGTTCGGGCGCTGTTCGCCAAAGGCGCAGTTCAACGAGCCCCGGATTCGGGGGGTTTCTTCAGCTCGATCTTCCTCGTGAGGAAAAAGTCCGGGGAGTTCCGCCCGGTGATCAATTTACGAGAATTGAACGCCTTCGTGGTCTACAACCACTTCAAGATGGAGGGAATTCATCTTCTGCGGGACCTCCTACGGCCGGGAGACTGGTTCACGAGGCTAGATCTGAAGGACGCCTACCTTTCCGTCCCGGTGGACGTGGACTGTCGCAGGTTCCTTCGCTTTCGTTGGAAGGGCATTCCATGCCAATTTACATGCCTCCCCTTCGGCCTCAGCTCGGCCCCTTGGTGTTTCACCAAGCTCCTAAAACCGGTAGTCGCCAGATTCAGATCGGAGGGTGTCCGATGCATAATATATCTGGACGACTTGCTGATCTTCTGCGAGGACCCCTCCAGGCTCAGATATCAGACTCACTCTGCGATATCCTTGTTGGAGCATCTGGGGTTCGTGGTCAATATGAAGAAATCAGCGTTGAGGCCTTCCCAGACGGTGGAATTCTTGGGTTTCGAAGTCGATGCGAAGGAGTGTGTTCTTCGACTGCCCTTGGCGAAGCTAGCGACCATTCGAAAGGAGATACGACGGATCTTGCGTCAAGACCAGATCCCCCTCCGGACGTTGGCTCGCGTGGTGGGTCTCCTCTCGGCCTCGATACAGGCGATTTACCCGGGCCCACTCCATTACAGGGCCATGCAACGGCTGAAGGCTCATTTTCTGCGCAGGAGACCCTCCTACGACCAGATGATATCCCTGTCCCCGGACGTGAAGACCGAGCTGCGCTGGTGGCTCCTGCATATGTCCGCCTGGAACGGCAAGGCGATATTCGGACCAACCCCGGACTTTGTGCTGGAGTCAGATGCGAGTCTGTGGGGCTGGGGTGCCACATGCGCGACGGGGTCCACGGGAGGGCCGTGGTCGGACAAGGAATCGGACTTCCACATCAATTGCTTGGAATTGATTGCGGGGTCGTTTGCGATTCGGAGCCTGGCGAACCATCTGTCGGACTGCTGCGTCCTCCTTCGGATGGACAATATCTCGGCGGTGCAATACATCAACCGCTTGGGAGGCGCTCGATCTCGAGCATTGTCGGAGGTGACGAAGGAGATTTACAGCTTCTGCTTCCAGCGCAACATAACCCTACAGGCGGAGTATCTCCCGGGGGAGTCGAACCTGACGGCGGACTGGTTCTCCAGACATTGGCGGGATGCCAGCGACTGGAAACTCCTGCGATCCGTTTTCCTCGAACTCGAGATGCAGAGGGGCCCGTTCATTTTGGACCTGTTTGCCTCCAGGACGAATCACCAGACCCAGAGGTACTTCAGTTGGCTTCCGGATCCGGCGTGCACAGCGGTGGACGCATTTCTCCAGGAATGGCCTTCGCAGGGAGCGTATGCGTTTCCTCCGTTCGCTATGATTCCCAGGGTGTTGCTACAAGTGCGACGTCAACGTGTGTCCTTGGTGTTGCTGGCCCCACTGTGGCAGAGTCAGGCCTGGTTTCCGGAGCTCCTGGATCTCTCCTGTCAGGACCCTCTCCTGTTGCCTTCCTCTCGGCTGCTCCTCTCGGACCCCCGGGGCAATCCCCACCCGCTGGTGGGAGACGGCCACCTACTCTTGGTAGCTTGGACTCTTTCAGGGGTACCTGGAATGTCGAGGAGTTATCGCAATCGGCTAGAGACCTTCTCTGGGACTCCTGGGCTCCCGGGACGAGGAGGTGTTATCTCTCAGCATGGGGTTCCTGGTGTCGCTGGTGTTTGGAACGGGATACCGATCCCTTTACGGGTCCTGTATCTAGCGTATTGAATTTTCCTTTAAGGTGGTTAGACGTACCAAGTCGGATTCGACGGTTGTATCATACCCTTACTTCAAGGACTCGCCTAAGCTTTGTGTAGCAAGGGCACTGGCTCGTTATGTTGCGGTTACCGCTCCTTTGCGCTCTTCTCATTCTGGGCAGTTGTTGATTTCGTATGTCAGGCCCCATAAACCGGTCTCGTCCCCTACACTGGCTCGTTGGATCAGATGGCTTTTGACTCTGGCGGGCGTGAATGCGACCTTCGGAGCACATTCGGTTAGGGGCGCCGCTGCTTCCGGAGCGTTTTTGGCGGGTGCTGCACTTCAGGACATTTTGCGTTCGGCGGACTGGTCACGGGAAGAGACGTTTCGCCAATTCTACTTTAGACCGTCGGACCATGCTTCTTTTGCTTTGCTGTCGGAGCGTTAAAACAGCAAATATGAAGCCTCCTGTCATGCTATAAAATTGTAGATTATACTAGCTTTAGTGTAACTATAATCTTAATTTTATTAATGACAGGAGGCGAATATTTCCCACCCAGTTTGGTTTCTACCCCCCCCTTATATGGATGGATTGCGATTATTGTATTTCTGTTGGATTGTTTGGTTCCTGGGCTAGGTCTGGTAGTCTGGGGATGTTTGGGGATAGTGGGGAGTTTCAGTTTTATTGTATTTATGATGGTTAGTGATGGATTTCAGGTTTTTTATCCTATCAGTACTGGATCGTGGGATTTGTTTTTCTCAGTACATTTCGTTCACTAATCAGTGTTTTCGACTCTGTTTATTTCGTTTCAGTTTAATGGTTCGACTTCAGTTCGTTTCATCAACCGTTTGACAGGATAAAGATCAGGAGCATCCGTTCTCCGAAGTACTTCCGGATGGTGTTCTTTGTTACGCTATATTGTTCTTTTTATGGTTATTGTCATTGTTGTGTACGTTACTTTATCGCAGCATGAAAGAGGAAATGGTGGCTTAGGAGGAGCCTTATATAGATACTTGATGTTTTTGTCTTTGGTGTTTATCTCTCTGTTAATGTGCTGCTGTGGAGTTCTAGTAAAGAGAGACTTAAGCAAATATTCGCCTCCTGTCATTAATAAAATTAAGATTATAGTTACACTAAAGCTAGTATAATCTACAATTTGTATGCAATTTTGCAACATAGTATCAGGTTACGTTCACCTGCTTTCTAGTCTTTCCAAGCTCAGATCATTCTGACTGTAACAAACCCTGATGTGGTAGCTATCGTGTTTCCTATCGTCTCTTTCTCCAGATCAGGTACAGCTTTCCTAGCAGATTCTCCCAAGGTAGTGAACAGGTACCCAAACGTCAGCCAAAACTTGATGAAGGGTGTAACAAGAATGAGCTTTATTGTGCCACACTGGCTTTTATACAATTCCCCATGCAAGGGGCACTCCCCCGTGGGCCTTGTGGAGGACAGTGACACCACTTATATATATATATTTTTTTTAATTCTTTATTTTTTGTGTGCTTTGTGAGACAAAAAGGTTTAATAAGACATTTTATGAGGGTTATTCAACGGTCTATGATGCAGCATAGTTGAAAAGGTCATGAGACAACATTGCACATTTTTGTAATACATAAACAAGATGGTTTAACAAGCTAGATTCAGCGGTTTAAGTGTTTGAAAGCATGCTAGGTAAGGTAACGATGACGGGAGACTCTACGATCAGGCCAGATAGAACAGTTAAAGGACCACTCTAGGCACCCAGACCACTTCAGCTTAATGAGGTGGTCTGGGTGCCAGGTCCCTCTAGGATTAACCCTTTTTTTTTTTTTATAAACATAGCAGTTTCAGAGAAACTGCTATGCAGAGGCGGCTCTCTAATTAGGCGGTTTAGGCGTCCGCCTAAGGCCTCGCGCTGGCTGGGGCCTCGCGGCCTCCTAAACCGCCTGTTGGCAGAGTGTGTCAGGTCCTCGGTCAGTGACCGAGGACCTGACACCAGGAGGGGGCCCGGTATGCCGCCGGGTGCGAGGCCCCTCCTGGCTGCCAGGCCGGCCACCGCAGACACTGGTCTGCAGCTCCGCAGTGTGCAGAGCTGCAGACCATGTGACTCGCGAGAATCGGCCAATCAGAGTGTTGCCGCGGGTTACCACGGCAACGCTCTGAAATCTCGCGAGACTACACGGTCTGCAGCTCTGCGGAGCTGCAGACCGGGAGCAGTGGCCACCGGACCACCAGGGAGCCCACTGGACCACCAGGGAAATCAAGGTAGGCTCACCATAACCCCCACAACACTCAGCCTCAACCCCCCAGTCACCATCACCACACTCAGCCTTACCCCCAGCCTCACCATCCCCCCTCCACCTCCCACCACTCTCAGCCTCACCACCCCTAGCCCCCACCACCCTCACCACCACCCCCAGCCCCCCTCAGCCTCGCCCCCACCCCCCTCAGCCTCACCCCCCCACCACCATCACCCCCCACCACCCTCAGCCTCACCACCACCCTCACCATCACCCCCACCACCCTCAGCCTCACCACCCCTAGCCCTCACCACCACCCCCACCACCCTCAGCATCACCCCCACCACCCTCAGCATCACCCCCCTCAGTCTCAGCCTCACCCCCAGCCCCCTCAGCCTCACCCCCAGCCCCCTCAGCATCACCCCTACCACCCTCAGCCTCACCCCCCACCCCCCTGAGCCTCACCACCCCTAGCCCCCACCACCCTCACCACCACCCCCACCACCCTCAGCATCACCCCCCTCAGTCTCACCCCCAGCCCCCCTCAGTCTCACCCCCAGCCCCCCTCAGCCTCACCCCCAGCCCCCCTCAGCCTCACCCCCAGCCCCCCTCAGCCTCACCCCCAGCCCCCCTCAGCCTCACCCCCCAGCCCCCCTCAGCCTCACCCCCCACCACTCTCAGCCTCACCCCCCACCACCCTCAGCCTCAGCCCCCACCACCCTCAGCCTCACCTCCCACCACCCTCAGCCTCACTACCCCTAGCCCCCACCACCCTCAGCCTCACCCCCCACCGTACTCAGCCTCACCCCCCTCAGTCTTACCCCCCAGGCCCCCTCAGTCTTACCCCCCAGCCCCCCTCAGCCTCACCCCCCTCACCCCCTCACCCTCACCCCCTCACCATCACCCCCACCACCCTCAGCCTCACTACCCCTAGCCCCCACCATCCTTAGCCTCACCCCCCACCACCCTCACCATCACCCCCACCACCCTCAGCCTCACCACCCCCCACCACCCTCACCATCACCACCCCCACCACCCTCAGCATCACCACCCCCACCACCCTCAGCATCACCCCCACCACCCTCAGCATCACCCCCCACCACCCTCAGCATCACCCCCCACCACCCTCAGCATCACCCCCCACCACCCTCAGCATCACCCCCCACCACCCTCAGCCTCACCCCCCAGCCCCCCTCAGCCTCACCCCCCAGCCCCCCCCAGCCTCACCCCCCAGCCCCCCCCAGCCTCACCCCCCACCCTCCTCAGCCTCACCCCCCACCCTACTCAGCCTCACCCCCCTCAGTCTCACCCCCAGGCCCCCTCAGTCTTACCCCCCAGCCCCCCTCAGCCTCACCCCCCAACCCCCTCACCCCCTCACCATCACCCCCACCACCCTCAGCCTCACTACCCCTAGCCCCCACCACCCTCACCATCACCCCCACCACCCTCAGCCTCACCACCCCCCACCACCCTCAGCATCACCACCCCCACCACCCTCAGCATCACCACCCCCACCACCCTCAGCATCACCCCCCACCACCCTCAGCATCACCCCCACCACCCTCAGCATCACCCCCACCACCCTCAGCATCACCCCCACCACCCTCAGCATCACCCCCCACCACCCTCAGCATCACCCCCCACCACCCTCAGCATCACCCCCCCACCACCCTCAGCATCACCCCCCACCACCCTCAGCATCACCCCCCACCACCCTCAGCATCACCCCCCACCACCCTCAGCATCACCCCCCACCACCCTCAGCATCACCCCCCACCACCCTCAGCATCACCCCCCACCACCCTCAGCATCACCCACCACCACCCTCAGCATCACCCCCCACCACCCTCAGCATCACCCACCACCACCCTCAGCATCACCCACCACCACCCTCAGCATCACCCACCACCACCCTCAGCATCACCCACCACCACCACCACCCTCAGCATCACCCACCACCACCACCACCCTCAGCATCACCCACCACCACCACCACCCTCAGCATCACCCACCACCACCACCACCCTCAGCATCACCCACCACCACCACCCTCAGCATCACCCCCCCACCACCCTCAGCATCACCCCCCCACCACCCTCAGCATCACCCCCCCACCACCCTCAGCATCACCCCCCCACCACCCTCAGCATCACCCCCCCACCACCCTCAGCATCACCCCACCACCACCCTCAGCATCACCCCCCTCTCACTCTCAGCATCACCCCCCTCTCACTCTCAGCCTCACCCCCCTCTCACTCTCACATTACCCCCCTCTCACTCTCACATTACCATCACCCCCCCTCCCTCTCACCATCACCGCCCCTCTCCCTCTCACCATCACCCCCCCTCTCCCTCTCACCATCACCCCCACACCATCACCCCCCTCTCACCATCACCCGCCTCCCCCCCCCCCATACACACAACACACTTCAAGCAGCTACCCCATACACATAGGGTCTAAGACAAAAACGCAAACAACTTCAGAGACATACATTCACACACACACAAGGATACTCTCTGTCAGACACACTCTCAGGCACATACACAGGTAGACAGTGCATCAATGTGTATATGTGACACTTTTTTTTGTTAGTGGGGCCTCATGTTTGCGTTTCGCCTAAGGCCTCATAAAGTCTAGAGCCGCCTCTGCTGCTATGTTTATACTGAGGGTTAATCCAGCCTCCTAAACCTCTAGTGGCTGTCTCACTGACAGCCGCTAGAGGCGCTTGCGTGATTCTCACTGTGAAAATCACAGTGAGAGCACGCAAGCGTCCATAGGAAAGCATTGTAAATGCTTTCCTATGCGACCGCCTGAATGCGAGCGCGGCTCCTGCCGCGCATGCGCATTCAGCCGATGACGTCGCAAGGAAGAAGGAGAGGAGGAGGAAAGCTCCCCGCCCGGCGCTGGAGAAAGAGGTAAGTTTAACCCCTTCCTCCCCCCAGAGCCCGGCGGGAGTGGGTCCCTGAGGGTGGGGGCACCCTCAGGGCACTCTAGTGCCAGGAAAACTAGTATTTTTTTCCTGGCACTAGAGTGGTCCTTTAACTGGTATGAGGAGGGTATATGTTAACAACTGAATACAGTGCTAGTTTGTTGTAAATATTTAGTTTTTGCTTGGAACGTGAGTCCTAGCCTGTGTGAGTGATTAGCTAGCTGTGAGGGATCAACCGGGTACTGTGGTGCTGCCTCGGGGAAGAGCAATGCCTAGGGTGCATATGTAAAATGAAATTAAACAAAATAAGCCAGGCAAGTCTGTGTGCTTATGAGGGGTGTCTGCTTGTAACAAACCCAGTCCCAGTAATGGTGTGGAGTTTCAGGATCCGTCCCCATGACCCATTGGACTCTGGGATCAGCCGATGCCAGATCTGCCTAGCCTCTGGAACTGTGTACTCCAGATCGTTGATGTTGGGGTCAGTACAGAGTCCCGCAAAGTCGAATCAATGGTGTCACGTTGGTGTGTCGTCTGTAGCCTCTCGGCTGGGTGAGCCCCGGAGGGAGCCCAGTCCCAGTACAACTGCGGACAGTGCAACGCCTCAGGGCTTAGCGCGGGCCGGTTGTATCTCTCAGTGGGTAAGGTTGGTGCTTTCCGGGTCAGCAGCTCCGTGTCTTTTCCCGCTGCTAGCCGCATGCGGTCCTTAGGTGCTTTTGGAGACCCGGCCTTGGTTCGGGTTGTGTTTCGTCCGTGCGCTTGTTGTCGTTGGCGAGGTGAAGGCTTGTTTCGCCGCCATTTTGGGACCGCTACCGAGGCCACGGGAGTCTGCTGCGGGCGCACGGCCCGCTGTGCAGGAGAGTGTGCTTTCGGGTGCTCAGAGGTGGTTTGATGCCTCCTTCTCTCCAGGTCTTGCCAGAATTTTGTGAAGATTCTGTTGAGTTTGACTGTTATGTCGCTATGCTCGTTAGCAGAGTCTTGGTGCCATGTGGTGTCCGCCATACTTGGTTTCCCCACGGGCCCTGTGGTCTCGCTCTTCGTGTCCAGTATAGCAAGTGATTCTCCCGCGGGTGGACCGGGATAACCCCCTCCGGTCCAGGGGGGGGGGGGGGAATTGCGGGGCGCTTTCATGATCAGGGCTGTTGAACCGCTCCGGTCTGGGAGTTCGGCCGCCTCTCCCGTCCGTCGCGCTCTGGGCCACAT
Source organism: Pelobates fuscus (assembly GCF_036172605.1). Lineage (NCBI taxonomy): Eukaryota > Metazoa > Chordata > Amphibia > Anura > Pelobatidae > Pelobates > Pelobates fuscus. The sequence goes on along the minus strand of NC_086317.1, from coordinate 337,013,669 downwards.
GTGTTAGCTTTTTTCTGCTGTTGTGCCTCTGTCCCGTTTTCAACCACTGCTGCGTGCTGCAAGCAGGTCAGGGTGCAGATGAGTCGGTGGGTTACTGATATTTCAGCTTAAACTTACTATTAACGGCTTGCATTGCCAGAGTAGGAGAGGAGCTCAAGCAAGATGCGACTCTCCGCCATGGCAGTCAGGCCCGGCCCCCCAGTGACACCACTTATTACAGCCAATGACAGTACAGTGACACTCCCAGTACAAACAAGTAATTCCCTCCTCTCTGCCTGGAGATAATTGGGTCAGATAAAGTAATAACTTAATTATCTGGAGGCAGATACAGGATCCCCATAAATGTCACATCACCTGATAGCCCTGATCTGGGTGACCAACATATCCAAAAATCACCCAGACCAGTTCAGGGGTTTTTGAATTTCATGGAAGTCCCAAACTGAACTAATACACGAACGGAATCCTCTGACTCATAGTAACGATTGTTCCCCTGGTTTGTGGGAACCAAACTACCGAACAGCGCTCTCCTAGCTGTACGAGAAAAGGAAGCAGGCGTTCATTCAATTGGACCGGTGTTTGGGCAGTCGAGTGTCTGATTTTACTTCCAGACACTCGCCGACCAAGTCCCGCTGCCTCCTTTCGTGCAAACAAGATGGCTGCCGTTTTCTCTTCCACGTGGCGTTCGGCTACACAGGGAGAGCGCTTAAGTGATGACTTCCTTTTGTAAAAATGAGCCAGAGGGGTGGTCGGTGGTTTGGTAGTTTGAAAACTACCAAACAAAAAAACTGGGCAATAGACAAAATATTATCCGAACAGAGTTTGTGAAAGGCTGGTTTTCTTACACTGACTATCTATATATATATATCTATCTGCTTGCCCAATTTTATTTATTTTTCTATTTTTTTCTGGCACAGTTTTTTGTGTGTTTTTGTATTAACCTTATAGGGATTCATTAAAGTTGTGAATTATATATTTTTAAGGTTTTCTCATTCCGATGTTGGACTAATACATTAATAAGGGTAATAGGATTGGTACTGGGCCTGTTTCTCACTAGTCTGTACTAATCTTCTTATTGATTTCTATGTTGGGTTATGCCCTAATTACTCCACAACCATTACGGACTCTGTGTTAGATTCTCTTTCATCGAGTTTGTATGTTTATCCTACTGGAGATTTAGTAGTCTAAAACTAAAACAATTTAGATGACTAAAATACAACTAAAATGAAAATGGCTTCTTAGTCTAAAGACTATGACTAAAACTAAATTTGCCACCAAAATTCCCACAGCTGTGAATAGTACTCCTCCCAAACACAGCTGTGAGATGTGGGTTCTTGAGACTGTCTGCTAAGTCTGTGTTGACCTGTGATGTTTATACAGACTCAGAGTTTCCCAGGTTGGGGGTGGCATTATGCCCCTCCCCCTTTTCCTGCTTGCTGCAGTGCATGCTGGGAGGAGAAGGATGTACTGGCCATCAGGAAGCAGCAGCCATCTTGTTGGTTAACTGAATACCGCCAACTTGGGAAGATGGTGAGACACTGGCTATAGGCTAGGAAGCTGCATAGTGTGTGTAGTAAGAAAGCTTTGTGTTTACTCATCCTGTATACAGTAAGTAATGTACATTGCACCTCTGCAGCTCTATAAATTAGAGTATACGAGCAGGGTTATTCAGTAAAGTTAGAATTCGAAATTAATTTAAGCCAAGCTGAAAGCAAAACTGATTTAGAGGATTTTCCAGTTTGTCTATTATGACCTTAGATTTGAAATTCACTTTGAATTCGCCTTGAATTGTCTCTTTAGTGCATAACACTGTGCATGGCCGGCCTTGGGCCTTTTTAGCACCTAGTGTGAAAAAAAAAAAAATCCTCCCAGCCCCCCACCATAGTCACACCCAGTCATCCATGTATAGTGTGTGTATAGGGGCTTTATTATGTGAATTATTGTTAAGTGACAAGTGACTGATTGTACAAAGTGCTATGAGCAAGTCTCAAGAAAAATAATGATAAGTTGGTAACCCCTAGACATAGCGAGATTAAAGGTAAGCCATACTATTAAGTCTCCAAAAATAGAGAATGGTCGCCTAAACTGTGCTCTCAGTATATACAGGGGGGATAAGGAAATCCTACCTCTTATTGAAACAAAATTTAAAAATGTGAGAAAAGAAAAGGTATAAATGTCCACTAGGGGAGAAAAGTAAATACCAGAACCATAGTATGCAGGTACAAGAAAATAGGATTGGTTAATATATAGTATCTTGTAAAGACTATCCCTAATAATCTCCTCTTGGTTAGAGAATGGTTCAGGAGGATAGAATATGGGGCTAAGGCTAAAAATCCCTGAAAAACTTTAAGGTTCCTTCAGTACAACAGATGCAGCCAATCTCCTGGAGAGTGGACACACGAATACAGAGGTAGGAAGTTTAAGCTCCTAAGCATTTCTGCAAAGGGTCAGAGAATATTAGTAGGGAGGGCTACAGCTCCTCAAACACTCCAATCCCTAAGGTCTAATGGAGTGCTGGCTGAAATCTTTATAAGATATCTAAATGGTATCGGCATAAACAGATGGCTGAAGCCCCACACACACTCAATATAGACTTAGGTTAAACCTAAGGAGCAATACCCAGTAGCTCAGAAGGATCTATCCCTAAAGTACCTCGGCACCGCACAAGGCTAGTGCCTACCTGAACCAACTGACCCTAGTATAACTATAAAGAAAACTTAAAAAGTATTAGTGCTCATCGTGCTATCCATGTGGAAACAAAAGTGTTAAGCTAAAATAGCCGGACGCGCGTTTCGGTGTGCTCACACACAGTCGTCAGGGGCAAAGAGAGTGATTAGATTCAATTATGCATTTATATACCCTATTAATCAGCCCCACATCTAGAATTCAGTACAGTTGAGGCTGGGCGGCGCAACAAGTAAGCCACATTCCAAGAGGGAGGGGTTTCAGTTCAATCATGGAGCTAGGATAATGCACCAATCCGAATTGGGGTGGGCGGGAGTAGTGTAAGAGTCATGTAGAATTTTTTCTGAATTAATGTCCTCACATAACCAAGGATCGTAGCGGATCAGTGTTTAACAATATGTTATGACAATAAGGCACCGACAAAATTGTTTGAGCAAAGATGCACGGACTCAGATACAAATATAATGCCGTGTATAATGAGTCTCATAAATGTGATATATATTCATATATGGATGGGCTGGCATAACGGAACAAAACGAAAGAAGGCTGTAGTCAGAGTAATATCACTCAGTTTATGCACACATATGTAAAATTCAGATTTGAAAAAGATCGTAAACGGCATCACTCTAAATTGTTAATCATACATCCCATTTGGGAGGCAGAGTATCGATCTTGCAAATTACAAACCGTGAGTGCTCTGAATGAGATGGGTATCATAGCCGGTATAGTGTGCAGTGAGGAGTAAGGGAGCTCCAAAGAAAGATAATGCAACATCTAATTTGCTATAGATATACCCCTAAAGTGTGGGGGAGGGGAAGGATGTATGTTAAACCAAGTGACTGTTACAGCAGCAGTCCGTATTTCCCATTATTATAATTGGGGCAGACTTACTGAATCTGAACCTGAGAATGAGCCCCAATATCATAACTGTGTATAGAATATACAGTTGGTTGTGGTGCCAATTTTCAAACAAAAATATCATACTATTTTTATAGTGTATGGGATATTTGAACATACAAGGTCAAAGATATCCCATGTATCCATATATTGATCAAAGGCAAATAGAAGGGGTATATTAACAGATGATTACATGTAACAATGTATATATACAATATTTACATTTAAATAAAATTCCACCAAAGATTCATAATAGTATAAATATACACGGAGATTATTCTAAACAAATGGCAAGAAAGAGAAACCCTCATTAAGTCCATTGGGTGATAATGTTTTAAGTCTGTATATCCAGTAGGCTTTCCTCTGGCATAATTTAGTATCCCAATTTCCTTTTTGCGGTTGTTGTGGTATTGACTCAAACCCCATAAATCCAACTCCTTATGAGCAGTGGTGATGGTGTCAATGGAGATGTCTGGAGATAGGAGTCTCCAATTTTCTTTTCACCGAATTAACATGTTCACGGATACGGCATTTAATAGGTGTAAAAGTCTTACCCACATATTTAATTCTGCATGAACAGATCAATAAGTAAATCACTCCTGCTGTTTTGCAGTTGAAGAAGAGCGTGTTTTAAAACTTTCAATTGCTTCACTATTATTCTTTTGAATTTTTTAGTGTGTATGGGCATGCACTGCAACGATAAGTACCCATCTGGTTTTAAATTAGTAGGTGACAACGTATTAAGGTGGCTTGGTACCAGCATGTCCCTCAGGTTCCTCCCCCTATGCTCTGTAACTGATGGAAAAGGTGCGATAGCATTTTGAGATGTTGGTGAGACAACAAGATTGGCCAGTATTTCTTTAGAATTATTTGTATATTTTCCCATCTGGCATCCAAAGTACCTATGCAACGTATGGGTGAGGCCACATTTTTCTGGGTAGTTTCCTCCATAAGAGAGGTCCTATCTGTAAGTAGGGCATGTGCATAGGCTCTTTTTAGAGTTGTATTAGGGTACCCCTTCTCTTTAAAAGCTCCCCGCAATGTCCAAGCTTTGATTTTGAACTCTTCTATTGAAGAACAGTTCCGACGTAATCGTATATATTGGCCAGTTGGTATACCTGCTTTTAGAGGTGTCGGGTGCTGACTGGACCAGTTGAGAAGATTATTAGTAGCTGTCTTCTTTTTGTATAATGTAGTTGTTATTTTACCATTAGGTAACGTCTGGATAGTTATGTCTAGAAAATTGAGACAATTGCCAATTATGTCACTTGTAAGGCGGATGTTCAGAGAGTTGTCATTTAGTTTGTGAATGAATTCTTTTAGTCTAGTAGGTGAGTCTAGCAAGATTAGGAAGACATCTTCAATGTATCTTTTCCAGCAGAAAACATATTTCATGAAAGGTTGCAGCAACGGGTCTGTCGCAATCTGTCTTTCCCACCAACCCAAGAACAGATTTGTGTATGAGGGTGCACAAGATGTGCCCATAGCTGTTCCTGTGATTTGATGGTAAATTTTACCATTAAAAAGAAAAATATTATGTGTAAGAACATAATATAAAAGGTCCAGTAGGAACTTAACGTATTCATTAGGTAGTTTTGAGTCGAGGTGAAGGAAAGCGCCTACCTGTTTGTCCCTAGATGGTGAGGGATGGAACTATACAGAGCCTCTACATCTAAGCTGCAAAGAATTGCTTCTTTGGGTACTGATAAGTGTGACAGAAAGTTTAACATCTGCTTAGGGTGGAGGCACCCTCAGGGCACTATAGTGTCAGGAAAACCACTTTGTTTTCCTGACACTATAGTGATCCTTTAAATTGAATTAAAAGAAATCCTTTGTGTGTGAGAGAGCGTGTCTGTCAGTGGGTGTCTATGCATATCTCTGTCAGTGAGTGTGTATCATTAGGTGACAGGCCCACCTATGGAAATGGTGTTTTTTTTCTCACCTTTTTTCCTAAGCTGTGCCGGTCTAGATGCTGATGGCCCCACCTCCAAGGCTAAGAGAGATCTCAACCAATCCAATGCTTTCCCAAGGGAAAGCATTGGGAGGCTATTGCACATGCTATAGTGGTTCTGGTGGCTACAGTGGCTCTTTAAGAATTGTATTTTTGACATTGGAAAAAAAAAGCTTTGTTAGTTTTAAAAAAAAAAAAAAAAAAACCTGGCTTCTAACTTTTTAGCTGGCTCCTAGATTCATTTTGAAAAAATTTGTCAAGCCCTGGTGTAGTCAGTCAACTGAAACAACAAATCTCATGTCACTGTCAATTGTGTGGTAGTGTATCAGCCGAAGCCATTTTAGTTTTAGCACAGCACAAATCTTCACATACATAAATCGAAAAATATAAAAAAACAACCTAGGCAAGATGTGTGCCTTATAATGACTTAAAACTGTATTTAATAATATAAAATGACACAACTCCATTATGAGCCAAGGTATTGGAATGCACCCAATATGCAATAAAAGCACGTCTGACAGGATGTATCCATCTTCCTTTTCTTCAGTGTCTTTTTAGGCCGGCTGCTGAAGATATTCCTTATGTTGCCAGTAATATGGTGCAACTTTGGCAGCTTCAGCCCTTTAAATCAAATACAAACATAGTTAGGACAGAGGGAAAAAAACAAGTGGTGAGACATCTGCTTTAATTAAAAGAGGAAGTATCTGACTATATCACCATCTGCTCATTTCTTTGTCATCTTTGTCATTTTGTGTTGGAATGCCAGTGTATCTCATTATCGAAAATTGGTAGCTGCATACTTGTATACATTACTCCAGTGCCAATTTTAAATAACCCAATTTGCAGTAATATGTCTGTTTTTTTTTAAATTTATTTGATGTTTGGAAAAGAAGAAAAAAAAAAATGCAATGCCAAACATTTTGGTCACCTGTCATTATGAAATTAACCGTAAGTAGCTTGTTTGGAAAGTAACCTAATTTCCTATAGTTTGGCAGTTTTTTCTTTTTTTTCTTTTCTTGTGTCGTTCTATTGGGAAAATGACTGCTCCTGCACCATTCCACCACTAGATGGCACTCTCATATTAACTAGATGCCATTTGTAAATTAGCATAATACTCCAACAGCTTAGATCTAGGAATGAAGTCCTTAAAAATTTACTTGGTGTTTTCTAGAAAGCTTTGATGCTGTTTTATCTCTAATGATAACAGTGCACTGATTTTTATTTTTAATAGCCTTTGGGCAGACTTACTCACAAAATAATGAAACTTAGGAACCGTATCTTTCATTCCCCATGGGTTGTCACATATTTTACTCGTGGCCAGAGTAAACACCGCAAAGTATTTATTTTAGCAAGTTCTGCATTTATCAAATAGTTGGCAGACTTACATGTAAACCTTACTTCAAATATAACACAGCAGATTTATTTCTTAGAATAGCAATATCTTACTGTTAAAGGAAACATGAAAGAACAGTGTGTGTGTGTGTGTATATATATATATATATATATATATATATATATATATATATATATATATATATATATATATATATAAAAAAGCAAATTGAAAATGTAGGCTGCACTCACGGTCTTATAAATTCAATGGTGTTTTATTTCATCAAATAGCAGATCAACGTTTCGGTCCTCGCAGGGACCTTCCTCAGGATCAAGTCACTTCATCCTGAGGAAGGTCCCTGCGAGGACCGAAACGTTGATCTGCTATTTGATGAAATAAAACACCATTGAATTTATAAGACCGTGAGTGCAGCCTACATTTTCAATTTGCTTATACAAATATCCCTACAAGGACTGGCACCCGGCGAGCCTATTGGCTATTTACAAGGAAGATTGAGCGTGAGTGCAAGGAACTTTGTAATAAATATATATATATTCTTACATATGTGTATATGTGAATTTTGAAGTGCTAGTTTGTCATATGTGGAAACCTTTATATTGAAATATGAACAGATTAATTTTTAATTCGTAGTGTTATACAATATTTGCTACCTGTACATAGCGTACTCCTGTAAGCATTGTAAAACTATTCCATCTTTGAAATCCTTGTTACTTGATTTCAACCCAGCGCTAAAGAATGTTGTTTTTTTTTTTTTTCTTTGTATTCTATTATTTTTTTTTTTTTTATCAATTGATTTAGGTTATGTACGTTTCTATATGTTTATCTACAAAATCTAAATATGAGAAAAGGATGACTACTAATCAAAAACACACCAAATAAACAAGTGACTTAAATGAATGTAAAACACATATGTGTGTGCACTCCAATGGTAATCAAAATGGAATTTCGAAATAAATCGTAAACTTTAGAAGTATAGAGTAAATTGGCACACACATATTATGTGTATGCACTTAACCCCTTAAGGACACATTATTTATTCTAGAAGTTTGGTCCTTAAGGGGTAAAAAGATTAGATAGATACATATATCTATCATTTTAGAGCAGGAATACACAAATGATGTGACTTCCAGGATAATGAACAACTGTAATTTTGTAAATTGTCAACAGAATAGAAAACTGGATACAAAACAAGATTCCTTTTACCATGTTTAACCTTGTTTGTTATTTGACCCTTACCATTACATTTATATAATATATGTGCGGTAATCATGTATACATACAACACATATTTATATAAAACGTGATACATGAAACAGAATTAGCTTATTGGCAAAAAGGAAATGGTCAAACAAATATTGATCCACATTTGTACTAGACGTCTTGATCTCTGTTTGCAACGTTGATCACTGCATTGACCCCTTTAATTCTTACAATATATTAATTTTATTTGAAAGGCCCAAGAGGCCACTAAATATTTGAAGTGTGTACAGACATCGAGATAACTATGTATTCCTTTCAAAATCAATATATTGTAAAAGAAAACAACCTGGTAGCTCGAGTGCAGAGATGTGGACACTGGAGACAATTGCCCAACTGGGTATTTTACCCAATACTGGTTCACATAGAAACCCTTACCCTTATTTCTATGCAGACAGTTATTTTAACCACTTGGGTTCCAGCTCATTTAAAGCTGACTTGTCCATTGTGTTGTTGGTTGTTTTTAATGTAATTAGTTACATAAAATATATATATTTTTTTACATATCACCTAGTCCTCTGTAAAAACACCTCTTGGCAGGCAATCTTGCTAAATTTGACGTCATACAATATTCTCACATATGTGCAAAAACACAATACAAGTATTTATGGAAGATCCTGTGGCATGGCTGACATCATCAAGATTCCCAACTTATGTCCCAACTTAAACCCTAACATGTTTTATGAGTCACATTGATGCCAAATAGTTTAATTCAGAGTATCATATATTTTCCCATTAGGCAGAGAAGGCACCTGCCTATAGGTGGCTGACCACTTGGGGTGCCTGTTTTCAGCACTTATAATGTGCCTTTTTTTTAGCTTAATTAGGCTGGTGGGGAGAGATAAGTTCTAGGATTTGCCAGTGTCCCCTGTAGTTCAGCCAGCCTTAATAGCAGAGCTGCAGGAACAGTTTTAAACTGTGTATACCTCGGTGCTGTCCCAGTTCCTCCAGTATTTTTGTGTGAGGCTGAACAGGAAGTGGAAGGGATTATTTCCTTTCTGCTCATTAGTGACATCTCACTCAGGAAAAGCCTTGCAGGAGGCGCAGGGGAAGCTCTCATTGACACATACTGTATAACCTCTGCAATTCTAATATCATCACTCTGACTGGTCTATTCATGGGAGGATTTTATTACGGAAAGCACAGTTCTTCTTTCTGTACCAGGGAAGAAAGTGGTCAGTCAGAAACTCCACATACTTTGCAGAGGTCATCTTTACACCTTTGGGGACCATAAAGGGGCCAACCAGCTCTCTTCCCTTGATTCCGGCCCAAAACATGACTCCACCAACGCCTTGCTTATGTCGCAGCTTTGTTGGTACAGGGTGGCAGTCCACCAACCATCCACTACTCCACCCATCTGGACCATCCAGGGTTGCACGGCATTTATCAGTGAACAGGACTGTTTGAAAATTAGTCTTCATGTATTTTTCTGCCCAATGCAGCCGTTTCTGCTTGTGAGCATTGGTTAGTGGTGGTCGAATAGAAGGTTTATGCACAGTTGCAAGGCTCTGGAGCACCAGCAGCTTCAAATATCTGTTTGCTGCTATATAATGGTATTTTAGCAGCTGCTCTCTTGATCCGATGCATGGATCTGGATAAATCTTCCTCAATGTGCCTTTATCTGCACGAACCCGTCTGTGCTCTGAATCAGCCACAAATCTCTTTATAGTGCGATGATCACGCTTAAGTTTTCGTGAAATATCTAATATTTTCATACCTCGTCCAAGGCATTCAACTATTTCACTCTTTTCAGCAGCAGAGAGATCCTTTTTCTTCCCCATATTGAATGAAAATGGTGCTCTGCTTAATAATGTGGAACACCCTCCTTTAGTAGTTTTTCCTTAAATTGGACTCACCTGGCAATCTAATTATCACAGGTGTCCGAGATTTTTTAACTCATGGATGGTATTGTGTCTCAGGGCTCTTTTGATCACTGTAAACTGAAAACCAAAATAGTTAATCTTTGTGACACTTAAATAGAATTTGCATAATAATTTGGAACAGGGTGTACTCTCTATGCCCACAGATTCAAGCACAATAAATAATTACAAGCAGAATAGAAAAATGCTAATGCATACATTTATACATATTTTGTTGTCAAATTTGAATGTCTTTTAGATGTTTTTAGGCCCTCAATATCCTTTTAATATATTTTTTATACTTGCATTAACTGCCCTGTTTTGTGGTTGGGGAGCAGGGGGCGCTCTAGATTTTTTTTTTCATGCATCTGACATGTAAATCCAGACTTTTTTTTTTTATATATATATATATACTTATCATTTATAAACTCCATTCCTGCTGTATTAAGCACACATCATGTGGGACTTCATTAAGCAATTGTTGTTTCATATGCCACAATGAGGTTTCATAGATGTGTGTAAAAAGTGCCTGTGTGACTTTGTTAAAACTCCTGTATGTTCTGAACTAGAGAATACATGTACAGAAATGGCTAATTTGGATGTTATGGTATATGCATGTCCATTTAGAAAACATGGAACCATTTTACCTAAAATATTGAGAGTTGGATGTTTGACTCACTCTTCAAGGGTTGTTTCTCTTGCCACTTCTAGACCAGTGATTATAGTAACACTGTCACTTTGCAAGTTTTGATTTTAAATTAATCCTTTATTTATCCTTATTTTTTATTTTTTTTTATTCATCTTTGTTTTTGTTTTTAGTTCTACTTAATGTAAACTAGGGGCTGCTGTTTCTTATGGGAAGCTCTGGGATCTCTGGCACTAGGAGGACCTTATCAAAGTTTCATTTCACATGCTTAGTTGATTTATCTACAGTACAACAGTCGAAATAATCCCGCTAATAGAAAACAGTCTTTTGGTACAGAGGACAACAATATGGTGGCATTTGGATATCGAGAACAGGGCCGTCTTTAACGCGGGGCAAACGGGGCAGCTGCCCCGGGCCCAGTTGCTCCTGGGGGGCCCAGAGCAGCTGCTCCGTGGGCCCCACAATTTGCGCAGCCCCTATGGACCGGGCGATGCACTGAGGAGGCTCCCCGGGTGGCCCATGCACTAAGGGCCACCCGGGGAGCATGTGTCAGCAGGGGCCCGGTCGGGCGCTGTGGCACTTATACAGCGCGACCGGGCCCCTTCCTGTTCTGCAGCCGGCTCCTCCCACCGGAGATAATAGCCGCGTGGGAGGAGAAAGGCAGGGAGGGGAGTTCCAGAGGAGAACTCCCATCTGCCTCAGCCTGCCACTGGACCAGGGAAGCCACCCTCCAGAAAAAGGTAAGAACCTGGAGGGTGGTTAAATGTATGTGTGTGTGTGTGTGTGTCAGTATGTCTGTCAGTGTATGTGTGTGTGTGTGTCAGTAGGCCTGTGTGTGTGTCTGCCAGGATATATTTGTGTGTCAGTCTATGTGTGTCAGTATGTATGTGTGAATGGTTTAATGTCTGTGTGTGTGTATGTCAGTATGCCTGTGTGTATGTCAGTATGCCTGTGTGTGTGTGTATGCCTGTGTATGTGTGTGTGTCAGTATGCCTGTGTATGTCAGTTTGCCTGTGTGTTAATACGTCTGTCAACGTGTGTCTGTGTATGTATGTATGTATGTATGTGTGTGTCAGTATGTCTGCCAGTATATATTTGTGTGTCAGTGACTGTGTGTGTCAGTATGTATCTGTGAATATTTTAATGTCTGTCTGTGTGTGTATGTGCCAGTACGTCTGTCAGTGTGATTGCGGGTTGGGCGTAATTGGGGGGTGAGGCGGTGGGAGGGGCAGAGCTCTGGGGGCCCAAGAAAATGCATTGCCCAGGGTCCTAATCATATTATAGACGGCCCTGATCGAGAACCTGTGCCAGGAAGAAAAGATAATAAATATAAAAAAGGGTGTCTTTTGTGCTGGTTTAAGTTTCACAATATGCTGTCGTTTTGTTGGTATGTGTGTACAGTATATTAGTCTGAAGGTCATTTCTGTATAGAAAATAGCAGATATAATTTTGTGTTGTGTTTTTGTTTTTTTTTGTGATTCTTTTAGAGGTTTCTACAGACTCCATTGTTGGATAAATTGAGGTACTGAGCAGACAAGATTCAATACAGATAAAGAGCCTACAAGCAACTTGTATATTAAACCAGGTTGCGTTTTGGTTAACATTACATGAAAATGGGAACACATATAGATTAAAAAAAAAAGTAGGCTAGTAAGGTTGCAGTTATGCATTAACAGTGGCATCGAGTCACATGATCAAAAAAAAATGGTGGGACCCCCACCTTGAATATGAGGTGCAGTTTTCAGCACCATTTGTACAAAACGATATTATAGAACTAGAATACGTACAGTGGCCAGGTACAAAATGAATAAGGGGAATAAAAAACATTAGTCCTGAAGAAAGGCTAGAAAAACTGCATATATTTCCGTTACAAAAAAGGCATCCCAGTGGGGCTAAAAGGATTCTCTAGTGCCAGGAAAACAAACATGTTTTCCTGGCACTGTAGAATCCTGCAGTGCCCACCTCCCTCGTGCCCCCCGTTCAATGTCACTGAAGGGGTTAAAACCCTTTCAGCCACTTACCTGAATTCAGCGTCGATGTCCCACACTCCTTCCCTGTCGACATCCACCGGCGGGGGAGACTTAATGCACATGCATGGCAACGTGTTCGCATTAACATCTCCCCTTAGGAAAGCATTAATTAATGCTTTCCAATGGGGATTCCAGTGACGCTGGAGGTCCTCATGCATAGTCGTCTAAGAACCCGGAAGTCCCTCTAGTGGCTGTCTGGTAGACCGCCACTAGAGGAGAACTTAACCCTGCAAGGTAATTATTGCAGTTTATAAAAAACTGCAATAATTACACTTGCAGGGTTAAAGGTGATGGGAGTTGGCACCCAGACCACTTCAATGGGCTGAAGTGGTCTGGATGCCTACAGTGTCCCTTTAAGATAGCACAATAAATATATACAGGGTCAGTATCCTGTTCATTAGCAGGATTATACATCAGGCAAAAGGTCACTTTTTGAGAATGGAAGAATGGTGTTTTTTACAAAAAGGGTTCTTTACAGTAAGAACAATAAAGATGTGGGATTTTCTGCACAAAGGTTGTCATACCAGAAACTGAGATTCTTCTTTTTATTAAAAGGCCAGTATCTTTAGTTTTTTAAATAGAATATTGAGTCATATAATAATATTCATGTAAACATGTTGTTGATCCAAGGAGAAATCTGATTACTATTAATCCCTTAATGCCGTTATGGCGTTCTATGCCGTATTTATTAGGCTTTAAAGCCGTTGCGGTGGCATAGAGCACCGTAACGGCTTTCCGCCCTGGAGCCGCTTTGGGAGGACTGCCTGACAGCCCGGACATTACTCCCACGGCAAATCAGGCCCCGCAGGCCATGTGATCGCTCTCAAAAAGCGATCACATGGCCATAAAAGCTGCCTGTGGATCTGCCTGCAGGGGGACTGCCTGGGTTGTCTGGCAGTCCCCCAACTTGTGAAAAAAATATTTTAAAAAATATTATTACACATGCAAACATAATTTTATGTGTATATATAATATGTGTTATTATATATATATATATATATATATATATGTAACTTCATACTTAGTGTATTTTAATATTAATATAACCATATATATTAAAATACACTTAGAACAAAGTTACATATATATGATATATATATATATATATATATGAAAAATTATATATACATATGTAATTTCATTCTAACTTTATTTTGATACTAATATATATAAAATGAAAAAAAAGCCTTGCACTCCTTCTTACAGTTATTTGACCCAGTGCTTGATTGCACTAAATGTATGAAAGAAAAAAATCACCTTTCATCATTGTGGTTGTCCTGATGAAAGTTCCTGAATGGAACTGAAATGTTGACTGTTACACTTTTTAGGAAAAAAAGTTCCTAAGAAAGCTACCTGAGCGTGCAGATTTTATATATATATATATATATATATATACACACAACACCTAGGCAAAAAATTATCTCATAGGATCAAGCATTAGGCTGTTAGAGTAGAACCTGCCAAGAATGGGGTACATTGACATTGTGGCAGGCTTATGCAATATATGATCATATAATTTAACTAAACCCCCATTATTTTTTGCCTAGGTGAGGTGTTTTTAACCCCTTAAGGACACATGACATGTGTGTCATGTCATGATTCCTTTTTATTCCAGAAGTTTGGTCCTTAAGGGGTTAAATAAAACTATTTACAATCTGTAAGATTTGAAATTATTGTTTAGTGAATAAGCGAGTGCGCTGGACGGTGTATTTTGTATATATTGGCCCCAGCAGCCCCCTATGGTGTATGCGTGTTCAGGTGAATGCAACCCTCTTGGTTATATATATATATATGTGTGTGTGTGTGTGTAACAAAATACACTTAGCAAGAAATTCTCTATATTACTATATATAAATAAATACAAATAATTGCATATATATAATTTCATAAATGATTACATTACAAGTATACATGTAGAATTTAAATAACTATATATATATATTTATTAAAATTCTACATGTATATTTATGTAATCTATGTGATTTTATTGATCCAAATTTGAGAGACGTGTCTGACAATCTAGGCAGAATGTCCAGAGAATTTAATTTGCAAGCCCTAAATATAAACATGTAATTTTGCTAAACACCCTGAAACCTGTACATGAGGGGTACTGTTGCACTCGGGAGACTTCAGTGAACACAAATATGAGCGTTTAAAAACAGTAAAATGTATCACAGTGATGATATCATCAGTGAAAATTCAGTTTTTGTGTGGAAAATGCTAAAAACTAATATGAGCGCTAACTTTGGCCAGAGTTTTTAACTTAGTGGCTACGAAAAACGACTGGACATACCCAGTTTTGAATTCTCTAGGTTGTCTACTTTTTCAGATTACCGCAATTATGGAATATCCTCAAGGACACAGTCAAATCTTCATTCATTCTAAAATCTTTTAAGAGATCTATGGCAATATACCTCAGCACAGAATGCACCTGTCATGGTTGAATATATTTATTACCTGTTCTGTATTACATTTATACGTGTGTGTGTGTGTGTGTGTATATATATATATATAGTTTGTATATTTTATTTTTGTAATATTGTATCCTATTGTAACAATGCAATGTTTTGTGGACAAAGACCCAGGGCATACTTGTATCCATCCTGGTAAAATATTTTATAAATAAATAAATGATATGCCATGATGTTGGTAATTCTCATTCCTGGGCTGCCATACTCTCTCAAAGGCAACAAATGCCCATTTCTGTTTTTGCTAATTGAAATGTGCAAAAACACAAATGGGCAAGTCTTATATTTGGCCCCGTAACTGTCCAAACACCATGAAACCTGTAGATGGGGGTACTGTTGTACTTGTGAGACATTACTGGGCACATATGAGTGTTTTAGAGCAGTAAAACATATAATGTTGATGATATCATCGGTGAAAGGGCACTTTGTGAAAAATTCCAAAAACTTAATATGAGCGCTAATTTCGGCCAGTGTTTGTGACTAAGTGGCTACTAAAAAAGACTTGACATAACCCATTTTGAATACTTTGGGTGTCTAATTTTCATTCCTGGGCTGCTATACGGCCTCAAAAGCATCATTTTAATGTGTGTAAACTGAAAAAGGGGAACGTGATATATTTGACCGTGAAATTTTCCAAAACCCGATAAATCCTGTACATGGGGGGGGTACTGTTGTACTTTTGAGACACCGCTGAACACAAGTATGTGTATTTAATTGTAATAAAATCTAATAGTATTATGACATTAACAGTTAAAATGCCATTCTGAACTTGAAAAATAACATTCCTTAATTTATCAAAGTTTTTCAAAAAATTTTATTCCTATTCAATTATGTTTTATATATAAATATTTGATATGAAATCAATGCCCTGTTTCTCCTTAACAAAATGAAAACGTGTACAATTGACTCGGTCCCTAAGTGGTTAAGGAGTCAAGAAGAATGGTTTTCCCTTTTTGGTGGCATAATAGGCTATAGATTCAAATTAGTTATTTGCTTTCTTCTGGATCAACAGTATAAATAGATGGGCTTAACGGTTGAATTTGTTGGACCTTTTACAGCCTATATTAATATGTAACTATATTATTACTGGCAAATTTACAATCCATGGTCTGTACCAGTAGAGGTGTTTGTACATCCTGATTTTGCCTTTCACTAAATAAGTTATTAATTCTAGTACTGAAAAAAACATAATTTCAAGAAATTTGTTTATTCACTTGACTAAACAAAGAGAAGGGACATGAAGACTGCTTACCTGTCACTTGAAACTCACTATTCTGATATTGGCCAAAAAATACATCAGAAAGGAAAGGCACATGTGTGTACCTCTTTTGTTATACATTGGAAATTTGTGAATAAAAAAAAAAAGAGCCAAAATGTAACTATAAAATAAAATGAGATGCAAATAGGAAAAAGATTAGATAAATGGCCTAAAAAGTGAATGCAATATTTATATATGTTTTTTATACATAAGCCCTGTAATGTCTTGTCTGAAGGTTATATTAGTGACTGATTCAACATAAAACAGGAATAATGAAAATCACAGATCTAGTGATTATCTGCTTTGAACACTGATAAGGAGATTTTACAAACTGCCTGTTGGGTTTGTCCTGATCTGAGGAGCACTGGGAGTACTTATGGAAATCGGTAGTCCTCATCAGCCACTGTATACTTTTTAACCCATTGGCTTCTCGGAGCGATGCTCTCCATTTACTCTTCACTGCTCACCTAATATCTGATCTAGCATAGGAGTTGACTTTGGCAATGCATAACAGGCTGGTCCCATTTATTATGAAATTAACCAGCTCAAGCTAGCAATGTTTTGATATAGCCTTTTTAAGCTTTATTTTACACTGCTTATTAAAGAGGAAGTCTGATCACTTTTCCTTTTGTTATGCTGTCTGTTGCAAGGCTGGATCTATCTTGCATATACATTTAATTTAGCTAGTGGAGAAATGAGGCTTTGTAAAAGGTGTTTTGGAGCATGGCCTTTTTCACATTGTCTCTGTTATATTCTGTATGTAAATGACTTGTTCTCAAATATTCCCATTTTATAATTACTATGCGCTGCAGAATATGTTGGCGCTATAGAAGTAATAATAATAATAATAATAATAATAATAATGCCACTCCCTCTATAATGGCATATTTATTGAATTAAGGAAGGTATTAAAATATGATTGTAATCTATTATTTGACTCAAATGTGCTTCATTTATTGTATTTAGCTTGTATTAAACCCTAATACAATGTTTTGAGGGATTATTTTAAATGCTTGCCGAAGCATATTTTTTATCTGAATTATGATGGGAAGCATTCTAGTCATATTGCTTTGAAACTAGATGTTTGCCTCTGCACATTCAGAAGCAGTCCATGTTGGCTCTATGGAAATGATGCGTATTTTGAAATGTAAATCTATAGTAAATTATTTTTAGGCCTGGCTTTGTCCCCAGTAGCTGAAAATAAGTATTGATAAACCTGGTGGTTAGTACATAAGGACAGCAGATGGAATTTTGGTTTCTAAGCGACTGGGGGAAAAAACAGGTTCCAAAGGGAAAGGAGCATCTTGTATTTCTGCATTTGATGCTTTGATCTGTAGTCACATCTGAAAGAAGGTTACATCTTTTGGTGCAGACACATGGCTTTGCATCTGTGAAAACACAGCTGTATATAGCAAAACAAAATACTGCTGAAAAGTACAATGGCTTTGCTGTGTCAGTGTAGCAGCCAGTGTTCAAAAATATTGTCTTTTCTTTTCATTTCATTTTTTTTTTTTTTTTTTACATTTGAGTTTACACCACTGTTTACTGAAGGTTGTTCCTTATTTTTGTGAACTTTATTGACTAAGTGAATGAAATCCATATGTGTTATCTGAGGAAGAAAATGTTTGGAGAGTAACTTTAATTTGGTTTTAATTTTGGTTTTCTCAAATGAATAAGCCTACTCTAATAGCAAAACCCTTGTTAAGAATGTTTGCTTTTTGTTTGGTTTTCTGCTCTGGAAAGTTGTTCGTGTGGTTAAATTGTAGTCCCTATTAAAGAAACATTCTCACATTAAAAATTAGATTTAGCTTTGCTCATTGCTTTGAGGTCCCTGCATTGTAAATACAATTATAAAAAGCAAACTTGCCTGTTTTTCTTATTCTGGGACAGACTCCACAGGGCAGCTATTCCTCACTCAATGAGATCATCAATGCTAATGTTGCCCAGTCTTATCCTGTGCTTCTCATAGAGAAACACTGTGGACCTATGGCTTGTGTACCAATCTCCAGCACAGGGTGTTAATCTTCTGTATATAACCGTACCAAACGTGAAAACCTTTTTTGGATTTTCAAAAAAGTGTGTTTGAATAAGTGACGCTAAAGTCTGTCAGTCTAATGCTAGATGTATGCTCCTGGCAAAATGTAAATACTCTTGTATCTCTAAAATGACAATGCATTGGCACAAACACAACTGGCATTGTACTTGCACAGAAACATTCAACTCTTGGTGTCAGTGTATTTCTGCACATTCCTTTGTCTGGTTTCCTATCCCGAGAATCCTAGCTTGTTGATTAGGTTCATTAGAATAATCACCTTCCTATCCCGTGGATAGCATAGATGTGTGATTGCAACATTCTTTGCTTGGAGTAGCAGCACAGGGGCATTGAGCAACTCTAATGTGTTATATGCAGAATGTCCACAGCCTTTCATTATACATTGTTATACTTGTTCCACCTGGTTGCATTGGTAGACAGTGCCTTTAGCATTCCCAGAATGAGACCTGGTTGTGGCTGTCAGTACACAGGTACTCTGCATCCAGTCCTATCACTAGGAAGCTTTATACATGTTTGCACTTCTTTTCATAATTCAGTCATGTCTTTGACGGACACAGAGGCCTCAATTTTATATTTTTGGATACGCTTTTTAGATGAATTCATATTTTGAAAATACTTTTAAAATGGTTTATTATTGTGAATAATGTTTGAATATTTTTTTACTTTTTAAAAATATATTTATATGTTTTTATGTTATATATTTTTTTAAACTCTAGGCTGTTTTTGATCTGTTTTCCCCAATACAGTTTCTTCAGTTCTTCTGAAACCATCACATGGTTACATGGTTCAAGTAACTTGTTAACTACTGATAAAGAACTCTTGAAATCAGGCCTCTTGAAAATCACCATATTGGTTATGCAGTCAGTTGGTTCAGTGCAATGTGTTCAGCTTCATACCTATGTAGCTCATCCTTACTGTATGTTGCACAATGGAATGGTGCGATACTTGCATTACTCTCCTTGGGATACTTGCATTGCTCTCCTTGGGATACTTGCATTGCTCTCCTTGGGATACTTGCATTGCTCTCCTTGGGATACTTGCATTGCTCTCCTTGGGATACTTGCATTGCTCTCCTTGGGATACTTGCATTGCTCTCCTTGGGATACTTGCATTGCTCTCCTTGGGATACTTGCATTGCTCTCCTTGGGATACTTGCATTGCTCTCCTTGGGATACTTGCATTGCTCTCCTTGGGATACTTGCATTGCTCTCCTTGGGATACTTGCCTGTCTCTCCTTGGGATACTTGCCTGTCTCTCCTTGGGATACTTGCCTGACTCTTATTGGTATTATTGATAACTGAAAGTGTGATGTTCCCCTCCACAAAACACTAAGCATGAAGTTATTGTTTGTTGTGTGCAATTCCACTTTTAATGGACTACTGGTCCATTAAACACCTAATTGTAGTCATTTGTTAGTAGTTGTTTTGTCAAGGATCCCTTTAAAATAATAGTCCATCTTGCAATGTTGGAAAACTTTATTGGCTTCAGAATTGGATAATTTTTCCAAATCTGCTATTTCTGCCTAACTTTCAGCAAATTGGTTTGCAATTCACTAAAGCTCAGTGTTTAGCGAGTAAATTCCATAAATGGCAAACATCCCATTCACAGTCTTTTAAGGATCATCTGGTCAACATAATGCATGTTAATGATTTACACAGAATAACTTGCCTACAGCAAAAGATGTCTAAGATTAAAGCAAGGCTTGACAATTTTTCTTGGAATCTAGGAGCCAGCTATAAAAGTTAGGATCCAGAGAAATCAATGCCAGAAATACAATTCTTAAAGGGACGCTATAGTCACCAGAACCACTACAGCTTAATGTAGTTGTTCTGAAGTCTATATCCTGTTCCTGAACACTTTTCAATGTATATCACTGACTTTTCAGACAAAAGTGTTTTTGGTGACACCTCTAACAACAGCCACTCAAACGGCCTCTAGAGGTGCTACCTTGGTCAGTGTTTCAAAATGTGCAGCACCTACGTTAATGTATCCTATAGGAATATATTGATTCAATGCATCTCTATGAGAAGTTAAATTGGCGCAGTGGCATTTTGCAATAGTCTATCAATGCTTTCCTATGGGGAAGCATTGGATTGGCTGAGATCATCAAGATTGATGATCTCAGCCATGGAGGTGGGATCAGCCGCGGCGTCACCAGCACGGTGTGGGAAAAATGGCGAGTAAAAAACACCTTTCCTATGTGATTGGAGGAAACAGACAGACACACACTCACCCACAGACATACAGACACACAAAGACAGACACACTTACTCACACATAATTACTTTTCTATTTAAATTTAAATCCACCCAGCCTCCCTCAGCATTCCATAAGCCGGCCACCCCCCTCCCTACCTTAGCCGCCAGCCCTCCTCCATACCTGCCTCAGCAGTACAGGACAGCCACCCCCTCCCTCTGTCAGCCGCCTGCCATCCTCTGACAGCCGCCTGCCTGCCTCAACCTTCCGTGATCTGACTGCCCACCTCTGCTATTAAGCAGCTGTTCCCCTCTGTGGCTGAACAGGCTCACAGATTTTGTCGAGCCCTGGATTAAAATAATGTGTTCCAGCTAAAGAATAGATACAATGGTCCTGGGTGACTTTCTGTGCAAATCATGGGCTATGCTCAACTTCAATATACGTGTGCCAGTGCTTACTATCAATACTAGTTTGTGCTTATCACACAATGTATGTATACACTTCCTTGATGCTATGACTGCCTGGAGAGGAGGTGTTCATAATCAAAGGTAAACTGGCAAAATATAAATTTCATGTGAAAATGTATTATTTGTATGCTTGTTTGTAATACAATAGGTACTTAGAAATACAGTATATTTGATTTTTTTTTTTAAAGTATACATTTTATTCCATATACTTTTGTTTTCACCACCAGCATACCTAGTACAACTACTGGATATATAGACAAGGTGCAGAACATTACTGCTTCTGCCATACCACCCAACATTTCAAATGGACAAAGAGAGACACGTTAATTTTAGGGGTGTGAGTGGAGGTTTGGCCGAAGGTGGGATATTCTGAGAAATTTTAGGTGCCTTACTAATAGCAATGTATACAACTAAAATCTAAAGTAGAACAAGGACAATGTATCTTATTGACACAGACTGATGTCTAAACACATTTATTGTAGTTTAAAGGCTCATCACTGTGAATATTATAGCTGTGGAGCTCTGTTATACATTCGAGACAAACCAACAATATGGAAAAGAGGGACATTAGGATAGAAATGCGGTACAGAGAGATCTGGGCCTCAAAATAGGGACTGTCACTATGAAATAATGACACTTGTGAGGTATGCCTTTTGTAATGTATGCAAACAAACCTTGTGTGCAAAAGGAACCCTTCAACCCATCCAACAAGCTATGCATACATAGAGCACTGGAATAGCTTTTGAGCATGCGCTCTTCACTAATTTTCACTTTGTTGCTTCAGAGGAGGGGGGAACTGGAAATCTAACCTGAGATGGAAATACTTTCATTCAAAATCAAGACCGTCCAGCAGATGCCTAGCTGGATAGTTGACCCACATTTATTTTTGTCCACAAATAAACTAATTCTCTTTTTTTCTTTGGTCCATAAGGAAATCACACAAGGAACTAAGCCATTCACTCCTGTACCAAGCAGTTACGTAGCAATCTGGGTTGTTCAAAAAAGACTGCGTCCATCACGTTCAGCCTTTCACACCTCTCTGTTTTTGCATTTGATCCAAAATAAGACTAGAAAGCACACTTTAAAGTTGTTTAAAATTTTGCAATAAAAAGGGAAAAATATAATTCTTGACTGTTGAGTTGCCATAATAACCGTTCTAGAAAGATAATTTCACATCTATATTGTTCTATGCTGTTGGTGAAAATGTCTCATGTTTCAATAGATGATCACTTGTCACTTGTACAGTTCTGTTAATGAGCAGTCTCCAGGGAGTTGTTTGTATTCTGCTTGTTTAGTGATCACATCCAGCTGAGATGCTTTTTCCTTTCTTCCAAAATAAACAAGGGAAACTTATCTAGCTTTTTTTCTAAGCTAAAATGTTCCATTCATTTTTATTACTGTTATTCAGTCTTTCCAGTGTGTGTGCGTGCATGTGTGTCTATTGATTTATAAAGAAACAAAATTATATTTTTATCATGTGAGTTACTACCTTTTTTTATACACATTTTTCATTTTTGTTTTCTGACTATTCTCCCAATTAAGATACGGGGTGCACATTTAATCAAGTTCTCAATGTATGTGATGGCAGTGGCAAACTTTTACAATGAGAAGCATGTGAAGTGCATTTGACGATCTGTTGTGGTTGTTTTGCTTGTTTTTTTTAATTTTTCGCCCTCTGCCACCTCACTTATATGTTTAGTGAAATGATTAAGTATTTTTATGTGTACCTGATACTCCATTGTGACATCATTATTTATCTGACACCAGACTGAGAACTCTGCTTTAACCTATATACTGCTTATTGTTCTATGATTAATATACCTCCATGTGCACCTCTACTGATTTTCTTCCAAGAGGTAATTCAGCTTTTACCAGCATTTTAATTTGTTCCATGATTTCTGCTGTTACTGGCCACCCATATTTTAGTTATTTCTTTTATGTGAATAATGTCCGTATGAATAAATAGGTGTGTATATGTATGTACATAGTCTCTTCATACGCATCTATATGTAGGAGGGATATATGGAAATGAGTGAAACCAAAACATAAAAGAGTTGACATTAAATAATTAACAATACAATTAGTAATATAGAGGAAAACTAGAACAATTACAAATACTGTTTTTAAATATATTTGGATTTGCATTGCATTGGAGAATAAATAAATTAAATCAATAATTGATTTGTTTTAAAATACTTAGGGGAGTCATAAATGTAACTATAACTAATATTTTGTTTTGTTGCCTATCTTATTTTGATTTGCTACTAACCAGGTAACACTTATTATTCTCCATGTAAATACCATATTTATGCTAGAACCCGAGTGTCTGGGTGAATTCCTGTGATACCTTACTTATTTTTTTATATTTTCTGAAAGGTATGTTTCACAATCCTACTACGTTTTTTTATTAACCTATTTCTGGGACATTATGAAAGACATCAATTGCCATTTCAATTAAATATGTTAAATGTTTGAAGAACAGGGTAAAAGCAGTTTGCTTTCTTTTGTGGAATGTGGTTTTGAGAGCAGCATTCATCTCCTGTTAAAACAAATGTTGAAAAGTAAAAATGAATTCAGATAGCTGTCAAAACACACTGAAAACTGGGATTTCTCCACAGTAATAATAATGATAACCAATACACAATAGGGATGCGCTTAGAATATTAGTACCAAGAATACTCATCTGGACTTCTCACATTCTTCCAATAAGTGCGATAGCATGTAAAAAATAAAATATATAATACACAAAAAAAATGTATATAAATAATTGTATGTAATATCAATCAATAACACATAATTAAAATGTGTATATAATTGTTTCTTAATATAATAACAATATAGATGTCTCTAAAGAAAAATGAGTTAGAAATGTCTGTAAATAAGTGTGTATAATATCAAATCAAGGTAATACAGCAGTAACGCATAATAAAAATGTGTATAATTGATGCTGAAACAATAACAGCGAAATTGAATAACAACATAGATGATACTAAATTACAGTGGAATACAATGGCACAAATAAATAAAAACATAAACCAACAAACAAATATATATTGAATTCAAAGACAGGCAATCAGAATATAATGGCAAATAATTGGAAACAAACTTGTGACAGCAGCCACCAATTCCTTTGCAATTGTATATGGTTATCATATTTGATCTGCACTACATAGTGTATTATATATTTAATTTTTTTTTTTTTTTTTTTTTTACATGTTTTCACACTTCTTGGAAGACTGTGAAATGTCAAGACAGGTATTCTAATTGTACACCTATTGTTTATTGGTTAGCATTCACCTCTTCTTTTTGAAATATTTCAAGTATCCTCTGTCTTAGCCATTCATACTGAACCTTGAATAGTATTGCTAGTTTATCTAGATATATTCTTAGAATAATGCTTCAGATATGGCATAAATCTGAGTGTTTGTAATTTTTCTTTTTACTATCATATTTATAAATACAATAATATGTATTTATTTTAATCATTTGTACTGCTACAGAAATCATGTCTATATCCAAGCAATAACTGTATTACACTATTTATGTGTGCATAAATATGTTATTGCTATTTATTTGATTAAATAGTAAACGATAAGCACACTTAGATCAGTGAAAAATTCACTTAAACTTTAGAAACGGTTTCTTTTTAACGCACTCATAAAAGATGAAAGTGAACATGTAAGAACAAAAAAAATAATGATAATATGTATACAAAATCCATAGTATTTCAAATGCATATATAAATTTAAACTAGTACTGCTATGGAAATGTGATCGTTCAATTTGATTAAATTGTTATATTGTTCTTAAATAGTTGTAAGGTATTTATAAGAATCAAGTACAACTAATACCCTGCTGTGGGAGAGGTGATGGACCTGGACCTTAAAACATGTTTGATTTGTTGTTGTAAGGTTAAGCACATTAATAAAAAGACATGTTTTGAATATTAAAAAAAAAGAATCAAGTACAACACAAACTGCTTTCAATAAATATGTCTACATCCAACACAAAACCGTCTCCACTTCTGCCACAACTATGTCATCTTTAGATAGCACAGATATTTCCAAATTAGCTTTGGTGTTTCTGATTTACATTCTAGTAATTTCTATAACAGTTAATGCAATTGGTACAAAGTATTTAGTATCATTGTGTTGTCACTTTTGACTTGGGACTCCTTAAATAATAGGTCTTTTGAATTTAGAATCTTCGAATAGTAGTGCACTAATAACAGTCCAGTCTGCACGAGAAAGGGTTTACCAAATGACATCTCTTGAATGTCTAAGTGGTTATGTTAAACAGCAGTGTAACTAACCACATTAAACAATGTTCTAAGTTTTATGTGATGCCTGTAGGCATGTTGAAAGAAAAATGCAGTAAAAATACAGTCTTCAACCAACATGCCTAACTGACCCCTGGAGAATTATTGGGAAGCTCTACAGCTTCTCTGAGTGAGTAAGGAATGCATTTGCTGATGAGTTGGAGAATTAACCATTTTCTTATATCAATATTTTAATGATCTTGCTTTTATATTTTTTTATTTTATTTTTTTAACTGAGCAGGGCTGTTGAATAGGGTTGTTTGGTAATGCATTATCATCATTTATAACTTTCTAAAAAAAATAATTCTTAGTGTATTACACTTACTAAGCACACTGTGCATGCAACTTCATTTTATAAAGCCCTATAATATTTGTAGTATTTCCTTTATTTTAAATGAATTTTGCCAGCATGAGGTGTATTCTACATTGATGCCCAAGATCAGCATACAATCTTTAACAAACATGGAAGGATAAAGATAATTTGCAATGAAATGGATTAACACAGAAGTGACTTGATTGAAAAGCAATATTAATGAGCTGCAAAGCAATGATCCTTGAAGTTTAGAATGACTCTTTAAAAAGCCACTAAACAGAACTCTTATTTGTAGGAAGCCATAAGGACTAAATAAGGTTGTGTACATGTTAAATTACAATGCATTTTCTCGCTTTCCCACCTCACAGCTCATGTAGTGATACATTCCGTTATGGATTATGAGTAAAAAAATGTTTTTTACTGTAGGAGCAGTGAGAAAAGTCAACTTGCTGACTGGGATCTCTGCAGATCAGCTGAAGGTGTCAATCAGCATGTGCCTCTAACTGATCAGCTGTGAAGCAGCAGGGTGTGAAAATAAAGGGTACATTTGCAAGTGAAGTGATTGTTGTCTCCATAGAAGACAAGGCAACCTATAATGTGAAAGGGACACTATTGTCACGAGAACCACTACAGCTTAATGTAGAGGTTCTGGTGTCTACTCCCTGTCCCTGCAGACTTTTCATTGTAAACACTGTTCAGAGAAAAGGCATTGTTTACATTGGTGCCTAGTAACACCTCTAGTGGCTGTCACTCAGACGGCCATTAGAGGTTCTTCCTGGGGCAGTGCTGCACAGCATGCCGTACTGACGTATGGTGTCTTCAAGGTGTGTTGAGACGCTGAACGTTTCCCATAGAGATGCATTGATTCATTGCATCTCTATGAGGGGATGCAGACAGGCGCAGCACTGCGTTTTACCGCACTTGTGCAATAGCCTCAAATGTTTTGGATTGGCTGAGATCATCAAGATCGACCCTTAGCCATGGAGGTGAGGCCTTTAAAAGTGCAAATTGCTTTCTGAAAGACATTTTTTCAAAATATACTTTTTTGCATTTACAAAAGAAGAAAATCTTCTTTAACATTTTGTAGAGATAATTGGCTAAGGACCAACAACCTTTTCCAGTATTTTTATATGATACATATTTTGTTGGTCTTTATCTAATTACAGACCAACTGAAACTATTGGGGATCATCATAAATTAATTTTTTATACTTTCAAAATTTGTTATGCAATTATGTCTAAACTGAGAAGCAAATTAAAATATTCATGAATTCACCCCATGTTTACTTTATTTGTGTATTTATTTAGGCAAAATTACCTTCTTTTTTGCAGAAAATAAAACTAGGTTAAAACAAAGAAAATAGGCCCAGAAAGCCACATTTAAGTCTTCACCTCATTTCATGTGTGTGTGTGTAAGAATGGAAAGTGCACTTTGATAAGTGATCAGTTGGTGTCACCCTAACCTTTTGTTTATGTGCAAAAACAGGCAAGAAACTCCACAAACCTGTTTTATTCAATGCCAGGAATATAGTATATGCTGGCTTCTATTAATATCCTGTGTAAGGAGTGTTTGTATGCATTTATATTTACTGAAGGAGTTTAGGAAGTATTTTATTACACTATTTTAGAATCTCTCTTTTCTTTACAGAGAGCTGGTAAATTATGCTGTGTTTATAGTACTACAATTCTAATGGATACAGCTTTACAGTATTTGAATCTGTTTGATTTGTTTGGAAATATGATACCAGTGCTCCTAGGGGCATTGATGTCCAGTCAAGGCCATAGATTGTGTACTTTCTATGTACAGTATCTCTCCATATGATATATAACAGGAAATACGGTTAAATATAAGATGTGGTACATATAGATTTATTTAATTTGATAAATAATCCAAACTCTCTAATTTCCTTATGGCTAACTAATTGATTGATTATGATGCTTGTTAATGCAGCAGTATAATTGTGCTATATCTGTTTATTTACATTTGCTTACACAGTACTGTATGCTAAAAACCCATATTTTATTGCATTAAATTACTTTAACAGCATGACATGCTTACTTTTATCTAAAATCTAAATGTGATGTGTGTATATATTTTTTTCAATCAGTGTAGTGTGTTTCATAACATTAATGTAATTTTTTTTTTTTTTTTTAAATGCATATTAAATATTAGTTGATGTAGAAATAAAATATATTTGTAATTTTTCTAGTCCCCATGCCAAACAATGACTAAAACACTAGCATGTTTGTAATGTTCAACAAAGAATTACTATTGGAATTTAGTTATTTGTGCTCTCACAAATAATCTCTGTTGGAGATATAGTTTTAAAAGTCAAGTCTTACATGGCATTGCATTTGGCTACATAATTCTGCTTACCCTTATATTTGACATTTTGCTAAGTGTACCTTAATCCTACTTGTGGCAGAATATAGTTTTGTTTGTGCACAAAACCAAATTCATGACATATTGCAATTCTGCAGCATAATGTGTACTGCCAATCTACAAGCAAAATATTCTTCTAACATTACCAAAAATTAAAGATAATCCATTATATTAGCTTCTGCAAGTGTGCATGCCTAAGATATATATATTTAATTAAATAACCTTTTTTTTGCATTTTCTATGAATTATTTAATGTAAAGCTTGCATCTTCTATTTTATACTCAACAGCTATTTGTAGTTATATTTAATTCTAAATTAAATACATCAATTTACATTTGCAGAGTACATCTGTTATTTTCTACATTACAATCGAATTGTTATTTATAATCCTTTTCCACCAAACTGTTTTGCTGTTCTTTGATTTTTTTTTTCCATTAAGGAAGAACTATAAATTGCATTTATTAATAATATAGATACTTCCTTTTGATTTAAAGCATTTGCCATTTGTAGATTTTTAAATTACCATCCGGCGACTGCTGAGTACCTATTGTTGTTTTTAATTTGTAAAAAAAAAATGTAGGAGCTAATCTATAAAATATCCACATTAAAACAAATAATCAACATATACTTTTTTTAAAATAACTGAAATGTGCAACCTCCAAATATTTTGCATCATTTTTTTGTCCTCCAGCACTGGGAATGATGCCTTAAAATATCAATAACTCGGGAAGTCGGACAGTAAAACAAACGTAAACCACAGAAACAAATCATAAAAAAGATAGCCCAATATATATGACATATTTACTCATGAAAAGTTTGAAATGAACTCCACTGAATTGTTGAACCTTTTGAAATTACTACATTTAATTTTGGACAGTTCCCTTAGATTCCTTGTATGAATTTCCCATTTCATATAGACAAATCATTTTGTGGCTCGGAGGTAGTTAGCTAAAAGCTGCTTTGCATTGTGTCAAAACACGTACTGCTGTGGCCATCTATTTCATGCTAAAGAATGGATGGAGAGTAGGACATTTTCTGTTTTATAGAAAGCTGCTTCTGAGGGAACAGAGGTATGAATCTGTAGGACAGAATAAAAAGTGTGACCTGCAACACATAATTTTTAAAATTTTAATAGCTGCTGAGTGCTTTTCTATAGAATATGCAATGAAATTGGGTCGGTTTGTACTGCTGATTTTTACATAGCATACTGTGCTTCTTTGTAAGCAGGAAAATAAATGGTGTAAGAATCCGGTTTCTCTAAAAGTAAAATTCAAGCCTTATTATGAGGTCAGTTTATATTGTGTACTTTTTCTGAGATACCATCACACATTCACAAAATCACATCGGTATGCTTCTTTTGTGATCATGACAATCAAATGTTTGCTTTGTATTTTGTCTTCTCACTAAATATTTTGTATTCTCAGTGAATGATGCCAATATTGGTATATTAAGTAGAGTTGATTTACTTTAACATTGTAAAATAACAAACTAGTTTGTCCGGCTACAGGTATTCACAGGCATGTTTCCCATCTGCAAATCTTCATATTATCAGTTTAGTCTCATCTCAGAGATTTTTACTGAGATCCTCACTATGGGACTTTGACAAATCCCTGTATAATTATTTGGTGCTTATATTTTATTGCCTTTCTTTCTTTTTTAAATCCTGTATGTTACATTGTTTGGTGCAGCATTCACTATTTAGATAATTTCTCTTATTTCAATTCTTTCTTTCCTTCTCCCCTTCTCCCCTTCTCCCCTTCTCCCCTTCTCCCCTTCTCCCCTTCTCCCCTTCTCCCCTTCTCCCCTTCTCCCCTTCTCCCCTTCTCCCCTTCTCCCCTTCTCCCCTTCTCCCCTTCTCCCCTTCTCCCCTTCTCCCCTTCTCTCCTTCTCTCCTTCATTCCTTCTTTCTTTTCTGCTGTAATATATAGTAAAGTTGTTCACAGAAAGGTTTACTTTATTCGAGGAACCTATGTGAACAGTATTGTAAATGTTTATATTTTATGATTATCTGTTTTAATCTAAACTAAATTTGATTTTGAGTGCTAGACTTTTAGATCACACACACGATTAATTATATTTTTATTTTTTATTATTCTCCTCAGTTAAGTATGTATGTATAGAACGCACTGTTAGATGTGCTGTTCTGCTTTCCTAACATGTTGGCGGTCATTATTATGCTGTTCTAATATGTGCTGTATATTTTTCATTATTATTATTGTTATTTATTATTTCTTAATAATCCCATTGAATTGAATCACATTGCTATGCAAAAAGCATTTACTGCAACGATTTAATTAAAGGTGTAGCAAATAATGCAGCCTTTCTTGTAATCCAACACAAAAAAATGTTGAGACTAGTCCCTGCAAAGTTCTGTTATTGATCCAAATTATTTCTATAGCACTATTGCACAGCAAATATTTGTGGCATATTCTAGGTATTGCTCACTGAAAGAGGGGCTACATCCCTAAAATGTTTGTAATACACGATGGAGCTTTTAGAATGCTTTTAAAAGAACACTCAAATTACCAAAACACTTATATTCCTGCATAGTGTTGAGCAAAAAAGTCCTAGTCTCAATCTTCTATTAATCCTATTATGAGTGCTGCAATGATTTGCTATAATCATTTCAGTTGAAATTAAAGCCAGCCTCACTATATAATAACATAGGGGAAGCATTGTTTTCACTGATCTGTACTTGGATATAATGCATCATACGCACACAGTAGCTTTCTTATGCCAGCACTTGTGCTTATGCATGGGCACTAATATTTCAGACCTACAAAAACATGGAGTTTTCGCAAGGTGGTGGAAGCTTGTAGCATCAAAAGTTTTGATCGATGTGATGAACACTTGGGAAAAATATAGATTTATACTGAATGGGACCTGTAATACTAAATATAGGTGTGCAAATATACTACACACATAAAACACATCTTATTAGTTTAGAAAAGCCAGATTTAAAAATAAATAAATAAATAAATACAAAACACCAAACATTCCCAATACATTTGTGAAGTAAAAAAAAAAAAAAAAACACATGATTAAAGCATATATCGGATCTTCTCCCCACATCGGACGGAGTGCAGGGTGATTACATTGCTGTTAAGTGCTTTTTTTTAAGGGTGGTATAACTTGCAGAATATTAGTTATCTCTGGGAACCAGGTTTGATTCTGTGTCAGGGCAGTTTACTAACATTTGAATTGTCAGGAATTCAAAGTAAATGTCTAATTTTGAAACAAAATATCCACACTGAAAGCACAGGTGACATAAAGAGGTTGTTGGTTTTCTTTTTTAAATATAGTTATTTTGTCCAAGAACGCTCTGTATTCAAGTGGCATACAATTTCAAATTTATCTTGAATAACCAACAGTTCACTATAATGTAAAACACACATTGCAGGCAATTATTAAAGGACCACTCTAGGCACCCAGACCACTTCAGCTTAATGAAGTGGTCTGGGTGCCAGGTCCAGCTAGCTTTTACCCTTTTTTTTTTATAAACATAGCAGTTTCAGAGAAACTGCTATGTTTATTCTGAGGGTTAAGCCAGCCTCCAGAGCCTCTAGTGGCTGTCTCACTGACAGCCGCTAGAGGCGCTTGCGTGCTTCTCACTGTGAAAATCACAGTGAGAGCACGCAAGCGTCCATAGGAAAGCATTATGAATGCTTTCCTATGCGACCGGCTGAATGCGAGCGCGGCTCCTGCCGCGCATGCGCATTCAGCCGATGACGTCGCGAGGAAGAAGAGGAGGAGGAGTAGAGCTCCCCGCCCGGCGCTGGAGAAAGAGGTAAGTTTAACCCCTTCCTCCCCCCAGAGCCCGGCGGGAGTGGGTCCCTGAGGGTGGGGGCACCCTCAGGGCACTCTAGTGCCAGGAAAACGAGTATGTTTTCCTGGCACTAGAGTGGTCCTTTAATTGAAACTCAGTCCTGAGATATGTATTTTGTTAACAGTCTTTACTAATAACAACTTTTTAAAAGCTTTGGAATGGTCACCAGTGCCTGGATGCAGAATATTTTTTTTTGGCACCCTCAGGTGGGTGTAGTCATCCAACTAGCTCCTCCCCTTTGCAAATGTCCAGTCCAGACATTTATGTTTCTATGGCAACAACTCAACATCTCCATCTATAAGCCCCACTCCTTTTTGTAATCGGACACTTTCACTGACCCAGTCTAAATGACACACAGTGTTACTGATTTTTTTTTTTTTTAAATTCTTTATTTATTATAAGGTTACAACATAACATACATCAGTAACAATTTCAATAGAGACCATTAGGAGCACGATAAGGCGGGCATAAAGACATATAGTTTGCAAACGAGTATATTATTAACATAGCATAACCTATTGCGTTAGGTAAGTCAGATTGTGTTTCCGCCCCGACGTGCCACCCAGGTTCAAGGTGCTCCACCTTAAAAATTTTTTAATTGTAAAACGAGAAAAGAGAAAAGAAATAGACTCGGTTGGTCCAAACGCCTGATACGAAGTAACCAGGAGGACGTGATGACGGCATCTGTTGAGCTTTGTGGTATTGAAGTATGTTTCCCCACTCCCACCTCAAGGGAAAGGCAGCCTCAGTAAAGGTGCGGTTTAACCATTTTAAGCTCCGGCAGTAATAGCTCCGTGGAGGTAGTGTGAGGATTGTGCCGTCAGATAGTGGGGGATATAGGGACCATATGGAGTCAATAGTGGAAATGTAGCGACAGAAAGATAGAAAGAGGAAGGGGGGGGGTGGTAAGGGGGATCAGGAAAGGGTTTTAGGGGGGGAGGGGAAGGGAAAAGGGGGTGCCGGGACCCGTCAGCTCTTTTGGACATTTAAGTATCAGTACCCGGGGGCATTGGATGGACCCAATTTTGATGGCGGAAAGGCGAGTGACATTGGTGGGGTATCTTATAGCTTGCTAATTTCCGGGTCGGGTCCCCATACTTCCGTACAGGAGAGAAAAGTCAGGAGTATCTACCGGTGCAGACCCGTCGGGGGGGGTGGGGCGGTGGGGGATAAACCCACTCCCGCCCTCTCAACCGCCCACCCCGCTATCTATCCATGGAGCCCAAACCCTCTCAAACTTCGCATGTGTGCCTCTGACCTTGGCCGTCAGTTTGTCCATTAGGAATGTATCTTTAATCTTGTGTAGGACCATGTTTAGTGGGGGGGTAGTATTTTGTAGCCACAGTTGTGCTAGGGCTCGTCTAGCTGCCAAATTAATTTTATGAATTAGTAGCTGTTCCGTTCTGGACCAGCCTTCCATAGGCCTGGCCAGAAGGAAGACCCAAGGGTCCAGGGTGATTTCTCTATCGAAAATAGTCTTCAGTACCTCTGCTATCTGTTTCCAGAATTGCTGAATCATCGGGCATTCCCACCACATATGCATGTAGGTTCCTTTATTGCCACAACCTTTCCAGCATAAGTCTGTGGGGGTTCTACGCATCCTATGAAGTTTAACCGGAGTGGTGTACCACCTAAACATAGTCTTGTAGGCTTGTTCCTGCATGGAGACACATACCGACGAAGCCGCAGCGGCCTCCCAGATATCCTGCCAGTCCACCCCTTCAAGCTCTTCGCCCAGATCGGCCTCCCACTGTGCTACGTAGGTGAGTGCTCCCCACTCCGATGTGGAGGTACTTAAGTGAGCGTATAAGGCAGTGATAAGGCCTTTCGGGAATTGCTCCTTCAGGCACATGTTCTCGAAGTATGTAGGCGGTGTTAATGCTATAGCCCGGATCGCTGGTGTTTGAGCGAAGTCTCTAAGCTGCAGATACCGGAAGAAGTCAGAGGGGCGTAAAGTCGCCCTAGTCTTTAGTTCCTCAAACTGAATTATCGAGCCATCTTCGTATAGATGACATAGACGTTTGAGTCCCGTGCTTTCTATGCCCCTAAAGTCCCCAGCCGTCAGCCCTGGGCTAAAGGCCGTATTTCGTAGGTAAGGAGTTAACGGGGAGGACTGCGTGGAGAACCCGTATTTAAGCGATGTAGCATCCCAGAGTTTTATAGAGTTCGCAATGGCCGGGCAGTGGATGCGTGGGAGTGGTCTGTTGGCCTTGGGGACCCACATAAAGAATTGGGGGATGTCGGGTCCCATGAGGGATGATTCCAGATCCACCCACCTCCTTTCGTTCGGAGGAGAGTGCCATAACGCTATTTGCGTAAGCTGGGCTGCCAAGTAATAGTAGTATAGGTTCGGTAGGCCTAGTCCGCCTCTAGATCTTGCCCTGTATAGAATATTTCGAGATACTCTGTGTTTCTTGTTTTGCCAAACAAACTTCCCTATGGCTTGCTGGAGCGAGCCCAGGTCGGACCTAGTCAGTTTGAGCGGCAGAGCTTGAAATAGGAAAAGGATCCGTGGGAGCACGTTCATCTTCACCGTGTGGATCCTACCTATCCAAGAGATCGGTTTATCCTGCCACCTGTCCATATCCGCTATTAAGGTGCGGATTAAGGGTGTATAATTCTGTTGGTGTAGGTGGGTCGGGTCCGCTGTCAGCCGAACCCCTAGGTACTTGATATTGTCTCTGGCTATAGGAATCTTATATGTCTCCCTTAGGTGTTCCACGTCAGAGTCGCGCATATGGATCGGGAGAGCGCTTGATTTGGTGAGATTCACCTTATAGCCGGCAAGCCTGCCATAGGAGTCCAACACCTCCATCAGAGCCGCCATCGAAGCCCCTGGTTCAGTCAAGGTCAGCAAGACGTCGTCCGCAAAGCCGGAGACCACGTATCGCTGGCCTCCGATCTGAATTCCTTTAATTTCCTGAGTGTCACGTATTGTTTGCAAAAGGGGCTCCAACGACAGAGCGAACAGCAGTGGGGACAACGGGCAGCCCTGCCTCGTTCCATTGCTTAAACTAAATGGTATAGTTTTTGACCCTGCTATCCGAACCCGCGCCTGCACGTCGGTATACATTGCCCCAGTTGCAGTCAGGTAGGTGGCCGGAAGGCCAAAGTGCCGAAGGACTTCAAATAGGTAAGGCCATTTGACTCTGTCAAAGGCCTTTTCCGCGTCTAGCGACAAGAGCAGCGTTGGGATCTCTTTATCTACCTGTCTCCAAATGAGGTCAATGTTACGTCTAGTATTTTCGAATAATTGCCTACTAGGAATAAATCCCACCTGGTCTGGATGGATTAGCTTTGTGAGGAAAGGGTTCAATCGGGTAGCCAGGATCTTAGCCAGGATTTTTGAGTCGTGATTGATTAATGAGATTGGGCGAAAGTTCTCCGGAACTGAGTCATCTTTGCCAGGCTTGGGTAGCAACACCATGTCGGCCAGAGACATGTCCCTGTCCGGAGTGCCGCCCTCCATAAGGTCATTAAATAAGGTCTCTAAGTGGGGTGTAAGTTCGTCACGAAAGATTTTATAGTAGCTACCTTCAAAGCCATCCGGGCCCGGAGCTTTGTTACCCTTCAGAGCGGTTATTGCCGCGTCAATTTCTTCGGCCGTGATCCGCGTGCCGAGGATCGCGGAGTCCTCCCTCCCTAATCGTGGAAGAGTCAATCGAGACAAGAATTGCTTAGTTTCCTTGGTGTCACGTTGACGTGTCGCCTCGTCGTCGTTCGAATGGTTGTAGAGATTGGAAAAGTAGCTTGTAAAGACCTGAGCTATGTCGGTGGGATCTGTACAGTTCCCACCCGAACTGTTTTTAATACTCGTTATATGCGAGTGGCCCTGTCTCGGGCGAAGAGTTCTGGCTAGCAGTGTGTCCATCTTGTTAGATTTTTCATAATAGGTCCTCTTGGACCACATTATAGCCCTGGCCGTGTCGTCCAAGAGTGCCTCGCGGACCGAAGCCCGCAGGTCTTGTACGCCCGTTAGTGTAGTAGGCGACGGGGCAGCCTTGTGTTTTTCCTCGGCCCGTCCCAACGCTTCTAAGAGAGATGATATTAGTTGCGATTTGCGCTTTTTCTTCAGTGTGGCTTCGCGAATCAAGATACCGCGGATAACCGCCTTGTGGGCGGCCCACACCGTGGCCGGGCGGAGGCCTGACTCTGTTTCCCTAGTAAAATATTCTGACATTTCCTTCCGAACTACGTCCACCACTGCCAGATCTTGTAGCAAAGAAGTATTTAACTTCCAGGACCATGGGGACGCTACGCATAAGTTGTCCAAGGTCAGTGTGACCTCGGCGTGGTCGGACCAGGTGATAGAGCCGATCGTGGCGCCCGTAACCTTTGACGCCGAGTGAGAGTTCACTAAAAACATATCGATCCTAGAATAGGTGTCGTGGGGTGTTGAATAGAAAGTGAAGTCGCGGTCTGCAGGATGATGTGCCCTCCAGATGTCTAAGAGGCCCGTCCGGAGGATAAAGGACTGGAGAATCTTATCTTGTCTCCCTCTTCCGTGTGATCGCGGGAGGCCGCAGCCCCGGCTCCGGTCTGCGGCCGGGCACGGGGCGGCGTTAAGGTCGCCACCCACAATCACCATTCCGTGTGGTAGATCCTGTACCAACTGGGCCATAGCATCCCAGAATTCAGTAGAGGGGTCATTAGGGGCGTAGATATTCAGAAAGTGAGTCGTATGGGAGTATAAAGTTCCTGACACCAGTACAAAGCGGCCTTTTGGGTCCGCCTCAACTTAACCCCACTTTAAAAGGGCACCTGTGGTGTATAAGTACCGCTACACCACTACGTTTGTTCAGAGCCCTGGCCTCGTGGACTGTCCGGAACACATGATCTTTTAGGGCGAATTTCGCCGACGCTGGAATATGTGTCTCCTGCAGGAATGCAATGTCCGTGTTTAACCGCTTAAGATCTCTGAACATAAGGCGACGCTTGTTCGGAGCATTGAGGCCCTTGACATTCAAAGATATTAATTTCAACGGCATCGCGATAGGGAAAGGGTAATGCGTATTTTACGTGCCGGGTCCCCCAGGGGTCCCTGCGTATATTGCGATGAGGTTATCAAAAACATAGAGCGGCAGTATGGGTCTCGCCCACTGTGTCCGCGTGGCATGTAGCATGTACGGGTACCTGCGTCCCCCTTGAGGGCGTAAGGGAGGGCGAGAGGGAAGGGGGGGAGGGAGAGGGAAGAAAGCGTAGAAGCATAGAAAGGAGAAGGTATAAGAAAGAAGAACAAGCGAGAGAACTTTCGCCTGGGCTTACCCATTGCCAGGACAACTTGGGGTGTATACTGAGGTGACCCCAGAGCACAAAAAATGCCCCAGAGTAGCCCAAGCATAGACCAACTGTAGTAGGCACCATAAGGTGCCCAAATTAATATATTGTGGACAAACACTTTATTTAAACAATCCAGGGGGAGCGGAGCTCCTCCACCCCAGAACAAACCCCAGCATCACCCATTGTCATCCCTAGGGGGGGGGGGGGGAGAGAGTGAGAGAGTATGGGTATTAGGCATATCTCCGTTGAATCGACCCCTCTCCCTAATTAGTAACTGGAGGTCTTATCTGGGGGCGCCCCGCGGGGCGAATATGTATACTTCGAAACATAATCCCCCTTAAACAGGCAGGGGAGCGGATACGCTCAAGTGCAGCTAAAAATAACCGAAAATAATAATACTGCACGTGGGAAATGGATATATTCAGGCGGCCCAGGCCCAGGATAGAGCTCCAGACCCAGTGGCAACAGTACCCATTGGTGACCCTCAGTATATAGTCAGCGGGCCGGATTAAGAGGGCGAGTGAGAAGTGTTGTGTTGTACCCACCCGGACGGACGGAGAGAAACAAAAATAATGCTGCACACAATGTAAAGTCAGTAAAACGCATAGATTGCTTCCCATGAGTACCGTGAGGCATAGATGCGACCTAGGCAACAAATGGGCCGCCAAAACACATCCCCCATCTTAAACGCTAGCATTCCCAGTGGCAGCAACCATAACGGGGAATAGACACACTTTAACATAGGGCAGGGGCTAGTAAGGGCCCCAGCAATCAACCGGGCACGTCACCCGCCACCCGCCGCCCCCTCGCCCGGGTTGGAACAATGGAACATGTAGGTATCAGGGAAACAATGAACAATGAGTAATGAGTAATGAACAATGAATGAATAAATAAGGGGAACAGTTTGCCGCTATGAGTCCTGCTGAGTCCGCAAGGGGGGTAAAAACGGGCCGGCTCGAGTCCAAAAAATTAAGCATTCGCAGCCCACTACTGCATGTCAAGAGAGCGAGAGGGCCGGGGGAAAGCGTTTTCGTGAGTTAGTTAGTTAGTGGGGTGGGGAGATGATGGGAAACCTCACAGCCCTAGCCCACCCCAGAAACAGAACCCACCCGCAGAGGGGACAACGGTCGGACCATGGGAACCCCCCCCAAAATAAGAAAAAAAAAGTTTAAAAAAGGAAAAAAAGGGGGGGGGGTAGCAAAACATTACAAAAACATTATCAAAAAAGGGGCCACCCTCCCAACTTGCAAGAACCCTCCCGGATCCGCTCACCACTCTGGGACACGTACAGCAGGGCTCCCGCCGCCGCCAGGACTCCGACCTCCTCATTCGCCCGCCGAAAGCCAGTCGCGTGGAAGAGGTGCAAGGACCTCCGTCGCTGCCACCGGAACCGTAAAGCCAAGAGGGATATCGATCCCCAAGCCTGTTAAGAAGGCAGTCGGGTCGCCATCAGGAGCGAGAACTCTAGTGCGGCCGTCTTTGAAAGCCAGTAAGCGGAAGGGATGGCCCCAGGCGTACCTAATGGAGTGTTTCTGCAATATTTCGGTAAGTGGGCGCCATTCCCGCCGACGCTGTAAGGTAGCAGGGGTGAGATCTTGGAACAAGGCTACCTCCACCCCGTTGTGCGTTATCGGGCGGCCCCTTCCACACCTCATTACGGCCTCTTTAGTTTGGAAAGAGAGAAATTTCACAATTACATCCCGAGGCCGTCTGTCATCGGCTCTCCTGGCCCGGAGAGCTCGGTGTGCCCTTTCGATATGCCATAGGTGGTCCGGTATATCAGGGAGAAGCGGGCGGAATATAGCCAACACAGTGTCGGCGAGGGAGCCCTCTCCATCTTGTTCAGGTAGGCCGCGAAGGCGAACGTTATTGCGCCGCGATCTGTTACCTAAATCCTCAATCGCCGATGTAGCCGCATGAAGCTGGGTTTTCAGGCTATTGATTTGGGCAGCTGCTTCGTTGTGGGCGATCACAGTGGATTCCATCCTGTGTTCCAGCGTCGTCGTCCGAGCACCCAAGGCCTGAATTTCCGCTTTGACCTCAGCGGTGTTGCGGACCATTTCGGCAGCCAGGTAAGTCCGCACTTCAGCCAGTTTAGCAAGTATCTGGCTGGCCTCGGGTTCTGCTCCCCCCATTGCCACGTTGCCGCCTGGGCTCGAAGGTGATCGCGGCGTATTTTGGCCGTCCCGGCCGCCATCTTGTGAGCTCAGGCGCATAGCTCGGGAGGCCGCAAATAACTCGGAGACTGTAGTAGCCGAGTCGGTCCCCTTCTTGGTCTGCCTCCTTGGGGCCTTCTTGTCCATCTTAGCTCCCTTACCGGAATATATATGTTTAAAGTCTGTCCGTGCAAATGTTAGCGATTGGCACCGTGGTTACAGCGGAGCTCTAGCCGAACACGTCCAGCTCGGCCGGCTGCAAACCACGCCCCAGTGTTACTGATTTGAAACTCATTCACTCACTGATCTCACACACACAGACAGACACACTCGCTCAGAAATACTCATGGACAGACACATTGACACACACTCTCAGTAACAGACACACAATCTCACTAATTTGAAACACCCGAATTGACAGACACACACCCACTGATTTAAAACAGTGATGTCCTATTGCTGCTCCCTGCATCACCGCAAGGCACAAGGTAGCAGTGAGGAACAGCAAGAACACCAGTGATCCCTCACCCCCGCAAACTGCATCCTTTACCCCCTGGTTTATTTAGTCAGATTAGGCACTTGCCGTCCAGTTAATCATGTGTCTATGCTGCATTAGAGAATAAGTGCCCGCTTTGAGGGCACATTAAGGTGGCCAATTGTCCACATCCTAGGCCCCGATGGCAGGCCGACGGCTCTCTCCGTAGGGCGCACATCTCCTTCAGGGTCCTGGGCGCAGTGCACTCGTGCTTCAGGTTAACTCTTGGTTAATTGAAAATATTTTAGATTATATTAATAAACAGAATGTATGTATGGCTTATTGCTATTAAAGGACCACTATAGGCACCCAGACCACTTCAGCTTAATGAAGTGGTCTGGTTGCCAGGTCCATCTAGGGTTAACCCTGCCTGCTGTGATTTTCACAGTGAGAAGACGCCAGCGTCCATAGGAAAGCATTGAGAATGCTTTCCTTTGGACTGGCTGAATGCGGGCGTGGCTCTTGCCACGCATGCGCATTCAGCCGATGACAGCGAAAAGGAGGAGAGTTCCTCGCGTTGAGGGAGCCCGGTGGGTGAAAACGGGTAAGATTTAACCCCTTCCACCCCCTAGAGCCTGGCGGGAGGGGGGCCCTGAGGGGGGTGGGGGGGAGAGTCCTAGAGACCCTATAGTGCCAGGAAAACAAGTGTGTTTTCCTGGCACTATAGTGGTCCTTTAAGTAAGAAAGCCATTTCATCTGAAATAAAAGTGCTCTTGCATATTCATCTTTTTAAACCTTTTTGGCTGCGCTTTTCTGTTATTGGATTCCAGCATCTCAGCATGGTCCCAAAGTCATGCACATCAGCCTATTCCTAAAATAATAAAGGCAAACACAAACGGAATAAAATAGCTTCCAGAAAGTATGATGAAGCCAAAACAAGGTCAGTATACATGCCCTTGGATGAAAGCCTTGCAGTCATTTCTTGATATGTGCCATGTATAAACATAGATTTGCTTTCATATCCACACACCCACATACCAAGACATATTAGCATTTTCTTCCTGCAGATGCTAGTCAGTCATCTTATCAGTATCCTATTTGCATGCACACCATTATGATCTTTTGTCCTCTTATATTACAGAGGTCAGTTTAATATTCTTATTCTATTGTACAGAGGATGTTTCTATCTTTCTATCACACACATAATTTCCTAATGCTTTTGGCACAGAGAATGTAGGAATAGTGTATTTTTCTAATTTCTGTATTTAAGTTTTATAAAATATTAATGGATTCAAAAAGAAAATTGGTATGGGACATGGTATAAAAGACATATCTGTATTATTATAATTGTGTATAATGGAACTGAGATCAAGAGCAATCCAAAAAAGTCTTGGCATGACGGGGAACAAAGGTAGTTGAGGACGTTAAAGGACCACTATAACCACCCAGACTATTTCTTCCCAATTAAGTGATCTTGTTATAATGGCCCTGCTTTTTTTCCCCCCCACGATGTGAAACATGGTACTAACAGACGTACAACTGAGTCAGACTTGGTCTCATAATTCTTATAGAGAAGCATTGAATTCAGTTCTTCTCTATGAGAAGCATTTGATTGATCATTGTTTCACATGCTGCTTTTGACCGCGAGCATTCAATTAG
Source organism: Pelobates fuscus (assembly GCF_036172605.1). Taxonomy (NCBI): domain Eukaryota; kingdom Metazoa; phylum Chordata; class Amphibia; order Anura; family Pelobatidae; genus Pelobates; species Pelobates fuscus. Next base: position 336,972,143 of record NC_086317.1, on the reverse strand, counting down.
ACAAAATGTAATTAAGACCGATGACATCAGGGTGCTCAGAACAGGCTGTTAAGACACTGTTTGAATTAAATAAAGCATTATTTAACTAGTTTTTTGTATTATTATTATTAAAAGATGGGGCCCTGCAATCTAAATAACCCTGGCCTGCTTTTTAAAACACTTTTTATTTTATTTATTTTTTTATTCGGGTACCTTACTGTTTTTTAACTAAATATCAAAAAGAAGGTAGGAATGTAAGGAGGATGACAATCTGGGAATATATTAAATTGAGGGGTGTGCTGCAAGCCATGGGGTAGTTTAAAGTGATTAGTTCAGGAAGAGGGTTGTGACAAACATCGTCCGTGAGAATCATATTGGATTGAGTTATCATACAGTGGTGATGAGTAGTAATTTATTTATTTTTTTATCAGGGAGTGAATATATTCTTCTCTCTCTAGACTTTATTGTAGTGTCTTTTCCCAAAACAGACTGATTATCCCTTTGACTGCACTCTGGTGGAAGAAGTTGTAAGATGGAGGAGTTCATACATTGATTTTAGGTGCTTTATGATAAAATAGGAAACCTTGTATAACCAATCACATCATTTATTGAATGTATTATTATTAAAAGATAACAAACGTGAACTCGAGTATAGCAACTCAAGTCATTGTTATGGGTTTGAAAATTAGATTTAGCTGATCACATTCAGTGCTCAGTAGACGATATATGGTCAAGATATAATAACCACGAGCTTGGAGATACATCGGTCCAGATTGTGTTCATAAGTATTATTTTCATAAAAACCAAAACACATGTAGGGAAACCAAGTTAACCATTCCAGAAATATTGTTTGCAAGCTATTCCTTCATGTGCTGGGAAGGCTGAATAAAATGCATTGCCATATTTGCCAATCAATTTGTTAATAGTGTATTACTGAGTTATACACCTGCACATTATATGTCTTTAATGTGCAAATGTGCAATGATTGAATAATGATGAATTTTAGATGAACAGCCTCCAGTGAAAAGTGTTTTTTTATATGTGGGTGAGACGAAATAGACCTCTGTGGTCAGTGGCGTACATACCAGGGTCGCGGCTGCGACCGGGCCCGGCCCACCAGGGGGCCCGGCCGCCCTGCGACCCAGGTATGTAGGTCACTGGGCCAGCCTCTTCTGCTGGGGGGCCCAGGAGCCGGCCACCTCCGGGCCCCCCGAGGCTGGCCCTGCTGTCACCCGGCTGGCTGGCGGGCGCGCGAGGGAGCACTGTCCCCTGGGTGCTCCCTCTTCAGCTCCCTCGCGCACCGCACTGAAACCGGAGCCGGAAGATGACGTCATCTTCCGGCTCCGACATCAGTACGCGGCGCGCGAGGGAGCTGAAGAGGAAGCACCCAGGGGACAGTGCTCCCTCGCGCGCCCGCCAGCCAGCCGGGTGACAGCCTGGCCAGCAACACCACTGGACCCCAGGGAATCCCCCCAGCTCTCCCACAGGTAAGGAGGCTGGGGGGATAAAAAATAAAAAAATAAAAAGTGTGTTAGTGTTAGTGTGTGTGTTAGTGAGTGTGTGTGTTAGTGAGTGTGTGTGTTAGTGTTAGTGAGTGTGTGTGTTAGTGTTAGTGAGTGTGTGTGTTAGTGTTAGTGAGTGTGTGTGTTAGTGTTAGTGTTAGAGTGTGTGTGTTAGTGAGTGTGTTAGTGTTAGTGAGTGTGAGTGCGTGTGTTAGTGTGTGTTAGTGTTAGAGTGTGTGTGTGTGTGTTTGTGTTAGTGAGTGTGTTAGTGTTAGTGAGTGTGTCTGTTACTGAGTATGTTTGTGTGCGTCTGTCACTGAGTGTGTGTCTGTCAGTAAATGTGTGCGTCTGTTCATGAGAGTGTGTGTGTGTGTGTCTTAAGCACTTACCTTTCTCCAGCGCCGGACTCCCTTAACGCTGGGGATCTCTCCGTCCCCATCCGCCTCTCAGCTCCGAATGCACATGCGTGGCAAGAGCCACGCGCGCATTCAAACTGCCCATAGGAAAGCATTACTCAATGCTTTCCTATGGACGTTCAGCGTCTTCTCACTGATTTTAACAGTGAGAATCGCAGAAAATCCTCTAGCGGCTGTCAATGAGACAGCCACTAGAGGCTGGATTAACCCTCAGTGAAACATAGCAGTTTCTCTGAAACTGCTATGTTTTCAGCTGCAGGGTTAAAACTAGAGAGACCTGGCACCCAGACCACTTCATTGAGCTGATGTGATCTGGGTGTCTGTAGTGGTCCTTTAAGTGAATGTGTTTATGCATGCACTGGCATACATACCGCGGTCGCACGGGTCGCAGCCCTGCGACCAGGTGCCCGCCGTCATGTGTTGCGGCCCCAGCCTGCGCAGAGTAAGCGCTCGCGCGGGGGGAGGGGGGGGGCCCTGGATCAGTTTTCGCACCGGGGCCCCATGGGTTGTGTGTACGCCACTGTCTGTGGTGGTTCTTTTTCTGCTTTAAGGGGTGTGAATGTTGCTTTCTATAAAGAAACACAATAACATTACCTATTATTTTTTAATGTATAGATGTCACAAAATATTCCACAGCTATATACTATGAATAACTTACACATAAGAAACTTTGACAAGCAACAAGAATCTTGCTTAAACAGGCTTGCAATATAAAGTGGGGTATTGCTGCGAAAAACATAAAAAGTATAAGGTATGCAGAATTTTAAATTGATAGACAGGTGTACTGTACTTGCTAAAATACTGGAGTTATAGTGTGACATGTGCCTATAAAACATTTGAGTATTCTGCAAAATTGTGTGCAAGAAGCCAAGTTCATTTTTGGTGATATAATCTGATGTAATTAAGTACAGTTAAACGATAACATTTTGTGTATTTTTATACAATTTAGGTACCATCAATTTCCACCATTCTATCCTCTAGATTACAGAGAATAAGACAAGTGATGCATTGTTTTAGGCGTCATTTAGCAAACACCTAGCCATTTTCCAGTGCTCTTAAGACCTCATTGATGCCACATTCTTTGAGTTTTACTGGCTGTACCATGCATCTCTCCTTTTCTCGTATTCATCTACTATTGGATTGTCCCTCCGTTAAACAACAAAAGTTCCCCAAAGCAAGGTGCACCTCTCTTATTACACTGGCACACTGGCTTCAACAACACAAGTAGTTTTGCAATTGCCAGAGAATAATCACATAAACTACAGTACATAGACACATGAGCTTTGGCTACTGGAAAGGAGAGCCTCCTGCCCTGTGATTATGGCCCCTGTAACTTATTGGGTTTTAAGGCACTTGTGACAGAACCCTCTGTCCCTGGATTTCATATTCCTCCTTCATTGCTTGGATTTTGTATTCTCCCTTGTGTATTCGTTGATTGGTTGGGTGAATTAAGCTTCTATTACAACCAGGATAAGAATATTCAAGTAGACGAACAAAATGCCGAATGACCGACCACCCTGCATGGGGAGTGTGCTGCTTGTTAACCGCAGCTTAATTGACGAACGGCTGGGTGGTCGTCGTTCATATAAACAAACACGTGGCGGCGGCCATCTTGTTTAGTCGAACGCGGTCAGCGGTGTTTTGCGCCTGGAACAAAAATCGGACGCTCAAAGGTACGAAACACTGCTGGAACTTCCACCTATCAGTGCGTTCGGCTAAATCCTCACGAACAGAGCGCCTTTCGGTAGAAGTAATCTACTGAACGCACTTCACCTCACGGTTCTGTTCGTCTATTCAGCATATATTTTAATCATGGAAATAGACTGTCCGCACAGCCCAATTCTATGGAACTATTTTGGGCATGAAACCAGGCGTGCGGTCGGTCACAAAAGACCTCCAGCTAACTTTGGAACACCTGCTTTGATCTGGGTGATTTGGGGATATGTTACATCCAGGGATGTATAATTTATGGGAATATGTTGGAGTTTTGGGGTGTTTCTGTACTTTGGGTAAAAATGTGTGTTTTCTGCCTGTGGATAATTAAGTTAGTACATTAGCTACCTTAAATATATCACAGGCAGAGGGTAGGGTTTGCTGACTGGATGTGGGAGTGTTACCGTGCCAATTATTGTTACCATTGGTTTATGTTTCTTGTGTCCCTGTTTTCCATCAGGTCCATTGGGTGTGACTCTGGTCTCAAAAACTGTATTTATTCCAGGCTGTGGCAATAAACCTTCAGTTCTACTTCACCCTCAATCTAGAGTCTTGTCTCTTATTGGGGGAAACGGTTACAAGGGATTACTATGCTCCTCATACCCACTTGAATAATCACTAGCTTTTGTAAGAGCTGTTCCTGCTTCACTCTCTGGGGAAAGAGAGGTTCACCCACTGGAACCTGGAGCCTTGTCGTAGGCCCAGGGTGGGTAGGAGACGGCGAGACCCCAACCAAGCTGTGGCTGTTCGTGGGGTCTGCAGTGCTTATGGTGTCTAGTGGAGTGCTTTGAGCACAAGGAGCATGCGTCAACAGAGGTAACCAGTCGGGTTGCCAGGCGATCCGTTACAGAACCTCTTAGGTGTGCAGCGCTGTATTTACCGCAAGGCTAACAATAAATTTGCCTTGGGCGGCAAAAAACGCATCCCCCAAGTGCCCTGGCAAACCCTCTGTTAGCAGTAGGGAGGCTGGGTGAATTTAAACTAAAATAAAAATAAATATTTTTTTGTAAATATTGGGGCGGAATGTGTGTGTATGTATGTCTGTCAGTGTGTGTGTCAGTGAATTTGTGTTTATATTTGTCAGTGAGTTTGTTTTTCTGTCAGTGAATGTGTGTCTGTCAATGAGTGTGTATGTGTGTGTATGTCAGTGTATGTGTGTTTCTGTGATAAGTCACAAATGATAAACAATAGTTCGCACAAACATGGGTAATCTACAAATAAGTCACAGAGAAAAACAGAAATATGAAAAAAGTGTTAGTTACTTTTGTTAGTAAAAAAAAAATATATGTAGACTGTAAGTACATGGCATCAAACTGTCATGGCAGCCCTCATAATTACTGCAGGTTGTACAGGTATGACATATCATATAAACTACATGGTGTGTTAAAGTGGCATAGGTTTTCAAGTATAAGCAGCAAACTTATAGAAAAATATATATTGAAAAACAGTTCTACCTGCAGCTGCCAGACAGGGGAGAGACCACCCACACAGCTACACAAGTGAAAAGGTCGAGTAATAAAGCCCTGAATGCGTTTCGCACCCCCTTGGTGCTTTCTCAACATCTGTGTGTGTGTCTGTCTGTCAGTGTTTGTCAGTGAATGTGTGTTTATATCTGTCAGTGAGTTTGTTTTTCTGTCAGTGAGTGTGTGCCTGTGTGTCTGTGTGTGTGTATTGTAGTGAGTTTGTGTGTGTCTCAGTGAGTGTATTTCTGTCAGTGAGTTTGTGTGTGTCTGTCAGATTGTGTCAAATCAGTGAGTATGTGGGTATATCAATGTGTCTGTCAGTGAGTGTATGTCAGTGTATCTGAGAGTGTGTGCCGGTCAGTGAGTGGGTGTGTCTGTGTGTCTGTCAGTCAAAGCGTGTGTTAGTCTTTAACAGGAAGCGTTGTGGCCTTGACCGGAAAGAGGTGGGGGGCAAATTTATATTAGGGGGGTGCCCGAGTTCCGTCATTTTATTTATTGTACGTTTGCTTGCCTTTTGCTAGCCCTATGTATACATTATTTTGAATTCTCCTGAGAGTGCTTTGGTAAAAGAGCACTTTAAACACTATAACCTACAGCTCTGTGTGTAGAGATTATGTTTCCATGATCTCTGGGAGAAGTCCCTAAAATTCTTTTTAAACCATATATGTGTATAACAAAAATCACGGGATCTTTCTAGTACCCAGAGATGGCCCTATTTTTGTCTAAAATTAACAATGTCAAATGCACTATACCTAGGTGGCAATGATGGGCTAAACCTCCATTGGTGCTCTAAGAAAATAATTGTTGTCCAAGTTGGACGGAATTGATATTCAAAATATTGATGTGTAAATTCTGCATTATCAAGGTATCCAGAGAGTAAGCAGTCTATAACTTGTGTGGAGAGACAGGTGTTTATTATTATCATTATTGCCATTTATACAGCGCCAACAGATTCCGTATTCTAAGAACTCTTAGAATGTGCAAAACTCAGTAATTTGCCTTTTAGCAGGTTCCAAACAGGTTTGGTCTCCCTGGTGTCTTTAGAGAGAACAATTTGCATATTGAACTCATTCCACCCATAAGAGCATCTGCAATCGACACTTTCTGTAGAGTGAAGTTCAGATTTCTTAGTTGGCATTGTAGCCGTTAGATCCTCCAAACAAGGTTTAGTATTTGATTAACTATTCTTTTCTTTGAAAAAACACAATTGTAAATAATTTGAATAAACAATCTGCGTTTAAACTTTCAGATAGTTCGTTGCTATATTTTTCTAGTTCCTCTGGCAATGAGCCCTCCAAAGGGGAGGCATTAATTTATGCGCTTTGAGAAAATATATCCTCACAACATTGCTTTAGTCCGCTAATACACAGGAAACTCCATAGCTTTCCCAGAGATTACATACATCTTGTGGCCACAAAGAATGGTCAAGGCACATCTGCAGTTAAAAAAAAAAAAAAAAAAAAGTTATTTTGTTGCAGCAATCGAAAAGATACTTTACCAGTACTTTTTAGCCTTAGTCTTAATCACATATTCTAATCAGCTGAAAACCTGGATTTAAATGGGAAGTTATTACATCATGTGACAGGAAAGATATGTAACCATAGTAACAGTTGCTCAGTAACCGTACTTAACCCCTTAAGACCGCAGGACGTACTATGCCGTCCTTATTTTGGTGGCTCTAAAAGCCGCAGGACGGCATAGTACGTCCTGCGATCTTATGTACTTACCCGGTCGCCGGCGATCCCACGCCGGCGATCGCGGTATGGGGGACTTACCTGGGAGCCCAGGGAGTCCCCCTGCGTCCTCTTCAGCCGCCCAGGGCCATGTGATCGCGAGGTCCTTGCGAGGACCCCGCGATCACATGGACGGCATAGCCGTCCAAGGCATTGCCAGCAGGGGGAGTGCCTGTAATGACAGGTACTCCCCCTGCTGTCTGAAAAAAAAATAAAAAATGTTAAAACAGTGTAAAAATAAATTATATATACTTAGATCATATATATATTTATTATATATATGATCTAAGTATATATATACACACATATACACACATACACATAAATATGCATACACTGTCTACGTGTATTTTAATATTAATATATACATAATTATATATATATATATATATTAATATCAAAATACACGTACAATGATATTGATTAAATATATATATAATTTTCATTATATATATTAATATATAATAAAAAATAAATAAATATATAAATACGTTAAAAAAATAAATAAAAAAATAATAAAAAAAATAGATAAAAAATATATAAACATGCGTAATTTCGTTCTAACTGTATTTTAAAATTAATATATATATATTGATATCAAAATACATGTAGAACGAAATAATATATATATCTATATACATAAGTATATACGTATATATCACTATGTATATACCTATATATAAATAAAAATAATTAAAAAAAATTATATACATATATATACACACATATATATATATATATATATACACACATATATATATAATAATTCTACGCATATATTTATGTAATAATTTTACATAATTAGGTCATTTTATTAATTACAATTTGCAGGACCTGCCTGCCAACCCAGGCCAAAAGTTCAGGGAATTACATTGTCTAGCACTATATTTAACTCTGTAACTTTCCAAGACACCATGAAACCTGTACATGGGGGGTACTGTTTTACTCGGAAGACTTCGCTGAACACAAATATTAGTGTTTCAAAACAGTAAAATATATTACAACAACGATATCGTCAGTGACAGTGACATTTTTTGCATTTTTCACACACAAATGGCACTTACACTGACGATATAATTGTTGTGATACGTTTTACTGTTTTGAAACACTAATATTTGTGTTCAGCAAAGTCTCCTGAGTATAACAGTACCCCTCATGTACAGGTTTTATGGTGTTTTCAAAAGTTACAGAGTCAAATATAAGGTTTGCGTTTCATTTTTTTCACATTAAAATTCGCCAGGTTGCCTTTGAGACCGTATGGTAGCCCAGGAATGAAAATTATCCCCATGATGGCATACCATTTGCAATAGTAGACAACCCAGGGTATTGCAAATAGGGTATGTTCAGTTTTTTTAGTAGCCACTTAGTCACAAACACTGGCCAAAATTTGCGTTCAAATTAGTTTTTTGCATTTTCAAATATTAACACTAACTTTGGCCAGTGTTTGTGACCAAGTGGCTACTAAAAAAGACTGGACATACTCAATTTGCAATACCTTAGGTTGTCTACTTTTGCAAATGGTATGCCATCATGGGGGTAATTCTTATTTCTGGGCTACCATATGGTCTCAAAGGCAACGTAACCAATCTGGCGAATTTCAATGTAAAAAAACTGAAATATGTAACACGCTATATTTGACCCTGTAACTTCCCAAAACACCATAAAACCTGTACATAGGGGGTACTGTTTTACACGTGAGACATCGCTGAATACAAATATGTGTATTTTATTGCAGTAAAAGCAAACCGTATTTTGACATTCACAGTTAAAATGTCACGTAGAACTAAAACAATTTTAAAAATTCTTATTTTCTCCCATTTTTTAAAATATTTTTTTCATATTAAATTATGTTCCATACCTAAATATTTGATGTTAAACGAAAGCCCCGTTTCCCCTGAATAAAATGATATATAATAATGGGGGGTGCATTTAATATGAAAGAGGTGAATTATGGTTGGACAGACATATAGCGCAAATGCCAGGTTTTGTTTACGTTTTTTTGGATCACAACTTGTACATTTGGCTGCGGTCTTAAGGGGTTAATAGAGAAAAACATACACAATAACAAGGTGAGTTTACAAAATTCCACACAGAGAGACAATTCACAAGCAGTGCTACGAGTACGACATCTTATCTAACTATATGCATACTGTAATTTAATTGGGATACAAAATTATACTTTCTTCAAAATGTATCAGTTAGTTATTTATAATCTGATTGCCATGGGATTTGAAGGAAAATTATACTTGTCTTTGTCAATTGTAAAGTATGAGATCAAAGAAAAGAAATCCGATCTAAGAAATGGTGCTGATTACATTCTGTCATGAGTAAATTGTAAAAAAATATATAGAGAGAAGAAAGAAGTCAATATATTAAATATGCTTCATTACAACATAATCTTTATTTAGCCCTTTCAGCCACAGACCATCAACTGGTCTAATCTAAAACATCTCCTTCTTTTTTAACACAAGACTTCATTATCCCCTCCTCTGGGCAATTTGATACAATCACCTATCTGACGTGAAACATTATGCCCTATTTCTAACAATTATGCAGGTGTGGGATCTGTGTTTACGGAACCTATCCATCATTTTTGTGTTGCTTACTTCATGTATGGAGGCTGCAAGGGCATTGTAATACATAGACCACATTTCCATTACAATTAAAATTATCTCTGATCTTGAAGTGCTCTATATGTTTTTGGATGACAAAAGCATAACCTTAGAGTACAGAGTTACAGAATGAACATCTCAAACACGGGGTTTAATTTCTCTGATGTGATGAGATATCACAGATATAGTTCTGCCTATTTTATGAGCAAATTGAATAAAGTTGAAACTCGTGTATGTATGGACATGTCCATTTAAGCAATATACAATACTTGTGTGCCGTTTGATTGCTCTGCGGAGTGTAGTGAGTGATCAATGGGATCCTCTGAGGTTTTTCATGTTTCTTAGGATCCAGAAGGTGTTGCCTTTGCTATGTGACTGCCCTGTTTGTGGTTTTCTTTGATACCTTCTCTGTAGATATGTGTTTCTCATTTCAGCCAGCCTAGCTACCAGAAAACTGGCGCAGTCTTTTTAACTGTTTGGTACTGGCTATAGGACAATGAGGGTATATTATCTGGAGCATGGAAACTCTCATAATGTAACATTGAGGGTATGTGGGTTTTACATATAAATGTGTGTTTTGCAGCACTGGTTGAATGAATATACATCTAGTTCCTGACTTTATGAACTAACTGGTTCCGAAGCCTAGTTCTTAAAGTGAGAGTTCATAAAGTAAGAACTAATTTGCCATAGACACAATGGAATAAGCATAGGTTCCATTCCTGACCAAGAAATGTTACCATTGATAACCTTAATTATTAAGTACAATTCAAAATTAAAGCAGCTCAAATACCTATATGTTGTTGGAACGTTAAAGGAATACATACCATATTGAAATCTTCATCAAATTCTCATTCATCATCATCATCATCAATGAAAAGACATGCTGCACTTGTTGAACGGGGCATCACACATTCCACAATGAGTTGCATTTCTGGCACCCTCTCTCTGCATATTGGTTGGTTGGTTACTTACAGTGGATCTGTTACCTTTAGGGATCTTTGCATATTTTGCAAAGACTTTTGAAGGTGACATCTCTGATTAGTATCCGGGAGATGCAGATTGCAGTGGAAGTTAGGTACCATCTTCTCATGGGTTACTCTCTTCAGCTCCTAGTGCTTCATCTGCCAGGCGCTATAGCTGTACTGTACTAATGCACAATTGTAAGAGTTTAACACTGAGGTCTATGGAGGAGCCTGTGAGACTGTAAGAACCTCCATAGAGTACATTTTGAAATGAGCAAGACTATTCCTGAATCCTTCAGTCATCTCTTGGGATGGCTGTTGGGGGTGGTTAAAAGTTAACAGCGAAGCTCTGTGTTTTGTCAAACTCAGGCTTTACGATAAGTCCATACTTTGTCTTATGGTATCTTTGGACTTCATTGGAATTTCAATGGAATTCCAACATAATCAGCAGGAGTGTTTCATAAAAACAATACCTTTATGAAATACTCAGGCAGAGCGCTTTAACATCTGCAGCACCTCTAAACTTGTTTTCACTACATAAATGTTTGTTTTAATCCTTTAAAAAGTTCACTTATTGGAGTATAAAAGGCAGGCTATTTCCTCCCAGCAAAATATAATTTAGAAAGCAATATAAGCCATAACTTGATATATTTAACAGCCTCTTGTGAAGAATGTTAAACTGGAATTAACAGCTTATGACTAGCTATAGAACACACTGACGATGCCTCTTTCCTCTGCCCTCTCCCATTGCCCCCCACGGTTAGGCTCTTTGTTCATCACCACTTCAGCAAAGCAGACTTGTTTAGAAGGTTTGTGCAGTGTTCCTGCCTTATGTGACGAGGAGGATCTTTGATGGAATGTAACACTGGACTAATGAGGCCACAAAGTGGAACTGCTTCATAATTCTTTAAAGCACTTTGCCCTAACAAAAAGGAACACCGTTTTATTGACCTTTTTGACACAGTAACCTCTGACATTCTGTTTTCTCAACTGAAAGAATCTTTTTGTCTTATTTCTGTCACAACAAAAACTTCATTATTTTGGCTAGTTACTGTCTTCTGAATGGCTTACCTCCAAAATGCATTTGTTTATATTTTGCAAAAATGCTGACTTTTGGAGTGTTCATAAAGGTTAATGGAGGGAGGGACATATTTCTATCTTCACCCCCTTGCATACACAACCTCAGCTATACTCTACCACCATGCCAAATATCCCCCCCAAAACAAAAAATGAATGGCAGAGTCCAGTGCTGCTTTTTCTCTTATTTTATGTGTAGAGTTCTATACAATAAATACATTATTTGAAAAGGAAAATGGGAACTTATATTATGCAACAGTGAAGATGCTTTTAAATGTTTCCTGGGATTGGATAAAAAGGGTGGAAGAGAGGGGCGGAGCTTAGCAGCAGGGCTGAGCAGTTCCTAGCTTCAGCTCCTGCACAAAACGACACAAATCGGGGTTGAAAACCCCCCAAAACTGGCACAAAGCAGACCAAAGTGGATCTAGCAAGACAGGGACATCTGGGTGAACCCTCTGACACCAGAACCAAACGTTTGACCCACCAGAACCCTGCTCTGCAAACCTGAGGCCCACTGGAGATCACGCTATGGAGAGACGGCCGCTCTCCAGGCGGTCTGACCTGGGTAGGGGTCCCTCTGTGCTCTCACCTCCTACCCCCCCCCTCCCCTGGACCGACGGGGGCTATCTCGGTCCACAGCGTGCGGCAGAAGGGGTAGGTACGAACCGACCCAGAAGCCGGAGGAACGACAAAAGCACATGGCGCTCTCAAAATGGCGGTGGAAAGCCTAACAAGCGAACATCCTCACAAACCTGAGCTGGAGAAAAGCAACGACATACAGGAGCGCATAAACGCAACCTTTGCCCCCCAGACAAAACCACAAACCCAACCACCTAAGGACGAGCAAAACCACAAGCACAAGGTGCGGAGAGGGGCATCCCGGATGCATAGGGAGGCGAAACGGCAGCATGTGAGTGAGACGACACCCTGCACAAGGCACCCCAGGCACCAGCTACCCGTACGGAAAACCCGCACTCACAGGCACCCCAAACAGACTCCCCGGGGTTCCCGACCGCGCACACCCATCAGACGCCCTAATAAACAAGGTCGAGCTCGTGGTCAGGGGGATGGGAAAAAAGCAAAAACAACGCCGCCTCTACAAGAGAGCCGAAAGCCAACATGGCACAGGGAAACACACCTTAGAGTCAGACCCGGAGAGACAGAGGATCTGACCCTCAACCAACCTGTAACCCACAGAATGGTGACGCACACCCAGGCGGAATCCAGGAAATGGTATGGGGCACGGAACTGTCGAGACACCATAGCCAAGCATCTGAACATATCTGCCCATATACTGCTCAAGGCATACACAGGGCACGGAGAACTCATACAGCATCAGGTCCCGGTGAGAAGCATTGGCTGAAGGAGCCGACGGCACTACAGTAAACTTCCCCCAGCCATACCTAATTCTTTGAACTGCCTGATTTATATTGTCTTTTTGATTTGCTTTCTCATATGTTTTATACACAACTCGACTAATGACCAGATAGGTCCACATAGGACCGCTCCCAGGCACATAACACATACTTGACTACAGTTTAGGGACCATACACACCGCACCAGCTGTATCCATACATTAGTACTGCTACCACTTATCACAACGACACAGCGGCATTGACACCCCAATCATCACATATAGCTGTGGGACATAGTGACACTGTGTGCCCCTCCCAGCCACACGCATTGCTCAAACCCAAAAGCGGCAACTAAGCGACATATCCCCCCTCAATAGCACAGTCAGATGACAAAACTAACAACCGCATCAGCCCGCACACTGACTATCAACAGACTACTGTTCGCTTTTTCTTAAAAACATAAAAATGTGCATTGTTTATCACGCCTTAACACTGTTTTAACATGTTACTTGGAACGCTAGCAGCTGCTGTTGTGGCACTGTGAGCAATTTTGTACAGTTTGACCTCTGACCCCGCCCCCCCCCCCCCCTGTTAGTACCTTTAATTCTTTCTTCTCATCTCTCTCTCTCTCTCTCTCTCTCTCTCTCTTTTTCTTATCTTCCTCTTGTTTTCTTCCTCTTGTAACCCTCGGCACTTAAACATCTGTCTGAGATGGTAGAGGAATGGTTTAAGAAGTTTTGATTGAATTCCCTCTCTATAGGTTTCTCTTATAATAGTGGGTAACCAAACCTTTTATTTTTGTGGTTGATAGTGCAATTACATCACGCATGTTATCGCCAGCATGTTGCTCAACAATTGCAACAATCTCATTTTATATTGTGGTCTGCGCAAGCATTTCCCTCTTATTTTCCACTGTTCTGGTTTGTAAGGCTATGTTCTGTACAAGTTTTACTTCTAATAAAAGTTGAATCATTTAAAAAAAAAAAAAAAAAAGGAAAAAGTGATTGGCAGTAGATTACCAGAATAGCTGGGTTCTGGTATAGCAGCATACCTCCCAACCATCCTAATTTAAGAGGGACAGTCCCGATTTTCAGATTCTGTTCAGGCATCCCGATTTTTTTGCCTGGTATTCCGATTTTTGGGACACCAGGGAACTGTCCCCAAAAAGTGCATAATTAGACGCAAGTACTAGGACCCTTCAGGGAGCACTGAAACAGTAACTAAGGCAGACATGTTTCATTTCCAGGTTGTTGCACCCCCTTTGGACGAAGCTGGCGACGTGATTGTTTCACTGGCACCCTTCCTCTTTTTGGCACTATAGGGTCAACAAAATACAAAGGCTGCTGTAAGCTAAAAAATAGGTAGAAGGTAAAGTGCCTGCAGTGAATTAGCAGGAAAGATGAAGTGATCTGTAGTTAGCAGAGGGAGGCCTACAGCTTTAGAAAGCAGGTGCTGTTGTGGAGTTCCCCCAGTATGGAGAGCTGGTAGAAAAGCATAGGAAACAGGTATGGGCTTGTAAACTGGTATAGGGCATTAACTTGGCAACTTAAATGGGCAAGAATAAGATAACACATAGTGCAGTAGCAAGAATACCTAACACATATATCGTATTTTCCGTGTATACGACAACCCCATGTAGAACACGACCCCTATTTTTTGAGCCCAAAATTCAGTAATCAATATTTTAAACATCAAATAGAACAACTTTGATATTTTAGAGGTGACTTCTGAGGAGAACAACACACTAATGATTCTCAAGCCTCCCATGTGCTACGATACTCTGCAAAGTTAATGTCTCCATAGTGCATGCTGGGAGACTACAGCTCCCACAATACAGCAAGTGGTGTGAGGGCATGCTGAGACATCACAGTAGTAATCCCTCTGCTCCCTGATCCCCATTTCCTTACCCATGAATATAAATCAGAAAGCAAGACCTATCTGGAGCAAACCTTAATATATGTGTGTGTGTATATATATATATATATATATATATATATATATATATATATATATACACGTCCCAGCACTGAATGCTCCCAGGCTTTTAATGCTCCGGTGCTGTCTCCAACCAAATTGTATACGATACCAGTAGAGAGCACTCAGGAATCTTTCAAGGTAAATTTAATCTGTTGCTTTATTGAGCAATTACAAATTCACACAACGTTCCAGTCGACATTTCAGTCTGTAAAAGACTTTTTTCACTGAAACGTCGACTGGAACGTTGTGTGAATTTGTAATTGCTCAATAAAGCAACAGATGAAATTTACCTTGAAAGACTCCTGAGTGCTCTCTACTGGTATTGTGTGTGTGTGTGTGTGTGTGTGTGTGTGTGTGTGTGTGTGTGTGTATATATATATATATATATATATATATATATATACACATATACATATACATACATTATTATTTGGTGCGTTACGAATTCTAAGTGTATTTTTATATAAAATATACACACACACACACACGGGTATATATTTAAATTCGTAATGCACCAAATAATGTATGTATATGTGTGTGTCTGTGTGTATATGTATATATATATATATATATATATATATATATATATATATATATATAGATGTGTGTGTGTGTGTAATTACATCCTAACTGTGTATTTTGATAATAAATATATATATATATATTATACTATACTTATATTATACTATTATATATACTTAGAATGAAATGTTATATATATATGTGATATAAAACAAAGGAAGGGGTGCACTCCAAGGTCTACTAATCAGAGTTCGTGTTTAATTTAGTTTTAAATCTGATAAATCTGTAAAACTAAATTAAACACGAACTTTGATTTGAAGACCTTGGGGCGCACCCCTTCTTTTGTTCGTTATATTTTCAACATAGGATTTGCACCCATGCAAGTTAACTATTTAATTTGTTGGTAGTGGTGTGTCAAGTATATTTATAATTATAGCATTTATTTATGTTAATTTGAAATTTTTTTTTTAATTCTTTATTTTTCATGCAAGTATATATAACAAACAGATGCATTGAGGCATAACAGCCCTGCCGGCTTTAATAACTTAGTACAAGTATTAAAGGACGTCATGGAGGTACAATTTGCAAATTTTTAGTTATGAAGGACTGATAGGTTCTAACGAGGTATGACATTAGTAGGAAAAAGGGAGAGTGGGGTTCATTCGTCTATGTGGGGTTCACAGCTTACTAGGTATCGGGTCTTAAGGGCGAAAATGTATGGAGGCCTGTATCGTGTTGGTTAGGTGCTGTCTGTAGGTGCAAATTAAGTGTGGTAAGGACTTGATGCTGCGAGTCATTGGGGTCGTGTGAGTCTGCCAGATCTGTGGTATGAAGGGATGATAGTTGGGCTTTACCAGGGTCCTTTTAGGTGTTGTCATGCTGTTGTCTAGGTATTGTTGCGCTAAGTATTTTAGACTAGGTCAGGAAATAAGTTATAGTCGTATAGTGGGCTATTAGGAGTGTAGGTCTCTTCAAGTAGGAACTTGGGTGAGTTGTACTACCCGTCTGGGCCGGTACAGCCATCTCTAGGCTGACAACTCTAATTTCTCTTTGAGGCGGGTTGTGGGGGGGGGGGAGGGGCTTAACCTGCCCGGGGCTGCGGGTGGTGCAGCGAGGGGTGTGTATCGCTATATAACATGTAGGTGTCAATTCAACAGGTAGAACCAAACAGGGTAAGGCATGACAAGAAAAGTAACGCATATAGTAATGACAATTATGTTGTTTGTGGACGATGATAGTCGGTGCTCAGGTCGGTGCTCCCCTCTTCTCTCCCGGTGTTGAGCTTGCTGCAGTGCGTGTGGTCTGTGGTAGGGGCCAGTCGGTAGCTCCGAGTTCGTTATGTTGAGTGAGTCCTACTGCTGTGAGCAGCGCTGGGCCGTCTTTTGGGCTTGTGGCCTTGTAATGCAGTCCATCTTCTGCGACCCAGAGCGTTCCTGGTGTCGCCCACTTGCATATTCTTGCACCACATAAGCGTAGCCCTGCTTAAGTCCTGGAAGAAGGATAATTTGCACTTTTCAAAGTCATAGGGTGTGTTTCCATGCAAAGCTGCCAGTAATCCCAGTTTGTCAGACATTTTATGACACCTCAGTATGAGGTCACGTGGGGCTGTGCTTGGTGCTTGTGGGGATTTAGAGATCCTGTAGACCCTGTTGAATCCAAAGATTTTGTCCTGTCTCGTAAGTAAAACTGCCGCCGCGAGACGCCTAATAAAGTAAGGTAGCTCCTCTAATGGTATCGATTCCACAACCCCTCTGATCTTGAGGTTTTTGCATCGGCTTCTGTCATCTAGTAGGGTCACCTGCCTGGTCATAGTTGCCTGTGTGGCCTGTAGTTGCTTTACCCTCTCTTCGACCGTGTGAAGGTTTTGTCCCAGGATTGTTACTTCATCTTCCGTCGCCTCCATTCTTGCGGTCACTGCCTGTACTTTGGTTGTGAGTGTACACATCTGTGGTTAGTTTGTAGGCATGCTAGCATTGCCTGGATGTCGCTTTTGAGGTTGGGGGCTTGGAGGGGGGCTTTCAAGTGGGCCCCCTTCGTCTGAGGGCGTTGGTGAAGCCGCTCAGAGGGTCGATTCCCGTGCAGGGTTGGGAGTTAGGAGCATCTGGCCTATGTCCCTCTGTGGCTTCGGGGTGAGTGAGGGCTGTCTTTGTGTTTTGCGGCCCATCTCACCTTCGTGTTGGAAGCCGGGTATCCAGTCCTCCAGGTTGCAATTGATCCACGGCCAGAGCCCTCTGGCTAAGTCCCGCTGCTGCCCGCTCACGCCGTAGACCTTGTTGCCTCGGCGTTGTGTGTTGGAGCCCAAGGGTGAAAAGAACGGCATCTGCTGTCACCTCCGGGTGTGTTGAGACAGACAGCATGTTAGGCTGCCTGGGATTCAGCAGGATGGTGGAGTATTCCCACAGATTACGGCGAAAGTTTACGGAGCTCAGAGCAATGGCATCCATCTCCTTGCGGTGTCAGGCCCTGCTCCCCATCATTTAAAAACATTTTTTTAAAAAAAATATATACATATAATTACATAAATATACAAGAAAAATGTAAATAGATATATGTATATATATTTGAATTCTATGTGTATATTTATGTATTTTTTTTTTTTTACATAATTATGTGATTTTATTAATTACGATTTGAAGGACTTGTATGACAACCCAGGCAGAAAGTCCAGATAATTTAAATGGCAAGCCTTATATTTAACCCAGTAACTTTCCAAAACATTATAAAACCTATACAAGGGGGCACTGATGTACTTGAGAGACTGCGCTAAACACAAATATTAGTGTTTCAAAACTGTAAAATGTACCACAACGATGATGTCTTTAGTATAAGTGCACTTTTTATGTGTAAAATGCATACAACAAATATGAACGCTAACTTTGGCCATCGTTTGTGACTAAGTGGCTACTAAAAAAGACTGAACATAACCCATTTTAAATACCCTAGGTTGTCTACTTTTTCAAACGGTCTGCCATGGTGGGGGTACTTCTCATTTCTTGGCTCCCATATGGTCTCAAAGGCAACATAACCAATCTGACAAATTTCAAACATATTGGCAAACATATTTCACATATGTTTCTTTTTTTTCCTCACTCTGTGTTCCCTTACTATATAACTCAAGACCCAGTGATACCAATTTAATCAACACCAGTTACATCTTGCTAACACAACTATTTAATCTTGTTTTCAGTAACCACATAGTCAGCCAGTCATTATGCTTAACTATTTCACTACTCTGTCTAGCATGTAATATCCCCGTTTCCTCTAGTTTCAATTACTCGCATAGACAGGTACATTATGCTGTTTTGTCCCTCCACTGATTATGCTCAAGCATATTTCTAATGACAGGATATAGATTTGCACATACTGGTTAAGTCTCGCATGTATAGTTAGTCATGCAAATTAAACACACGTGTTGATTGCCTGTACATGCTATACCAATTACCTGTTATTCTCTTCTTGCAACGATCTTCTTAATTTAAAAAAAATTGTGCTGAAAATGGTAATGTCTATGTTAAACGATAATTGAGGCAAGCAGTGAGGGAGCTGAGCAAGGGAGAGTGATCCCCTCGCTGCCCGCCTCAATTATCGCAACGGCCATTATCGCGGTGCGCACAGCTGTGATGCCGGAGCTGGAATAGGACGTCGCTCCGGCATCACTAAGAGGCGCGCAATGAGTGGGGCAGGTAGATCACTGCTCCCTCGCCATCCGCACGCCAGCCACTCAGCCCAGCAGCCCCACTGGACCCCAAGGAAATAGAGACTCCATGCCAGCACTCCCAAAGGTAGGGAGGCTGGGTGGAGTGAAATTGAAAAAAAAAAAAAATAATTGTGTGTGTGTGTCTGTTAAGGAGTTTGTGTGTGTGTTTGTCAGTGAGAGTGTGTGTGTGCTTGTCAGTGTGTGTGTGTGTGTGTGTGTATGGGTTTATCAGTAAGAATGTATGTGTGCTTATCAGTGAGAGTGTATATGTGTTTGTATGTGTTTCTGTCAAAGAGTATGTGTGTTTGTCAGTGAGAGTGTATGTATGTCTGAGTGTGTCATTGTGTGTATCCGTGTGTCCAGGTTTGTGTATGTGTCACTGTGTGTATTTGAGTGTTTGAGTGTATTTCAGTATGTGTGTATTGGTGTGTGTGTGTCGGTGTGTGTCAGTGTGTGTATGTTTTAATGTGTTTATCTGAGTGTGTATATGTGGGTCCAAGTGTGTGCATATGCCACTGTGTGTATCTGAGTGCGTGTATTTGTGTGTCAAGGTGTGTGCATGTGTCACTGTGTGTCAAGGTGTGTGTATATGTATGTCAGTGTGTGTATCTGTGTGCCAGTGTGTGTGTATCTGTGTGTCAGATACACAAACACTCACAGATACACACACTGGCACATACAAACACAGATACACAGACCTTGACACACCCCGGCACATACAAACACAGATACACACACTTTGACACATTGATACACACACCTTGAAACACAAATACACACTGTGTGTCAAGGTGTGTGTGTGTGTGTATCTTGTGTTACTATGTGCCACTTATTCATCCCCTAATAAAAATGTGATTAATGGAATTTACTGTTCAAAAAGGAAAAGTTTTGCCGAACATTACTGTCCTGACAGGAAAAGTTGTGCCGAGCAGCAATTAAATCCACAGCAGGGTTTGTGCTAAGCAGCAATTATGCTAATGGGAAACCTGGTAACTCCCTTTGGGGTCAAAGGCCGATTACACCCAAATCAGATCCAGAGGAGGGGTATTTAGGCCCAGTTTTCATCCTGCTCAGTGCCCTGTCGTAGTTTCCCTTGTGGTTGTCCGAGAGCGCGTTATTGATTTTGGTTATTCTGGGAATTTGACTTTGGCATTGATTTTGACTTCCCTGTTTTTTGGCATCCCTGAACGCTGGCTTTTCCTTATTGCTGTGTCTCTTTCTGTGTCCCTTGACCTCGGCTATTCCTGACTATTCTTTGGTACGTTAGTCCGCCCATTCTAAGGTCCGGTATACGTTCCCTATCAGTCCTCTGTGTTAGACAATTCTACGTGCTGGATCATACTGTAATCCTGACATTATGTGCCAGTGTGTGTGTATCTGTGTGCCAGATTCATACACACTGACACACAGATACACACACTGGTACATACAAACACAGGTACTTACACCTTGATACACAGACACCGGCACATACAAACACAGATACACACTCTTTGACACACACACGCATACATACATACATACATACATACATATACACACACACACAGATACACACTGTGTGTCAGTGTGTGTATCTTTGTGCCACTATGTGCCAGTGTGTGTGTATCTTTGTGTCAGATACATACACACACACATACACACGCTGGCACATACAAATAACGGAGGGGGGGGTGTATCGATGTCAAAGGGTTCCACGGGAAAAATTAATTGGGAACCCCTGGTATAGATAATGCACAGCATGGTTTGACTTTTCCCCCTATTTATATGTGCAGACTGCACATGTTTCTGCTGCTCCAAGTGTTTTCCCTTGATTACTAAATATCAGCAATTTGCAAACTCTTTTACATACGGAAAAATACATATCCACGTCTTAATGGTTCTGAAGTAGATCATTAAGCATTTGGCAATCTGAATTCTGCATGAGAACAAACTGCAGCAGCATTGCCTTTACAATAATCCAGAATACAAACCTATTCAGTAGGTAGTACCATTATGCCCATACAACATTCCAGATGTACATAATTTTGTGCAGATGTTTATAGTACTGTCAGGACTTATATTGTTTTGTGGTTTGGCATTAAATAGGGGCTATGATTTCATCACATTATGCAGAGGATAGATGTATGTCAATGGTTTATTATTTGCAGTGGCCATAAAATTGCAAAATTATATGGAACATTAGTTTTTTTTCATGTGTTTGTATTTTTGGTTTGTTTTTCCCTGACATTCAATTAACGTTAAAAGCAACCAGCCTTTAGTTGCTAATTGCTGGTGAACAAAAGTCCAGAAAAATAAGCAAAAGAAAAATTATTTGTTAAATATTATAGAACATTTATACCTTTTTAATTTTTACTTCTAGTGTTGGCACCTACCATTCTCTCATTAACCCTGTAATTTAAGGTATGGTTGCAGGTTCTGGACCTGGTGTAGGTCTGAGGTTGGTCATTATCAATATACAGGAAGATGGATTTGTATTCTCTAATCTGAAATATATTTATTTAAATAAAGTGCATTACATAGCTAATGCATTAAAGTGGCACTGTCATGCCGAATCCCGTTTTTTTTTTTTTAACCCCCCTCCCGCCTCCACTACATCCAATTGACCCCCTAGTCACCCCCAAATACCCCTAAGCACCCCAGATTACCTATTTTTAATCTTTATCTTCTGCCCTGATCTATATTCAGGGCGCCGCCATCTTTGTGTGGGTAGATGAAGTCCCTGTGGGACACGTCATCTGCCCACACTAGATAGCACTGAGATTCCCGCACATGCCCAGTGAAACACCTGGACATGCGAACGGGAATTTCATCTATTCATTCATTAGTCAGACAGACGAATGAATGAATATAAAAAATCAGACGAACAAACTAACACTGTGTATCAGTGTTCGTTTGCTCATTCGGTTTATTACAAGGAGGGAGCTACTGGCACGCAGCTCCCTCCTTGTAATATGTACAGATAGAAGCGGCAGGGAGCAGTGCTCCCCGCCACTTCATAAGCCCCCCATGTCACCCCCAAACTCTATGGGGGTCAATATGACCCCCATAATAGCACAAGGGAGATTAAAATCTCCCAAATGCCCCTACTCGTTATACCGCGAGTAGGGGCATGTCTACTAAACAGTGAGCAGCCATAGGGGGGGGCGGACCTATTGTCCTCCTCCCCTCCCCCACCCTGAGCGGCGGGTGGGGGCCATGAAGATAATGAGGGGGGGGGACCCACTGTCCTCGCCCCCACCCATGAGCGGCGGGTGGGGGCCATGAAGATAATGAGGGGGGGGACCTACTGTCCTCCCCCCCTAGCTCCCACCCCTGAGCGGTGGGTGGGGGTCCTAAATAAAGAGAGGGGAGGGGACCTACTATCCTCCCCCCGGCCCCCACCCCTGAGCGGTGGGTGGGGGCCCTAGGTAAGAATGGAGAGGGGGACACCTACCGTCCTCCCCCCCCCCCCAGCCCCCACCCCTGAGCGGCGGTTGGGGGCCCTAAAAAAACAATAAGGGGGGGGACATACTGTCCTCCCCCCCGGGCCCCCACGCCTGAGCGGTGGGTGGGGTCCCTAAATAAAGAGAGGGGGGACCTACTGCTGTATAGCGAGTAGGGGCATATTATTTACTAATACTAAGTAATCTGATACCGTGGGAATTAGGGAGTTATCTACTAAGCGGCTGCAAGATGCAGCCGCGGCAATGAATAGGATCGGAGTTTCATTCATTAGAATGAAATTGCGATCCGAACAAAGTGCCGAATTGCGTTCTAAAAGAAACGAACATACTGTTCTCATTCAGTTAGAACGCAATTCGGCAGTTTCGTCTAAAATGACAGGAAGCATCGTGGGAACAGGGAGGAAAGGTAAGGATTATGGGAAAATTGCTCTGACCAGCGGAAATGAAGCACACTTTGCTCATCCGCTGGTCAGAGCTGGTCAAGCGGAGGAATTCTCCATAAGGCAAAGAGTCCCTACTTTGTCTTATGGTTTTAAAGAAAACTAAAGACGACAGGAAGAAAAGAATAACAGATCCTGAGAGAGGGGGAGAAGAGGAAGAGATTGAGGAAAGGTAAGTTCGGCATGACAGTGCCGCTTTAAATATATATGAAAAATAACCAGCCTAAAATCATAAAAGATAATAAATTATACTTTCTTTTAAAAGAATCCTTCATTTTATGTAAATTCCCACATAAAAATATCATCAACGGGGGGCAGGGCCTGCCCGCCATGCAGACCAGCCGCAAGAAACAACAGCTCCTGCAATCGAGCAAAATTTTATCAAGTAAAAGCTAAACTGGTACCCTCCTAACGATCAGAGAACGCGGTTCAATACACGAGGGGGCACTGGACCTGGGGAGAGGCTTGCACTCCGTGTTTTAGTCCCCCAGAACGACTCATGTCGTCCGCACAGGATGAGGCCTACTTAGGCGGTGAGCGGGGTAGACGGCCGCTGCCCCGCTATCCCGCCCGACTGAATCACACCAGACCCCCTCGGGGTCATGGAGCAGGCAAAGTCTCCCCCCCCCTGGGGCCAGTGGGGGTTATCCCGGCCCAAGCCTCGGGACCCATGCAACAGTGGTGAACCCACGGCAAAGAAATACCACCACACTGCGGATGAGACCCTGAGCAGCTTGCAAAATGGCGGCAAATGTATTCAACAGAAATGGCGTTGAAAAAAGCGTGTACCTCACCCGTACAGAATAACTCTCGAAAGAGACTGCAGAACCCAAGCAAGGGCCCGCTCCAGGCACCCGCGGCCATAGAGAGGCCTGACAGCAACGCAGACCAGCCGCATATCCTGTGGGCTCAAGGGATAAAGTGCTAAATCAGCCCCTACAACACCAGTTTTATGCCTGAATTTCTCCTATTGACCTCTCCAGGAAACAGAGGGAGATCACAGCAGTCGATATCGGTGGCTGTTATTGGGAGCAGATGTGAGGCCTACTCACAGTACCTGCAGGGGAGGTGGCAGACCCCTCAACATGATGCGGAGTACTATGCCAGCGGTCACTCCTTCCATCTCTGCCCCCCCTGCCGGTGGGGGTTATCCCAGCACACTCTACTTGTGCCTCGCACATCGCCCCACAAAACCTACTAACCCGCTCACCTGGGAAATCTACTCGTTGTCCTCGGGCTCAACCTGTGGCCACCGACTCACGGAAACTGCGCCTCAGACAAAAAATGCAGAACTCGAGACGGGCTGTGACCAGGCCTGCTCCGGGGTTACAGGGTGCAAGCCCTAAGATTCTTAAGCGGGCAGCAGACAGAAGAGGTTGCACAGTTTTCCTGAGTTCACACCCACAGCTTTGCCTGTCGCAGGTATTAGCGTACTTTGGCCTAAACATCGCCTTGCTTGTCTAGCCTAGCTGCTCGATTTTCTAGTGTGCTTGATACATGTATGTTTTTTTTTTTAACTTCCTGGCAGAGAACACAGTGGGCTATTTACTACTGAGCATTGTGGTCATCATTCACCTATGGGGTCCTGTGGGGTGGGATACTGGCTGGTCAGCAGTAAACATTAGGTTCCTATCTCTCCAACATGTTACATGCATGTCTAGAATGTTTTAGCTTGATTCATAGCATTGTTTTGTCTGCATCTTGGACATTTTGCTGCAGCTTGTTCCATAATGTACACATAAAGCAGAATCTCCTATGTGCAAATTACTAAAAAAAAAAAAATTGTGCATTTCAATCTTGTGTCATGATACTCAATGCCTTGATACACCTGGGAATGCTGTTGTATGCACATATGCATATATACTGTTGTAGAATTATTAGGCCTCATATAAAAATTGTCTTTAGGCCTCATAAAATTGTCTTAAAGAATGCTTTGTGCTTTGTTAGAAGAAAGTGTGCGTCAGCGGAACCATAGATTCCTGTTGAATGAAACATTGTAGCAACTAGCTTGCATGTTGGCCTTAATAAAATGTGAAGTTACTAAAAGCCTTGAAACTAACAGTGCCAAACTACTCAAAATGGCTGCCAAAGCACCCCTGCCATCGAGTGAACACCTCGTGCTAACAAGATGGTGCTGGAATCCGGAGGAGAACTTCATGACGACAGTAATGGCATAAGATGGCACACCCAGTAGGGAGGGCATTTGAATGAACCACTTAACACTTAACCAATTACTGATTTATAATTCTATGTTATCTTGAATTCTCCAGTGATGTAATAATGCCTTTATAAGGGTCTGCGCACCCACTTTTGAACAGAAGCCATTAAATTTCCTGAAGTTCTTTCATTAACCTGAACCCTGTGTCTCAGTGTGAAATTACTTCTGCGTGCACGCAACTTTGTTATCTTTAATTTGGACAGGAACAGATAGTCATTCAAACTTATTGGTTTGCATAAAAGAATCTACTACAATTGGAACCAGGAACAAAGGCATTTCTAAATGAAGGGTGTTTAAGACAAGACTATGACTATATATATATATATATATATATATATATATATATATATATATATATATATATAGTCTTATATATTCTTTGTATTTTCTTAACCCCTTAAAACCGCAGGACGTTCTATGCCGTCCTTATTTATATGGCTCTAAACGCCGCAGGACGCCATACAACGTCCTGCGATCTTTTGTACTTACCCGGTCGCTGGCGATCCCACGCCGGCGATCGCGGTATGGGGGACTTACCTGGGAGCCCAGAGAGTCCCCCTCTGTCCTCTTCCGCCCCCCAGGGCCATGTGATCGCGAGGTCATTGCAAGGACCCCGCATTCACATGGACGGCATAGCCGTCCATGTCAATGCCAGCAGGGGGAGTGCCTGTAATGACAGGTACTCCCCCTGCTGCCTGGAAATAAAATAAAATAAGTTAAAAACGTGTAAAAATAAGATTATATATACTTAGATCATATATATATTTATTATATATATGATCTAAGTATATATATACACATAAATATACATACACTGTCTACGTGTATTTTAATATTAAGATATACATAATTATATATATATTAATATCAAAATACACGTACAATGATATTGATTAAATATATATATAATTTTCATTATATATATATTTATATTTAATAAAAATATATATATAAATGTTAAAAAATAAAATAAAAAAAATAAAAAATAAATAGATAAAAAATATATAAACATGCGTAATTTCGTTCTAACTGTATTTTAAAATTAATATATATATTGATATCAAAATACATGTAGAACGAAATAATATATATATCTATATACATTAAGTATGTACGTAAATATCACTATATATATATACCTATATATAAATAAAAATAAAAAATAAATGATATACATATATATATATACACACACACATATATATATATATATATATATATATATATATATATATATATATATATAATAATAATTCTATGTATATATTTATGTAATAATTTTACATAATTAGGTAATTTTATTAATTACAATTTGCAGGACCTGCCTGACAACCCAGGCCGAAAGTTCAGGGAATTCAATTTTCTAGCACTATATTTAACCCTGTAACTTTCCAAGACACCATAAAACCTGTACATGGGGGGGGGGGGGGGGTACTGTTTTACTCAGAATACTTCGCTGAACACAAATATTAGTGTTTCAAAACAGTAAAATATCTTACAACGACGATATCGTCAGTGACAGTGACATTTTTTGCATTTTTCACACACAAATGGCACTTACACTGACAATATAATTGTTGTGATACGTTTTAATGTTTTGAAACACTAATATTTGTGTTCATCAAAGTCTCCTGAGTATAACAGTACCCCTCATGTACAGGTTTTATGGTGTTTTCAAAAGTTACAGAGTCAAATATAAGGTTTGCGTTTCAGTTTTTTCACATTAAAATTCGCCAGGTTGCCTTTGAGACCGTATGGTAGCCCAGGAATGAAAATTATCCCCATGATGGCATACCAGTTGCAATAGTTGACAACCCAGGGTATTGCAAGTGGGGTATGTTCAGTTTTTTTTTAGTAGCCACTTAGTCACAAACACTGGCCAAAATTTGCGTTCAAATTAGTTTTTTGCATTTTCAAATATTAACACTAACTTTGGCCAGTGTTTGTGACCAAGTGGCTACTAAAAAGACTGGACATACTCCATTTGCAATACATTGGGTTGTCTACTTTTGCAAATGGTATACCATCATGGGGGTAATCCTTATTCCTGGGCTACCATTTGGTCTCAAAGGCAACGTAACCAATCTGGCGAATTTCAATGTGTAAAAACTGAAATATGTAACACGCTATATTTGACCCTGTAACTTCCCAAAACACCATAAAACCTGTACATAGGGGGTACTGTTTTACACGTGAGACATCGCTGAATACAAATATGTGTATTTTATTGCAGTAAAAGCAAACAGTATTTTGACATTCACAGTTAAAATGTCACGTAGAACTAAAACAATTGAAAAAATTCTTATTTTCTCCCTTTTTTTGTTATTTTTTTCATATTAAATTATGTTCCATACCTATATATTTGATGTTAAACGAAAGCCCTGTTTCCCCTGAATCAAATGATATATAATAAGTGTGGGTGCATTTAATATGAAAGAGGTGAATTACGGTTGGACAGACATATAGCGCAAATGACAGGTTTTGTTTACGGTTTTTTTGGATCACAACTTGTACATTTGGCTGCGGTCTTAAGCGGTTAATTGAATTTTGCAGTCTATTATTATTATTATTATTATTATTGTCATCATCATCCTTTTTTATCGCTATATTCTGCATAGTCTTACACGTTTGCAATGGAGGTCATGCAGACTTGCCAACGTTGGCAACTCTATCAGGAGAAGAAGGGGTTGGCAGGGACAGCAGGTGGCCATGTCTGTGACATTAGCATCATGGATGTACAAGACAATGTACCCACCCGTAAAGCGAACAAGTCATCCCAGTACACTTGCACGCTAAAGATTGGTAAAGTGCTCGCTTATGGTCTTGGATGTCCTGGAATGCATAGCAAGTCCAAAGCTTGCTGCTCATTACAACAGTCCTCGAGGCACTGAGTGATAGAGGCAGTCTTTTACCGTGATCAGGGAACTGTATACAAATCTTGTGTCAGACAAGAAAACTGTGTGATTTAGTAGGTAGGGATGCACAACAGGAAATAATTGACAAGACACATGCTGATATGACCATGTTGATATATAACTTATAGACATTGCGGCTTATGCCAGTCTCTTTTTTCTTTTAATTTATTTAGCTATGTGATTTACTAAATTCTTCACTAAACTATCACAATCCAGCCCGATTTACTTGCTTTCTCAGACTTTTAAAATAATATATTTTTTATTGAGAATAAGATTCATGTTTTCTCTCCTTTTTAGGTATTATTACAGTGTCCATGATTCTCAAATGATCAATGAAGCCTCAAATGTACACATTTTAAGAACAGGAAGATATTTGTTTTTTCTTATCAGAGCATGTAGAACATGGGACATACCATTTTTAAGTTTCCTTTTGAATGAGATACGCAAGAAAATTAGTGTTTGTTTATATTGATATTTTTGTTCTTCCTCGAACATTCTCAATATAAAATCTGAGCAACTGTATTGCATCATAAATGGGGATTGTGTAAACCCATTGTAATGTTCTTGCTTAGAACAGTTAAAATAAGTCAATAAGACAGCAGTTTTTTGCTTAAACCCACTGAGAAGTTTTACTGGGGTCTTTTTTCATTTTTAGAGATATCGGATTCTCTCCAAAGAATGTTATGTTTTTAAAGAACCTGGTTTCCTCTTGATGATCTTTGAAATGATTTTTACTTTGGGTCATTTTACCAGCAAGCGCTTGTCATTTACAACAAATAACTTGTGGTAGAGTTTGTGTTTTGTGTTTTACTGTATATTAATCAGATGAATGTCCTAAATGCAGAGTAACAGTTATCTAGGTTTCATTTTCTCTATAGGCTTGTATTTTTAGATAGGGAGTATCTTCTCGGGATGAGGTATATTTAATATGCTGGTCTGTTCTATAACACAGAAGCTTTAACTTGTTTATTGCAAATCAGGAATGGGGAAAAGTTAACTAATCACATGCAACAAAATATTTCTTACTGTGATTGTGCTGAGTATCACAAAGAACTGAAGGATGTCAGCTCAGTGTGAGAAGTTGCTGACAAGTGATTCATATACTAACCTTCTCTGAAATCCCTATATTTGCCTTTCATGTACATGGTGTGTGCTGTTGGGGTCCATTTCTGAAAGCTTGGATAAGAGAAAAGGGCTTCAATTGTACTGCAGCAATGGTATAAAAAGGCCTGCACCTGCAGAGTCCACCGTGGGCCAGAAAACGACAGGAGTCTTGGCTTTTCAGGGCTTTTGCAGCAGTATATTCATTCCAGAATGGCTCATTTATCCTTAACCCTTCCAGTATATCTGAATCTATGCTTTCATCACAGTATTTTAAAATGCCATAGCCATTAACAACAAAATGCCAAGGCTGAAGTAAAGACCACCAGTGATCGCCAAGTTCGAGCAAGACAGGGTTAGTGCTAGATTTTCTGCTGACTTTTAAAGTCGTTTCTGCTTAAATGATGATTGCCCCATCTGTGTAGCTAAGGGAGGCACATCACATGCCAGATTTAATTCATATAATTCCTTCCTATGGATTTCTCATCACAGCTGTAACTTTTCATCCACTAGCATGCAGAGTGTTAAGAATAACCTAGTTCACCAATAACCCTCTGTAGCACTCTAAACACAAAGTGCTTTCTGGCCTGTGCATAGTACAGTGCAGATTGTTTTGTCCAGTTCCGTTGTGATATTTTAGAGATCATCTGGAAATTGTAAAATATGTATCCTGGGGGCGGTGCCAGACCGCCGAGCTGGATGGTCGCATGCAACACCAGCTCCAGCAACTACAGACTAAGCTACAAAATTGAGATTTATAACATAAAAACCGTCCAGCGGCGGCGGCCCTTACCGGGTGGAGAGCACTAGAACCAGGGTGAGGCTGGCCCAAAGGGTTTCAGTCCCCTGGAGGAAGAATCCTTACTGGCACACCGAGGCCTACTCCAGCGGTGAGCGGGGCAGACGGCCGCTGCCCCGCTATCCCGCCTATCGGTGCTCCGCCAAGAGCCAGGCGTGCGGGCGCTGAAACCAGAAATTTCCTACTTACCCGGAGTAGCAACAACCAAGATGGATTGAAGGCACCGGCAGCACAGACCACTACTGCAGCCATCCACCCTCGCGTTTAAATGAGCCACACAGCCCTCGAAGCTGAGACATGGACAGGGATGAGGGATAAGACCGCGACAGGCAGCGGAGAGGGAGGCTTAACAGGCAAACACAAGCCACACAAAACAGGTTTCTGAACTGCAACTTGTCATTACCCTGACACACCGCGATCCAGAGGTACCCTGCCGGGAGCCACACTACTCATGGTCTGCCGCACGGTGCCCACCAAGCGACCCTGACGGAGACACACCACACACAGGCAGCTGACCTGCGGCGGGAACATGCTGAGCCCAAAGAAAGCAGAGACTATCGAGATACATGTGAGAACACTTTGAAAGCAAGTCTCTCTGCCACACAAATTTAGTCTATAAACCTGGACTGAACGAGTAATTGGGGAGCAAGGGGGTGATACCTAGCACTCACCAGCGGTAGTTAATACACAGTTAAAAGTTTATGCATGTTGCCTACTTATCTAAGCGTGACACATTAATTTGTATGCAAACTCAGTTTAGCATGCCCTTTATGTATGACGATAATCATTTATTGAAACTTTAAAGCTTGTTGCCTAAAACTCACAGCACGCTTACTACTTGATATAAACGTCTGAAGTCCCATAGCCTGTTAACCCCTTCAGGACGGAGTCAATAGTGCACGTTCTGATCAAAACAAAACGTAAACAAAAACTAGAATTTGCGCTATATGTCTGTTCACCCGTAGTTCCCCTCTTTCAAATTATATGCACCCACACTTATTATATATCATTTTGTTCAGGAGAAACAGGGCTTTAATTTATCATTAACTATTCATATATGGAACATAATTTATTATGAATAAAATTTAAAAAAATGTGAGAAAATAAGATTTTTTTTTAAAATTTGCATTTCCGTCTGACATTTTAACTCTGAATGTCATAATACTGTAAAAAAATGCACATATTTGTAATCAGCAATGTGTCACGAGTACAACAGTACCCCCCATTAACAGGTTTTATGTTGTTTTGGAAAGTTACAGGGTCAAATATAGAACATTTCATTTTCAAATTGAAATTTTCCAGATTAGTAATGTTACCTTTGAGACGGTGTGGTAGCCAGGAATGAGAATTACCCCCATAATGGCATAGCATTTGAAAAAGTAGACAAGCCAAGGTATTGAAAGTGGAGTATGTTTAGTATTTTTTAGTAGCCACTTAGTCACAAACACTGGCCAAAATTAGCGTTCATATTTGTTTTTGTGTGAAAATAGCAAAAAACGAATATTTGGCCAGTGTTTGTGACTAAGTGGCTACTAAGAAAGACTGGACATACCCCACTTGCAATACCTCGGGTTGTCTACTTTTGCAAATGGTATGCCATCATGGGGGTAATTCTCATTCCTGGGCTACCATACGCTCTCAAAGGCAACATAACCAATCTGGCAAATTTCACTGTGAAAAAAATGAAATGCAAGCCTTATATGTGACTCTCTAACTTTCCAAAACACCAAAAAACCTGTACATGGGGGGTACTGTTATTCTCGGGAGACTTCACTAAACACAAATATTAGTGTTTTAAAACAGTAAAACATATTACAACAATAATATAGACCATAAAAGTGCCGTTCGCTTGTAAAAAATGTGAAAAACGTCACTTTTACTTAAAATATCATCGTTGTAATACAATTTACCAGTTTGAAACACTAATATTTGAGTTCAGCGAAGTCTCCCGAGTAAAACAGTACCCCCTATGTACAGGTTTTATGGTGTCTTGGAGAGTTACAGGGTCAAATATAGTGCTTGCGAATTAAATTCTCTGCACTTTCTCCCTGTGTTGTCAGGCATGTCAATCAAATTTTAATTAATCAAATCACCTAATTATGTTAAAAGATTACTTAAATATACACGTAGAATTTTAATATATATGCATTTATAGGTATTTAAAGTCTACGTGTATACTAATGTAATTATATATATTTGCGGTTATTTGTATTTTATATACAGATAGATATATATAGAATGTCATTCTAAGTGTATTTTGTTACCGATATATATATATATATATATATATATATATTAATAACAAAATACAGTTAGAATGAAATTACATATGCATATATAATTTATATTAAATTTTGTTTCAATATTTTATTTACTTATTTTATTATTTTATTTATTTATTATTTTAATTATTCGTATTTATATACAGAGGCGGCTCTCTAATTAGGCGGTTTAGGTGGCCGCCTAAGGCCTCGCGCTGGCTGGGGCCTCGCGGCCGCCTAAACCGCCTGTTGGCAGAGTGTGTCAGGTCCTCGGTCAGTGACCGAGGACCTGACACCAGGAGGGGGCCCGGCGGCTTGCCCGGTATGCCGCCGGGTGCGAGGCCCCTCCTTGCTGCCCGGCCACCATCGCAGACACTGGTCTGCAGCTCCGCAGTGTGCAGAGCTGCAGACCATGTGACTCGCGAGAATTGGCCAATCAGAGCGTTGCCGTGGGTTACCACGGCAACGCTCTGAAATCTCGCGAGATTACACGGTCTGCAGCTCTGCGGAGCTGCAGACCGGGAGCAGTGGCCACCGGACCACCAGGGAGCCCACTGGACCACCAGGGAAAGGTAGGCTCTCCCTCCCCATCACCCCCAACCACACTCAGGCTCACCCCCAGCTTCACCCCCCACCACCATCACCCATCCCCACCCTCACCATCACCCCCCACCACCAGCCTCACCCCCCACCACCCTCACCATCACCCCCCACCACCCTCACCATCACCCCTCACCACCCTCACATCACCCCCACCACTCTCAGCCTCACCCCCTTCACCCTCAGCCTCACCCCCACCACCCTCAGCCTCACCATCCCCATAACCCCCACCACCCTCAGCTTCACCATCCCCCCACCACCCTCAGCCTCACCATCCCCATAACCCCCACCACCCTCAGCCTCACCATCCCCATAACCCCCACCACCCTCAGCCTCACCATTCCCATAACCCCCACCACCCTCAGCCTCACCTCCCACCACCCTCAGCCTTACCCCCCACCACCCTCACCATCACCCCCACCACCCTCACCATCACCCACCACCACCCTCAGCCTCACCCCCCACCACTCTCACCATCACCCACCACCACCATTACCCCCCACCACTCTCAGCCTCACCCCCCCCACCACTCTCAGCCTCACCACCCTCAGCCTCACCCCCCCTTCACCCTCAGCCTCACCCACACCACCCTCACCATTACCCCCCACCACCCTCAGCCTCACCTCCCACCACCCTCACCATTACCCCCCACCACCCTCAGCCTCACCATCCCCCATAACCCCCACCACCCTCAGCATCACCCCTCACCACCCTCAGCTTCACCACCCACCACCACCCTCAGCTTCACCCCCATACCACCCTCAGCATCACCGCCCTCAGAATCACTCCCCCCACCACCCTCAGCATTAACCCCTCACCATCCTCAGCCTCACCCCCACCACCCTCACCCCCACCACCCTCAGCATCACCACCCTCAGCCTCACCCCTCACCACCCTCAGCATTACCCCCCACCACCCTCAGCATAACCCTCCGTCACCACCCTCAGCCTCACCCCACTCACCATCACCCCCTCCTTCTCACATCACCCCCTCTCACTCTCACATTACCCCCTCTCACTCTCACATTACCCCCTCTCACTCTCACATTACCCCCTCTCACTCTCACATTAGCCCCCCCACTCTCACATTAGCCCCCCCACACTCTCACATTACCCCCTCTCACTCTCACATTACCCCCTCTCACTCTCACATTACCCCCTCTCACTCTCACATTACCCCCCTCTCACATTACCCCCTCTCACTCTCACATTACCCCCCCTCACTCTCACATTACCCCCGCTCACTCTCACATTACCCCCGCTCACTCTCACATTACCCCCTCTCACTCTCACATTAGCCCCCCCACTCTCACATTAGCCCCCCCACACTCTCACATTACCCCCTCTCACTCTCACATTACCCCCCTCTCACATTACCCCCTCTCACTCTCACATTACCCCCCCTCACTCTCACATTAACCCCCACTCTCACATTACCCCCGCTCACTCTCACATTACCCCCGCTCACTCTCACATTACCCCCCTCACTCACATTACTATCACCCCCCGCTCCCTCTCACATTACCATCACCCCCCGTTCCCTCTCACCATCAACCCCCCGCTCCCTTTCACCATCAACCTCCCGCTCCCTCTCACCATCAGCTACCCCATACACATAGGGTCTCAGACAAAAACGCAAACATGCTCACAGAGACATACATTCACACACACAAGGATACTCTCTGTCAGACACACTCTCAGGCACATACTCATGTAGACAGTGCATCAATGTGTATATGTGACACTTTTTTGTTAGTGGGGCCTCATGTATGCGTTTTGCCTAAGGCCTCATAAAGTCTAGAGCCGCCTCTGTTTATATATAATATATATGTACATCTATTATATATATAATATATACATATTATATATATGTAACGTCATTCTAAGTGTATGTTAATATTAATATATATACATATTATATATATATATATATATATATATATATATAAATAGATTTAATTTATTTTTACACTTGTCTAATTTATTTATTTTTACTTTCCCACCAGCAGGGGGACTGTCTGATATTTTAGACAGTCCCCCTGCTGGCAGATCCATAGCCAGCTATAGGGGGCCATGTGATCGCGCTTTGAGAGCGATCACATGGCCCCCGGGGGCCTCATTTGCCAGAGGGGGGCTGCCTGGGCTGTCAGGCAGCCCCCCAGAAGAGGATCGCGGCGGAGGTGAGTACACCTCTTTTCCAGGGGCTTAAAGCCGTTACGACGTACCATGCCGCCGCAACGGCTTTAAAGCCCACTTAAAGTGGGACGGCATGGTACGTCGTAACGGTGTTAAGGGGTTAATCTTATGTTATAGCATGGTTCCTGCTGTATATGGATATCACAGGGTTTGCCAATTTCATATTCTATATATATAAAATGTGCTTTTTGATGTGCCACAATTTGAAATTTGAAATGTTATAAATATGCTTGTTACAGCTGTTGTGGCCATGCAAGATTGATGTTATTCTGAGCACAAATAAAATAAAAAAAAAAAAAAGGATCCTGGTATCTCCATATAATTCATTTTGTAAATTTGAAATGTTTTAGAGATTGGCAAAAGCAACATTGTGACTGTGTCTCATGTTGTTGCTGTCTATACTAAGAAAGTCATAGAAGTTTATATTAATAAATAAAGTATTTTGAACTAAATGTTTTTATCAGTACTCAAAAAAACTGATTCATTAAAGGGCTACTCCAGGCACCAAAACAAATAAACCTTTCTCCCCATTCACAATACTGTCTTGGAAAGAACCCTACCTATGACAAGCCATGTTTGTGAATAAGGAGTCACTGATAGGCTGACCAAAACAACTTTATTTAAATGGCACTCAAGGGGTTAAATTGATGTCCCCATTCACAAAAGTGGTTTAGAAAGAAACGTACCTTTTGCAAGCCAGCTTTTTGAATAATGAGTCACTGATTGGCTGACCTCTCTCAGCCAATTAGCGGCATCCCTTACCGGCGGCATTCCACGCTTCCTGAATCTAAGAATGCTACCAGAGGGGGAGTGTCCATTACCGCTAGAGGCAACTTTGTGTGGTTAAACAGTTTGAGGAAACGGTTGCCAAAAACCTCAATGTTTTACTAAGTGGGACAGGGACACATCACCCTCACTCAAAGATGTGAAGTGGTCTGGTTGATGACAGTGTCCCTTTAAACACTTGCTCAAGACAACAATGAAGACTTCTTATAGAGAAGAATTTGCTGTGCATACACCATTCTACCTGGAGTTGACACAGAGCTGTGGTGAGAAGACCAAAGGTAAATGTAAGTATCATCTATTTTTAGGGCACTGTGGGAAAGGCCAGTAATCTAATAGTAACAATGAATCCTCTGTGAGAATTACATTTATTTCTTAATTTAGTGTTCCTTTAAGAAAATCAGTACCAAATTTAAAGGTTGTTTTTTTTTTTTTTTTGCACAGTGCTGTATAATTAAATAGTTTGCATAAAAACTAATGTATTTGGGCATTATTCCCATTCCATTCCCATTAAAAATGCATTGTTTTTACTTTCCGACTTTGCGTTGGTTCTTTACAAATTTACATAAGCAGGATATGTCAAAATTATTCCATTGGAGGACAAACTGCAGATATCCTGGACAGAGGAGAACAAAATGGCAGGACCCAAATATTGAGATGCACGTATGGAACAAAAGATACATATAAGTAAATGAACGTAGCAAGTGTTATGCAGATGAGGGACAGGGGGTGGGGGGGCAGGGGAACTATAGTCATTACTCTAGACACTGTAAACACTTCATCTCATGAAAGTGGTTATAGTGACTGGAGTCCCTAGGTGCCATCCCACCTTTCAGTTTTAAACCGAAAATGTTCAATGGTTTAACCCCTTAAGGACCAAACTTCTGGAATAAAATGGAATCATGACATGTCACACATGTCATGTGTCCTTAAGGGGTTAAAGGGACACTATAGTCACCTGAACAACTTTAGCTTAATGAAGCAGTTTTGGTGTATAGAACATGCCCCTGCAGCCTCACTGCTCAATCCTCTGCCATTTAGGAGTTAAATCCCTTTGTTTATGAACCCTAGTCACACCTCCCTGCATGTGACTTGCACAGCCTTCCATAAACACTTCCTGTAAAGAGAGCCCTATTTAGGCTTTCTTTATTGCAAGTTCTGTTTAATTAAGATTTTCTTATCCCCTGCTATGTTAATAGCTTGCTAGACCCTGCAAGAGCCTCCTGTATGTGATTAAAGTTCAATTTAGAGATTGAGATACAATTATTTAAGGTAAATTACATCTGTTTCAAAGTGAAACCAGTTTTTTTTTCATGCAGGCTCTGTCAATCATAGCCAGGGGAGGTGTGGCTAGGGCTGCATAAACAGCAACAAAGTGATTTAACTCCTAAATGACAGTGAATTGAGCAGTGAAATTGCAGGGGAATGATCTATACACTAAAACCGCTTTATTTAGCTAAAGTAATTTAGGTGACTATAGTGTTCCTTTAAAAGGGTCCCCAGAAGCCTGGCCCTTTTAGAGCTTCACCTAATAAGGTAACATTTGTCTATTGGGCAGTGGTAATTGGCTCATGACTTATCACAGGGATTCTTTGCCGGTATAAATTGGTATGCCTAGGAAAGAGTACAATCAACACAGTACTCCAGTCAATAAATTTAAACTCCAGTCTTTTGCTAGCCATAATACTAGATATGTAGCTTTAAAGACTGTTTTTATTTTATTTATGTATTTATTTTTTCTTCATTGTAGCTTTAATGTCTGTTTTTA
The DNA here is from genome assembly GCF_036172605.1 of Pelobates fuscus. Classification (NCBI taxonomy): domain Eukaryota; kingdom Metazoa; phylum Chordata; class Amphibia; order Anura; family Pelobatidae; genus Pelobates; species Pelobates fuscus. Next base: position 336,934,609 of record NC_086317.1, on the reverse strand, counting down.
TTTAATTTGTGTTGCAATCTTGGGTTTCAGTGCAGTGTGTGTTTTAGGGGTGGATTGTAGAGGTGCAGTGTGTGTGTGTGAGGGGTGTTGGGAGGAATAGGCCCCTCTGGTGTGTGGTGGTGCAGATGGAGATTCCGTGTATTTGAATGTTTGGGTGAGTGCAGCCTTCTTGGTTTCAAACATATATACATATTTGGGAGGCCAGACCCACTCCCTGGTTTTGCACCCCTCCCTGTCATGGGTGCCTCATTCCAGGGCCATATTAGCCTTGCAATGCAGAGCCCCAGGAGGAAGAATTTCCCAAGTAACTGGGTTAATCTTGTAAGAGCAGGAATTAGGTTGCTATAGCAGGACCTGCCAAGAATGGGGTACATTAACGTTGTGGCAGGCTTATGCAATGTATGATCATATACTGTAACTAAAACACCATTATTTTTGTCTAGGTTAGGTGTTTTTAAATAAAACTATTACATTCCGTGAGACTTGAAATTGCTGTTTGGTGGGTGGGTGAGTGTACTGGATGTTGTATGTTGTGTGAATTGGCTCTGGCGGCACCCTTGTAGGTGTGCATGTTCAGGTGAGTGCAGCCCTCTTTTTAATAAAAAACAAAACAAACGTTATACCTCCCCTCCCATCTTACCTTTGGCCCAGGAGGGTGGACATGATGGTCCGGTGGTGAATGAACTCTAGTCTGCTCCTCTGGATTTGGAAGTCTGTGATTGAACAGCCACAGAAAGTCTTGGTTACAATAGATCTGCAAGTTTTGCAAGCCACTTTTAGATATACACCCAATGACAAAATGCCTAATTAGTAGGGATGTGCATGGGCAAAACATTTGGTTCGGTTCGGCACTTCCGAAATTCGGGACTTCGGCACTTCGTTTTGGTTTCATCACTTCCGAAATTCGGGACTTCGGCAATTCCGGACTTAGGCACTTTGGAATTTGAGACTTTGGCAATTCCCTAGCCCTACCCCTACCCCTACCCCATAACCCTACCTCTACCCCTGCCCCTACCCCCTACTTCTAACCCAATAGGGTTAGGGTTGGGGTAGGGTTAGAGCAAGGTTGGGGTAAGGGGTAAGGTTAAGAGTAGGGGTAGATTTAGAGGAAGGTTGGGGTAAGGGTTACGGTTAGATTCCTGTCATAATTTCCTTAATTTTACCTCCCTCTCCTATTTTGCCACTTTTCAGAAATCCGAAGCACTTCGGCAATTCGGGACTTCGGCAATTCGGGACTTCGGCAATTCGGGACTTCGGCAATTCGGGACTTCGGCAATTCGGGACTTCGGCAATTCGGGACTTCGGCAATTCGGGACTTCGGCAATTCGGGACTTCGGCAATTCGGGACTTCGGCAATTCGGGACTTTGGCAATTCGGTTCTGTTCCGCACTTTGGAAATTCGTCACTTCGGACATTCGGAAGCATCCGAATGTCCGAATTGCCGAAATTCGTCTAAATTTAAATTTGGAACTAAATAAATTGCACGTGTCTACTAATTAGATGCACGCATGTTTGAATTTTTGCTATATCTACTAAATTAGTGATTTGTTTTTTTGTATTTGGGAAGTACAGTGCCTCTTTAAACATAATGGGGCATGTACCCCAATATTCATCATATAAACCAACATTGCAAGTGATACATTTTTGTTACTCAAAGTGTTCACCTTTAAAATAAAACCTGGAATTAGAACAAAAGGAATTGCGTATATTTCTAAAAGGCTACATAAGTAAAACTGTATTTCTCAATGTTAAAATGCTGTACATGGCATTTTACTATAGCATCTTGGCATGGAGAGGAAAATGAACTCTAAATCCATCCCTAGTCCTTCAGTCTGCAATATTGTTTTCATATCCTCTGATCCTGGTTCCAGCAATCTCACGTACCTCCTAAAAACTACCTAGAAAATTGAATAGTTTCTGTGATTTTGTCACAGTTCAAAGACTCATTCACATATAAAGTTTAGTGTGTTTTCTACTAATGAGTTCTCAAATACACTTTGGCTGATGATATTAAAGCTTGTGTATTTGAATTTGTTTGGCATGAAGCGCTCCAAAGAGAGACTAAATGGTATTTTTGGGCCCCTGCCTAAAGTGATTTTGGGACCGTCTGTGGCTGTATGTTTACTGTATGTCATTCATTAAGGCCTATTATTTAGTTTAATTATATTTGATCATGATCTATTTGGCAAGCTGACCTGTGGTTGTTTATCATATTTTCTTTGCCCAGATTGTCTATGAAAAAAAAATATTATTATGATTCAATGGCTTCTGTTTTATGTGTGCATTAAACATTTAAGGGCCCCTTCTGTAAAAGCCATCAGGTTTTATTAATAACTAACCTGTTTCATAAGAGGAATAGTTGGAAGGAGAACTATTTAAATTATTTTTGATGGATACATAACATTTTATTTCAGATCACTTTGTCATTCAGTAAGTCTAGTATTTTTTCTTGTTAACATTCCACCATTCTATTATGTTGGCCAAAAACATACCGGCTTGTTAGGTCTAATTATACAATGTGCAATGGGCTTTAAGGATACTAAAGTACTCCTAGGAGCTAAATTTGATTTCTTTTATATTGTCTATATTTAACAATGCATCAACTAGTTAAATAAAAAGTTTGTCATTTTGTCTGACCTAATATATTTATCTTTAAGACAGTGTGTACTTCTCAAAATGTAAACTCATCATTAATGCTTTATGTTTGAGGTTCTGTGGCATAGTTGCCCAGTATACAGATGAAGTTGGCCCTGTTAAAACAATCAATTAATGTAAAGTAATATTCAGTTTTCGTGCATAATTAGTCTATAGATGTATACTGCATAATAAAGGACATATAAAATATATAGTGGGCTTGGGAGTGCCCTGTCATTAAGTTCTAACATACCGGTAATATTTAATATCTGTCACATTTAATACATAAAAATGTAAATCTAAAGCCACATTTTCACATTGCACCTATATATGTAATTTTAGATTTTAAATTTGAGTACAATTTTAACCACTCATTTAGGAAGTTTAATTAACTGGAATCTGGGGTATCCTGCTGGGAGAATTACTTTGGATTAAGAAAGGCGACATAAAAGATTTCTTGTTCCGATTCAATTAAGGCTTAATAAAAGCTAAAAAAAAAATGTGTTCAGAAAAGGCAGTTAATTATGGATTGATTTTTATTTGCCGTGTTAAAAACAAACAGGCACCACTTTTTCTTGTTTACCTTAATTATTTATCTCAATATTTACCATCTAAGTATTTAAGAATGGACACAGAAATTTACTTGTCAAGCTAGTGAAATTTGCCATGTGGTTAGTGCAAACTTTACATTTTTTATGAGATAACTGGTCATTAGTAGGAACATAGTGTAATGCAGAGATCTCCAAATATTTCCACAGTTTAGCAGCTAAACATATAAAGAAATTAAACAGGGGTTTATCCTTGCTATGCTCTTGAGCAGACACATGTAACTGCAGCTCTGCCACGAGACAAGGCCTCAGCAACTAAAATATACAATTATCACAATCTATTTGAACACCTCTTTCTCCTATCACGTGTTCTCGTTACAGCTCATAAATGCCACCATCATAGCGCGGATACTGCCAAATCTTTGGGCAGCCGCAGACAAGATGTTTCTTGCATTGCAAGATGGGGGATGAAGATGCATTTCCCTCTTTTTGACACAGCATCAGAGTCAGAGATTTTACACTAGCAGTCAAAGATCTGTCCAGCCAAGAATACACCAAATGCTTCATGTTACTATACAGAATAGTTTTACAATATCACTGTGAACATCCTCAAAGACATATAGGCACCTAAGAGCGCACAGATCATCTTGAATCCAAAATAGACAAATTGTGCTGTATTCATAACAAGGTGGAGGACAAGATTGCTACTATGGAAGCCACACAAGACAGTTTGCTACAACTGGCAGCTAATGGCAAAGAACGGTCCCACTACATTAATGCTCTTCAAGGCTGTTTCCCTCCTCTTTCTAAATAAGAGTGAATTATGGGTAGGTCCTGCTGCCTCTTTAAGCTCTGTAACTTGCCTATAGATGGTCTAAGAGATGCATATCATATGTCCTCCTGCAAAATATTAAATACAAGAAGGCCTTGAAGAGGCTGCATGTGAAATCCAATCCCTGCCTGATTTTTACTCTGGCCTTGCTTTATATGCTGTTCTTTCTGTGGCAACGATGATAAAGCGCCTAAACCTTATCACTGTTACCAAAACTCTTCCCAATCATTCTTTTGTGCTGTACACCTGTTGCTTCTAAAAAGGCAGGGGTCACAAGGAAAAAAAGTTAAATAACATAACCACATACAGTGTAAACAAGTAACAGGAAAATAATTGAAATAAAAAAAGACAAAATGAACAAAAGGAAATTCAGTGCTCTCTTTCTGTCTGTGTGCAAAACAGTTTTTGCACCTTTTTAATGACATTAGGTATCAGATTTATATGGGCATAATTGTAATTTTTGTGAGCTACTCTTATCCAGACTAGGTTCTCCATGCTTAAAGGGACACTCCAGGCACCCAGACCACTTCTGCCCATTGGAGTGGTCTGGGTGCCAACTCCCACTACTTCTAACCCTGCAAGTGTAATTATTGCAGTTTTTTATAAACTGCAATAATTACATTGCAGGGTTAACTCCACCTCTAGTGGCTGTCTACTAGACAACCACTAGAGGGAACTTCCTGCTCTATAGCACAGATTATCTGTGCTAGAGCGTCGCTGGACATCCTCACGCTGTGTAAGGACCTCCAGCGTCGCTCAAATCCCCATAGGAAAGCATTGAAATTAGTTTTCAATGCTTTCCTTTGGGGAGACCTAATGCGCCCGCGCATTAGGTCTCCTCGGCCGGTGGGCGGGATCAGTCTCGCCAACCGGCCGACGGAGCCAGTAGGAGGAGCGGCGCGGAGGAGGAGACAGCGATGAGGGACATTGTCGCTGCCTCAGGTAAGTGACTGAAGGGGTTTTCACCCCTTCAGTAACCGGGGATTGGGGGGTGGGAGGGAGAGGGAACCTCCAGTGCCAGGAAAACAGATTGTTTTCCTGGCACTGGAGATTCCCTTTAACTACCTTTCTCTGAAATTGTTAACTTAAGGTCTTTTGATCATTTCACATATTCGGCCTCCAGTTCTCCCAAATATAGAGAGGCCAGGTAGAAAATAATTTGTGAGTTTATGAGAAAATGTGTGTGAATGTGTCCGTATCAGTGTCTGTCCGTCAGTGAATGTGTGTATGTTTGTGAGTGTGTGTTTCTACCAGTTAGTGTCAGTGAATATGTGTGTGTCATAGTGTGTCAAATCCATTAGGATGAGTGTATGTCAGTGCATGTGTATCTGAGAATGTGTGCCTGTCAGGGAGTGTGTCTGTCAGTGTGTAAGTTTGTGTTTGTTAAACAGTGTGTGTGCCAATGACTGTGTATCTGTCAGTGCATGTATCAGTGAGGACCTGTGCCTGTCAGTCAAAGTGCGGGTTGATCTTAAACCGGAAGAGGTGCTGCCTTGACAGGAAGAGGTGGGGCACATTTAGATTAGGGGTGATGCCTGAGTTAAGTCATGCCTAGGGCAGCACAAAATAAAAATAAATAACTGGGCATATGCCTACTGTTCACAGTTTTAGTTTGCAGGAGTTACCCATATTCTCTTTTTTATAATTTTTTTTGTTTTCTTTTTTGTTATTTGTATTATTGTTTACGTGGTGATTTGGGTCTTAGGCAGTCACTGTGGTCATGGTGGTTGGAGTAACCCTTTTAAGCTGTTGGCTAAGATATTGGCCTCTAGATTTGGTCTCATTTAAGCAGACTTTGTTTTCCAACAGGCAAGTTTCAATAATAACCAGAATAATAACACACTAAGTTCAATGGTACAACAACTCAAACACACTAAGAAATTCAGCAGCCACAAATGGCCACTACTCCCATGGGGCTGAAAGTTATATCAGAACCCCCCCACCACAAATGTGCACTTTATATAAGAAAGGTAAATAAAAGTATGGATTATAATACATTAAATACACCAGTAAGTAATATACACACACTTAGAAATATAACATTTACAAATACTGCCTATCAGTTAGTCCCAATTAATAGCTATAGTAGGGTGTGTGCCATTTTGCTGGTTTCCCAATTGTCCTAATGGAAGAAACCATTTTTTTGGATTCACAATTAAAATATAAAATATGTTATATTATACTATAAAATATGTTTTACATTTATAATTCGGTAAAAAAAAGCCCAACTTATATATTTTTTTTGCCTATATGTGCCTGTCCTTTTATATGTCTGTATAATATTATATTGATTGTGGATACATGTTTAAAAAAATAAAAGTTATTTGCCTTTGTTGATCAGCACCATATTGACTTCTACATTGGTTTGTTAGTTACCTCATATTTAGAGAGGATTTAAAAGGCAAAAAAGTAGTGGGTATTTAAGCAAAATAAATTAAGGCCTATTAAAGTATCAGGACAATATTTGATAATAGGATCCCTGCACCAAGCCTCATTTCGGCCAATATACATGTGTTTTTGTGCTTTTTAAAAGCACTTTATTTTGTAATAAGTGTTCATTTGACCACTTGACTGTTGTTTGAAACTGTACAATCCTCTGATTATTTTTAATTATATTTATATTTATATATTTATATATATATATATATATATTTTTTTTTATCATTTGGGTATTGCAATTTAATAATTGGACCAACTGATTTTTCATCAGGATTTTTACCAATATGCTTCTCAGTGAATGTATATTACTGTGGTATTTAATTTAATTCATTATTTTATACTTTGTGGGTTTTTTTAAGTTTTGGATAATAAAATATTCGTTTTGGCAACCTTATCCATATTTCTAGAATACCTAGTGTTATTCTTCCCTTGGATGCCAAAAAGGCATTAGATAGATTGAATTGGCAATATAGGACTCTGCAAAATATTGGCTTCCCCCTGCTTTTTAATAGTGGTCCTCGGTCTTTAAAAAGTCCCATCCACTAGAATTTTTCTCATCTGTTTTTTTATCTGATTTTTTCCAAACACCACTGGCACTTGCCAAGGTTGCCCCCGTCTCCTCTCTTTTTATAATATTGGCCCTGAAGCCCTTGATATATAAAAATTACTCACTCTGTATCAGTTTCTGGAACCCTACTCCTATCTGTGGGTAAAATAACTTTAAGCAATAGTATTTGGGTAAGTTTAAAACTCTAAAGCCGTTATGTATATGGTACAGGGCTCTTTTGCAGGATATATATCCTTCTTACGCTGTAAAAGAAGCTTCAGTGCATATTTTCTTCTGAGATGTGGTTGGCAACTTCTGTGGCATCTCCAAATACGTATCTCATTAGGAGACTTAGAGAGAGCTACTATTTAGATGTTCTTAGCTTCCAATGAAACACGGCCATACGTCGGGGCTTCTCCCTGCAGTGTTTGTGCTCCATGCTGCTTCACATTTTTTGGAAGTGTACTAGCATTTGTGGCTCTTGATTATCTATTCATAACTTAATTTGTGATGTCACAGGTTACACTTGTCAATGCTCCACAAATCTTTCTTTTGGATATGTTGCTGTCTCATTTTACTAAACTAACACTTAATAATGCTTATTCTGGTAGCTTCTAAAAACAAATTAGCAGAACACTGGATATCACAGATTCACCCCTATTACAGTTATAGATACCTTAAACTACACATGCAACTTCAAGGCTTCTGAGTTCCAACCATATGTTTCAGTTGATCTGGGGTAACAATAATTGGATGTCCAGTGTAATGAATGCTACCATGCTTGATACACCTGATTGTTCTGGAAAATCAGAAGTGTGATGTACTCCTCAGAAGTCAACCCTAAAATATTTGAAGTTGTTCTATTTGATGTTTAAAATATTGATTTCTTAATTCAGGGCTCAAAAACTAGGGTTCGTCTTATATATGGGGCTTCTTATACACGGAAAAATATGGTATATGCATACATAGTGGATAAAAATTCAGAGTAGGGTTTGAGGAGTCAATAACATTTTTATTAATGAAACGATTTCAATGGCATTGCGTACAATGAATGGTTAACATATATTTATTTGACTAAATATTGAAGATAACATCTTTTAAATGGGTTCTATTTGCCGTCTTGCAAAGTCTGGTTATTTTGATTGCTTTGTTCATAACATTAGTTAATTATTGAGGTTCTTGCGCGCAAAGTTTTGGACATATATTTTCCTTGAGCTGTTTGTACACAGTTTGTTCACGCTTCTTCAGATATTCCCACAGTAAGTAATAAGGACTTGAAAAGTTGGGCGAACATGGCGGCCATTTAATCTGGGAATTTCTTGAAATTATCTGCCACCGCTGTCTCAGGCTGTTCATTGTGTCACTGACTGTATGTGCAGTAGCTACATCCTGTTGAACAGACATTTCAGGACAATATTTTCTTTGCTTTAAAATAATGAGCCTGCCATTTTGAAAATAAAATTCCACTAGTTTTACTCATTAATCCTTTGTGAAATTACCCATGATGAATCTCCCAAGACTCCATTATAATAAAAAATGGAACTACTAACAAATCAGTTATTAACCTCTACAGCAGACAAAAGACTTCTTTACAGTAAGATGTGGAATTATTTACACAAAGAGTTGTGTGTGTGTGTGTGTGTGTGTGTGTGTGTATGTGTATATATATATATATATATATATATATATTTTTTTTTTTTTTTTAATAGAATACTCTCTAGATATACTCTAGATATAATTCACATGTATGTGAACTGGTTCTTGATCAATATATAAATTAAAAATGCCATTATTCTTTCCCCTTTTTGTGGCATAATTGGCCATTGCTCCAGATTGTGGTTTTTTTTTGCCTTCTCTTGGATCAATACCATAAAAAAAAGATGTGTCTTAAAGGTTATACTCAAATTAACTTGAGCCTTTTTTTAACTTCGCTTACTATGTTAATATTTTATTTAACTGTGTATATAAGGGAAAAGCTGTTCTGCATTTATTGTTAATCTTTGAACTAATAAGAAAATATGCTAAATGTAATAATTATTCAAATTCACATTCTGTAACCACTTTAATAGACTTATTTATGTAGTACTAGGAAACACTGTCGAAACCTGCATAACCCCTATCTGGACATTGCTGCTAACTCTTATTTTCAAGGTGTTGTTTTCTTACCCTGAAACCTTATTATTCTTTATATCTGTCTTACTATTCTACCTATACTTTTATCTCTAGCTTTCTTATAATTTGCAATCCTGTTTATTATCTATATAGGGCATATTGCCTTAACCTTTTATTTCTCTCACTTTCCTTCTCCCTGTTTATTTATTCTATAAATTACCCTGCTGTTATGTCAAAACCTACCAATAAAACCTCTATTGTTAACTCTGGCCAAAGCCTCCTATCTGACTTGATCAAGATCATAACGAGCTTTCAATAATTTTGCAATACACAGGCAAGAATGTGAAATAAGTAGGGATCTCTAAATCATACATCACAGAGAATGAAATAAACCGTTACTTGTCAACCAAATCGTAACAGTGCTAGGCATAGAAATGATGATCTCCCAAACTGTATAGTGCTGGCTAAACAGAGAAACCAATTTCACTAAAGGAAACAAATACTCCAAAACTAAAAGTGGAAATAAAGAGGACTCCGTCCCTACCAATAAAAGAAAAACCCAGCAGCAGAAAATATTTCAATTCATCTCTACATCAATGAGCGTGAGAGAAATAAAAAATAAAATCCCAATGGCTTGGGAGATGCTGTATCGGAGGACCAATTGGGGTGGAGTGGGGTCTGCAGCAAGACAAAATTAGAGGAAGGTGAACTCCAGCATAGGACATATGCAACACAAGTGAAGTATATATACACACAAAAATATGTTCATGAAATAACAAATGTACAAATACAAAGTAAAAATAAAAACCGGTATCAGACTTACCTGACAGTGAGTCTTTATATAGCATACATTAACACAGGTAAGGTTGTAGCGTGTCTGCTAGAAAAAGCATTACTTCTCATTGAGTCCATGAGGGAACATGGTGTCCAGAGAGTATATCCATCTTGCCTCCTTTTTGTAGGAGAATCCTCTTCCTATTACCTACCCTGTTGGGACCTTAGCTGTGAGGCATTATGCCTCATCTAGCAGAAGTGGTGGGTGAGCCACATAAATATCAAAAGATGAGCTTCTGAAAAATATTATATGAAAATCAATGGTAGGCCTTTGATTTTTTTTTTTTTACTATAAAAAAAAAAAAGATCTAGTCATTTGTGTGTTTTTATTTTTTGGGGGGAGGGGGTAGTTTATCTATTTTAACACATGAAGGTCTTAAGGTACTAAAGACAAAAATCTGAGTTTTAAATTACCTTGATACAGTAAATTAGTGATTACTACACCATTTAATATTGCATTGAAATGAAACCTTTTTTATATTTTTTTTAGAGGCGATTCAGTCTATTTTAGATTGAAATCCTGTTTTCATATTAATTTTCTAGCTTGTATATCTAGTATGGAACCACACTGCTTATTTGCTATGCTGTATAGAACTGCAAAACATATAGAATACATGAATAAAGAGATTCTAACTATAAATTGTCAATAGCAATGCTAGAATAGGATAGAAAAGATTCTGTTGAAGTTTGTATGCCCTCCATGGCTCCACAGAAGAAGGTGTCTGCGGGTGCTTATTGATTGCATTAGTGGAATCCTAGGATTTTTGCTGCACTGCGACATTCCTAAAAGAAGTTGGTACCATTTTCTTCCACACCATCTGTGTTGCTGGCTGGAAACTTAGTAGATTAACATCAAATAAAATAGGTTATTAACGACATGGAAAGAAATTGCGTTTTTTATTTTTTTTATATAGTTTATAGTTTTGAATTGTGGTTTTTATTTTTTATTAGACATGGGTTTAATTTATTAATAGGACGACATTTTGCTTATAGTTGCATTATATCTTCTATAGTACATTTTGTCTACAGATATCATAGTGGTTTATACTGGCAGTTTTATTGTTATGTTGTTTTATAGCTATGAACTCCCCTGTTAATGTTACAGATCTTTTAGAACAACTGCATCTTTAGAACACACAATTTAACACACTATTTAAATGAGCTTGCTTAGTTGTTACTGGTTAAAACATCTAGTTTAATTGTGTTTATATGTAATGTTTATTTTCCTTTGCGACAGCTTAGCATTAAGTGGAGGAAACTAAGGCATAATTAAAGAGTTTTAGCAGAGGCTTTAACTAAAGATATAATGAGTAATCATAATGCAGAGCTATGCAGAAATATTATCATATCTCTTTTAAATGCATGGTAAGGATACTGGATAAAGTATCATTTATATACTTTGGTAAACTAGACTCAGAGGTCAAATGATGTTATGTAGAATCTTGTATTACTTTCCCATAAAACTGATGAAACAAATATTTGGTTTGTTATTTTTTTTATGTTTCTCTTTTTTTTCATTTCTAATGAACTTTACTACCAGACTATTTGATCATGACTAAGCTTATGAACAATGCAAATAGAATTGCCCCCTGATGGTAAGCAATGGGGTCCAGATGGCCCTTAAAAGGTGATAATTAGGAAATATAGCATATTTGAGTAGCTAGAAAGAGAGAAACTTGTTAAAGACAGTCAATCTGTTAAAGGCAATGTTTCTTAATTATATCCGTTTCCATTTTGAGCAGCTCCGAAGAAATGTTTCTAGGAATATTGGACACGTAGCTGAAATGTACAAATAATTCAGTTTCTGAGGCATTATATTGAAATGTATTTAGCCAAAAAAAAAATAGAGTTTGGTAGAGTTTGTACAAACAATAAATTACATTTAATAAGCATTTATTCACATATACATTTAATTACATACACTTTGGGCTACAAAATGCTAAGTAAATTGATGAGAAATCATTTTACAATACAAAAGCATGTAGTGCCAATTAGTGATGTCGCGAACACAAAATTTTCTTTTTTTGACTTCAATGGGCAGGCGAATTTTAAAACCCACAGGGACTCTTTCTGGCCACAATAGTGATGGAAAAGTTTTTTCAAGGGGACTAACACCTGGACTGTGGCATGCCGGAGGGGGATCCATGGCAAAACTCCCATGGAAAATTACACAGTTGATGCAGAGTCTGGTTTTAATCTATAAAGGGTATAAATCACCTAACATGACTAAATCACAATGGATATGGATTGACACCTGACATATGACATATTGACACCTTGACATATGGATTGACACCTGTCCTCAGGGGCCCTGATACACGCTGACACAGAGCAGAATAGGGACTGTTCCCCCTACATAGGGTCACATGGCAGATATGGATTGACACCTGTCCTCAGGGACCCTGATACACACTGACACAGAGCAGAATAGGGACTGTTCCTCCTACATAGGGTCACTTGGCAGATATGGATTGACACCTGTCCTCAGAGACCCTGATACACACTGACACAGAGAAGAATAGGGACTGTTCCCCCTACATTGGGTCACTTGGCAGATATGGATTGACACCTATCCTAATGATCCCTGATACACACTGACACAGAGCAGAATAGGGACTGTGCCCCCTACATAGGGTCACTTGGCAGATATGGATTGGCACCTATCCTAATGATCCCTGATACACACTGACACAGAGCAGAATAGGGACTGTTCCTCCTTGTCAGGGTACCTGTGGTCTCTACCTCCGAAAGAGGTAGAGACTTAGCTGTTCCTCCATCCAGACGGTCTGATGGCTCCCTTCCCCGCGGTCTATCCGGTCATGCTAGGCCGGCCGCGAGGGAGTGACTGCCTTTTACAGCATCTAGGCAGGAAGTAGTCATCAGGACACTCCCCCGGAACAACCTGTCAGTCAATGGCTGCAGGACCAATCAGGACGCCTTGGAGGCGTGGTTACTGCTCTGAACAGGGTATTTAACAGAGCTTCTTTCATTAGCTCATTGCCCTGTCGTGGTTCTAGCTTGTTCTAGTCACTCAGTGCTTGTGTATTCTATTATCCCTTTTGGTTTTGACCCGGCTTGTTTACCTTACTCTGCTTATCTCTGTTACCCTTGATTCGGCTTGTCTCTCGCTTACCTGTCTTCTGTTACCCTCGACCTCGGCTTGTCTTTGACCATTCTATACTGTACTACTTACGTTAGTCCGGCCATTCTAAGGTCCGGTATACGTATCTGGCTACTGTTTGTACTCTGCGTGTTGGATCCCTGTCCCGATCCTGACATTACGACAGGGCCAATGGATCCTGCAAGTACAAACAGTCAGCTGGCTGCTCCTGATCCTAGGTTTGAAGCCATGGATCACAGAATGGATCAGATGGCGCTTGCGCTACAGGCTCTATTAGCTTGTGCCAATAACCCACCAGAGGAGATACGTAATACCCCTGTTTCTCCTGTCGGTTCAGGTCTAGAGGTAGCCACAGTGGGTGCTTCTTCTCACATTACCCCCCCAGTACGCTATGGTGGGGCTCCTGAGAAGTGTCGTGGTTTTTTAAACCAAATTAGTATCCACTTTGAATTGCAACCTCGCTCTTATCCTACAGATAGGGCAAAAGTAGGATTTATTATCACCCTACTCATTGAGAAAGCTCTGAGATGGGCCAACCCACTATGGGAGAACGATAATCCATTAGTTTATAACTATAACGCATTTGTAGCTGCTTTTAGAAGAACATTTGACCCTCCAGGTAGAAAGGTTAATGCAGCCAGATTACTGTTGCGCCTGAGACAGGAGAACCAAACACTGGTGGATTATGCACTAGAGTTCAGGTCTCTGGCGGCAGAAATCAAGTGGAATGAGCAGGCGTATATGGATGTATTTTTGAATGGCCTATCTGATGTAATCCTTGATGAGGTTGCTACCAGAGAACTCCCTGAGAATTTAGAGGATTTAATTTCGTTCATCTCTCGTATAGATGAACGTCTAAGAGAGAGAAAGAACACTCGAGAGAGGAACCAGAGACCTTCTTTTAGGTTAGCTCCCGCTGTTCCAAGTCCTGACTCCACGATATCTTTGCTTACTGAACCTATGCAGATAAGGTATACCCGCCTCTCTGAGGAGGAAAGACAGCACAGGAGAAGAGAGGGTTTGTGTATGTATTGTGGAGCCAAGGGTCATTTACTCTCGAACTGTTCTAACCGCCCGGGAAACGCTCGCACCTAAGTCTCTCTAGAGGACAGGCCTTGGGTGTTTCTATTTTGTCCTCTACTCCTGATTATAAAGATCACAGGCTTCTCTACCAGTTTCCTTAACTTGGGGGAAGGAAGTAGTAAGGGCTATGGCATTGATAGATTCCGGTGCTGCTGAGAATTTTATCGACCAAGCCTTTGCTAGTAAGAACAATTTCCCATCCCAGCTAAGGGAGACACCTTTGGCCGTTGAGGCCATAGATGGTAGACCACTACTAGACCCTGTTATCTTTCGTGAGACCATACCCATTAATTTAAATATGGGTATCCTACACGTGGAGAATTTATCTCTTCTGCTCATTTCGTCTCCTTCCGTTCCCATAGTTCTGGGGTACCCATGGTTGAAAAAACATAACCCTATTATCGATTGGGAGTTAGGAGAGATACTCTCGTGGGGCCAGGGCTGCCAGGATCGGTGTTTGTGCAAGGTTTCTCCATTAGCTAATATTAACATACCGGAGAATCCTACTCAGTCCACAGAAAGACAAATACCAGACCTTTACCTAGACTTAAGGGCAGTGTTTGACAAGAAGAATGCCGATTCTTTGCCTCCACACAGGTCATTTGACTGTAAGATTAAGCTTCTACCCGGCACTATGCCTCCGAGGGGCCATGTATATCCTTTGTCTGTTCAGGAAAACTCGGTTCTAGAGGAGTATATTCGGGAGAATTTAGAAAAGGGATTCATCAGGAGGTCTTCTTCTCCGGCCGGGGCTGGGTTCTTTTTCATTAAGAAGAAGGATGGCACGCTGAGACCTTGTATCGATTACCGAGGCTTGAATAAAATAACTGTCAGAAATGCCTATCCTATCCCACTGATTACCGAGTTATTTGATCGTCTTAAGGGCTCCAAAATCTTCACCAAGTTAGATCTCAGAGGGGCTTACAATTTGGTGAGAATCCAGCAAGGTCACGAGTGGATGACGGCATTCAATACCCGGTATGGCCATTACGAATACACTGTTATGCCATTTGGACTATGCAATGCTCCTGCAGTATTTCAAGATTTGATTAATGAGGTACTTAGGGAGTTTCAGCATGATTGTGTTATTGTTTACCTGGACGACATACTAATACACTCTAAGGAGATTGAGACTCACCATAGACAGGTCAGAAAGGTATTACACAAGCTGCTGCAACATGGTCTATATTGCAAATTGGAGAAGTGCAGTTTTGATCAGTCTCAGGTAGACTTTCTTGGATACGTGATTTCTGGGGAGGGTTTTAAAATGGATCCTGTAAAACTTCAATCTATTTTAGACTGGCCCTTGCCCAAAGGACTCAAGGCTATCCAAAGGTTTATTGGTTTTTCCAACTACTATAGGCGCTTCATTAAAGGATACTCCTCTATCATTGCGCCTATTACCAATATGACCAAACAAGGGGCTGATACTAAGTTCTGGTCTAAGGAAGCTCTGGGTGCTTTCAAGACTCTCAAGGAACTTTTTGCCTCGGCTCCCATTCTAGTCCATCCTGATACGACTCTGCCTTTCTTGCTCGAGGTCGATGCCTCTGAGACAGCAGTTGGGGCTGTTCTGTCTCAAAGGTTAGGGGTGGATAAACCGTTACACCCTTGTGGTTTCTTCTCTAAGAAATTTTCTGGGCCTGAGAGCAGATATGACATCGGGGAAAGGGAACTGTTAGCAGTCATTAAAGCCTTAAAGGAGTGGAGACATTTGTTGGAGGGGACCCTACACCCTATTACGATTTTGACGGACCACAAAAACTTGTCCTATATTGGGGAGGCTAAGCGCTTATCCTCTAGACAAGCTCGTTGGTCCTTATTCCTGACTCACTTCAATTATGTACTGACTTACAGACCTGGTTCTAAAAACTCTAAAGCCGATGCATTATCTCGCCAATATGAACCTTCTACTGTACCTGAACCAGTTCTTTCTTCTATAGTTCCGAAATGCAATATCATTGCTAATACGAATCTCAGGATTCATTCTCCATTACTGGCCGAGATCATTAAGTTGCAACATCTAGCACCTAAACAGACTCCTGCGGGCCGTCATTTCGTTCCTCCTGCTCTTCAACTGGAACTTTTACAGTGTTTACATAATAGCAAGATGGCGGGACATCCTGGTATTCGCAAAACTTACGCGTTGATCTCTAAGGACTTCTGGTGGCCTGCTTTACGGAGGGATATTGAGGAGTTCATCGCTGCATGTGAAGTTTGTACTAAAACCAAACAACCCCATACGCTTCCATGTGGATTCCTGCAACCCTTGGAGGTTCCAGAAAAACCATGGTCATGTTTGGCCATGGACTTTATTGTCGATCTACCCATCTCTAAAAGACAGACTGTTATCCTCACCGTGGTTGACAGGTTTACTAAGATGGCACACTTCATTCCCCTGCCTAAACTCCCGTCTTCTCCCGAATTGGCAGAGATATTCGCTAAGGAGATTTTTCGCCTACATGGGATACCCTCTCAAATTGTATCGGACAGAGGCTCCCAATTTGTTTCCCGCTTTTGGAGGTCCTTCTGCTCTCAACTTGGTATTAAATTAAACTTTTCTTCTGCCTATCATCCTCAGTCTAACGGAGCTGCTGAACGTACCAACCAGAAAATTGAACAATATTTACGATGCTTTGTTTCTGAACACCAGGATGATTGGGTCGGTTTGATTCCTTGGGCGGAGTTTGCACACAACAATCTCGTTTGCGATTCTACTCATTCAAGCCCCTTCTTCATGAATTATGGTTTTCATCCGTCTATTCTTCCTTCGGATTCCCCTTCCCAGGGGGTGCCGTCGGTTGATGTTCATGTTGCCAATTTGAGGAAGTTGTGGGATCAAACTCTACAAATCCTTGTGCACAACTCTATGTTGGTCAAGAAACACGCTGATAAACGTAGAAGGGCGGCTCCGGTCTTTGTTCCAGGTGATAGGGTATGGCTGAGCACGAGGAACATCCGTTTAAAAGTGCCCTCCATGAAGTTCGCTCCTCGTTATATTGGACCCTACAGGGTGCTGACCCGTATCAATCCAGTTGCGTATCGTTTAGCTCTTCCTAATACCTTACGCATCCCGAACTCGTTTCACGTTTCATTGCTGAAACCACTCATATGTAACAGATTTTCCTCCACAATAGCCCCTCCTCGCCCCGTTCAGGTGGAGGGTCAGGAGGAGTATGAGGTTAACTCTATTATTGATTCTCGAATCTCCCGGGGGAGAGTACAATATCTGGTTGATTGGAAGGGATATGGTCCTGAGGAGAGGAGTTGGGTACCTCAGGAGGATGTTCATGCTCCCCGTCTCCGCAGGGCGTATCACTCTCGCTTCCCATCTCGTCCCGGTTCATTCCGCCCGGTGGGCGTATCTGAGAGGGGGGGTACTGTCAGGGTACCTGTGGTCTCTACCTCCGAAAGAGGTAGAGACTTAGCTGTTCCTCCATCCAGACGGTCTGATGGCTCCCTTCCCCGCGGTCTATCCGGTCATGCTAGGCGGGCCGCGAGGGAGTGACTGCCTTTTACAGCATCTAGGCAGGAAGTAGTCATCAGGACACTCCCCCGGAACAACCTGTCAGTCAATGGCTGCAGGACCAATCAGGACGCCTTGGAGGCGTGGTTACTGCTCTGAACAGGGTATTTAACAGAGCTTCTTTCATTAGCTCATTGCCCTGTCGTGGTTCTAGCTTGTTCTAGTCACTCAGTGCTTGTGTATTCTATTATCCCTTTTGGTTTTGACCCGGCTTGTTTACCTTACTCTGCTTATCTCTGTTACCCTTGATTCGGCTTGTCTCTCGCTTACCTGTCTTCTGTTACCCTCGACCTCGGCTTGTCTTTGACCATTCTATACTGTACTACTTACGTTAGTCTGCCCATTCTAAGGTCCGGTATACGTATCTGGCTACTGTTTGTACTCTGCGTGTTGGATCCCTGTCCCGATCCTGACACTCCTACAAAGGGTCACCATTTTTAGCCCAAGGCAGCTCATCTCATCAGGCCTTTTTTAGTCGAATGTATCGCCCACTGTCAGTCCCTTCGGGATCCATCCCTCATTCATCTTAATAAAGGTGAGGTAATCTAGACTTTTTTGACCTAGGCGACTTCTCTTCTCAGTGATAATACCTCCTGCTGCACTGAAGGTCCTTTCTGACAGGACACTTGAAGCAGGGCAGGCCAGAAGTCATATCGTTAATTGGGATAGCTCAGGCCACAGGTCAAGCTTGCATACCCAGTAGTCAAGGGGTTCATCGCTCCTCAGAGTGTCGATATCTGCAGTTAAGGCGAGGTAGTCTGCTACCTGTCGGTCGAGTCGTTCTCTGAGGGTGGATCCCGAAGGGCTGTGGCGATGCGTAGGACTTAAAAAGCTCCGCATGTCCTCCATCAACAACGCGTCTTTAAAGCGTCCTGTCCTTGCCGGCGTGGTCGTGGGAGGAGGAGGATGACTTTCACCTCTTCCCCTGTTAGATTCCCATTGTGCTGTGACATCACCCTTATACGCTGTGTAAAGCATACTTTTTAATTTATTTTGCAATGCTGCATCCTTTCCGACTTGTTGTAATTTGGTAACATTTCCGCCACTTTCTGCTTATACCGGGGGTCTAGTAGCGTGGACACCCAGTACAGGTCGTTCTCCTTCAGCCTTTTTATACGAGGGTCCCTCAACAGGCACGACAGCATGAAAGACCCCATTTGCACAAGGTTGGATGCCGAGCTACTCCTTTCCCGTTCCTCCTCCTCCGTGATCTCAATGAAGGTATGTTCTTCCCCCCAGCCACGTACAACACCACGGGTACCAGATAGGTGACAACGAGCACCCTTGGATGCCTGTTGTGGTTGGTCTTCCTCCTCCTCCTCAAAGACACATTCCTCCTCTGACTCCTCTTCCTCACAATCCTCTTCCAGCGTTGCCGCAGGTCCAGCAAGCGATGCTGATAAGGCTGTTTCTGATGGTGATGGTGACCACAACTCTTCCTCTTCACGCTCATCTACGGCCTGATCCAGCACTCTTCGCAGGGCACGCTCCAGGAAGAAAACAAATGGTATGATGTTGCTGATGGTGCCTTCGGTGCGACTGTCTAGGTTTGTCACCTCCTCAAAAGGACGCATGAGCCTACAGGCACTGCGCATGAGCGTCCAATAACGTGGCAAAAAAATTCCCAGCTCCCCAGAGGCTGTCCTAGCAACCCGGTCATACAAATATTCATTAACGGCTTTTTCTTGTTGGAGCAGGCGGTCGAACATTAGGAGTGTTGAATTCCAACGTGTCGGGCTGTCGCAAATCAAGCGCCTCACTGGCATGTTTCGCCGCTGGATATCTGCAAAGTGCGCCATGGCCGTGTAGGAACGCCTGAAATGGCCACACACCTTCCTGGCCTGCTTCAGGACGTCCTGTAAGCCTGTGTACTTATGCACAAAGCGTTGTACAATCAGATTACAGACATGTGCCATGCACGGCACATGTGTCAACTTGCCCAACTTCAATGCCGCCAACAAATTTGTTCCGTTGTCACAAACCACTTTGCCGATATCCAGTTGCTGTGGAGTCAGACACTTTTCCACCTCTGCGTTCATGGCAGACAGGAGTGCTTGTCCTGTGTGACTCTCTGCTTTCAAGCAAGTCAAACCCAAGACGGCGTGACACTGCCGTATCCGGGATGTGGAATAGTACCTGGGGAGCTGGGGGGGGTGCCGTTGATGTGGAGCAAGACGCAGCAGCAGAAGAGGACTCAACCGAGGAGGTTATGGAAGAGGATGGAGTAGGCGGAGTAGATGAGGTGGCAGCAGGCCTGCCTGCAAGTCGTGGCGGTGTCACCAACTCCTCTGCGGAGCCACGCATTTCATGCTTGGCAGCCATCAGCAGGTTTACCCAATGCGCAGTGTAGGTGATATACCTGCCCTGACCATGATTTGCAGACCAGGTATCAGTGGTCAGATGGACCCTTGCCCCAACACTGTGTGCCAGACATGCCATTACTTCCTTTTGCACAATCGAGTACAGGTTGGGGATTGCCTTTTGTGCAAAGAAATTTCGGCCAGGTACCTTCCATTGCGGTATCCCAATAGCCACAAATGTTTTGAACACCTCAGACTCCACCAGCTTGTATGGTAAAAGCTGGTGGGAGAATAGTTCAGACAAGCCAGCTGTCAGACGCTGGGCAAGGGGGTGACTTTCTGACATTGGCTTCTTACGCTCAAACATGTCCTTGACAGACACCTGACTGTGGGCAGATGAGCGGGAACTGCTCAAGGCGAGAGACGGAGTGGCGGATGGTTGAGAGGGGGCAAGGAGGACAGCAGTGGTTGATGTGGCTGATGATGCTGGACCAGGAGGAGGATGGCGGCTTTGAGTTTGTGTGCTGCTTGTACTCATGTGTTGATCCCATAGGCGTTTGTGATGTGCGATCATGTGCCCACGCAAAGCAGTTGTACCTAGGTGGGTGTTGGACTTCCCACAACTCAGTTTCTTTTGGCACAGGTTGCAAATGGCATCGCTGTTGTCAGAGGCAGACACTCAAAAAAAATGCCACACTGCTGAGCTCTGCAATGACGGCATTCTGGTGGTGGACACAGCATGCGTTGATTGGCGTGCTGTCGGGCTGACCCCGGGTGCCAATGCATGCTGTCTGACTGTGCCACTAGCTCCTTGCGACGACCTCTGTCTCCCCATCTGAACTTTCGCCCTGTTCTTCTTCTTGCCGAGCGGGCACCCACGTGACATCCATGGACGCATCGTCATCATCAACCGCTTCACTTGTATCTGACAACTCAGCAAAGGAAGCAGCAGCGGGTACAACATCATCA
Source organism: Pelobates fuscus (assembly GCF_036172605.1). NCBI lineage: Eukaryota > Metazoa > Chordata > Amphibia > Anura > Pelobatidae > Pelobates > Pelobates fuscus. The sequence goes on along the minus strand of NC_086317.1, from coordinate 336,913,664 downwards.
TCATCACACCGTACGTCCATGTGTGTAATGCTGCCTGCCTGAGACATATCCCTGTTATCTACATCCTCTGGCAATAATGGTTGCACATCACTCCTGTGTAAAAAACTCCTCTGACATACCAAGTGAAGCGGCTTTGGTGCTAGTGTTGGTGGTGGCGGCAGGCGGGTGAGTGGTATCTTGAGAGGTGCCCGAAGCTAAGCTGGAGGAGGATGGTGCGTCAAGGTTCCGAGCGGAAGCTGTAGAAGATTGGGTGTCCTTTGTTAGCCAGTCAACTATGTCCTCAGAACTTTTCACGTTCAGGGTACGTGGCCTCTGAAAACTGGGCATTATTCTAGAGCAAAAGGGAATCACAGCATCACGACCACGATGGCCCCTGCGGGGTGGCCTACCTCTGCCTGTCATTTTTTTGGGATTAGTGGTACTATGCGTGCAAGCTACTGTGAGACCAGATATGAGTGGCAATGTGCACTGGCAGAGGTTGGCAGAGTACACGCTGTAGGCCTGACACTCGCTTGAAGACAACTAACTGCTATTCAATCTATAACAGTGGAAAATGTTTTTTGGTTTTAAATGCACGCTATAGTGACACCAGATATGAGTGGCAATGTGCACTTGCAGAGGTTGGTAGAGTACACGCTGAAGGCCTGACACCCGCTTTAAGGACACTGAATGCTATTAGCTTACAGTGAAAAACTTTTTTTCTTTTTAAAGGCATGCTATTGTGACACCAGAAATGAGCGGCAAAGTACACTGGCAGAGGTTGGCAGAGTACACGCTGAAGGCCTGACACCCAGACGCTTGCAGACAACTAACTGCTATTAGCTTACAGTGAAAAACTTTTTTTCTTTTTAAAGGCATTCTATTGTGACACCAGATATGAGTGGCAAAGTACTCTGGCAGAGGTTGGCAGAGTACACGCTGAAGGCCTGATACCCAGACGCTTGCAGACAACAAACTGGTATTCAATCTATTAGAGAGAAAAAAAAAATGTTTTTAAATGCAAGCTTAAGCTATTGTGACACCAGATATGAGTGGTGGCACTGGTCAGGTGGGCACAGAATCCACTGTGAGCCTGACACAGAAGCTGGCAGGCAGGCAACTGCAATTACATTACACAGGAAAAAAAAGAAAATCAGACTGATGTTCTAGCCCTAAAAAGGGCTTTTTGGGGTGCTGTCCTTACAGCAGAGATCAGATGAGTCCTTCAGGACTGTAGTGGACACTGAATACCCTAGCCTAGCTATCAATTTCCCTATCAAATGAGCAGCAGCTACACTTTCCCTCCTCTATCTAAGAATGCAGCTTCAGAATGAATCTAAAATGGATGCTGTACAGGAGGTGGGAGGGTCTGGAAGGGAGGGTCTGCTGCTAATTTGCTGGAATGTGTCTGCTGACCGTGAGGCACTGGGTCAAAGTTTACTCAATGATGACGAATAGGGGGCGGATCGAACCGCGCATGTGTTCGCCCGCTGTGGCGAGCGCGAACACGCTATGTTCGCCAGGAACTATTCGCCGGCGAACAGTTCGGTACATCACTAGTGCCAATATGGATTGCTTTAAAGTGACATTTGGGTCTTATTATAAGCCATTTACATGTATTGTAGAACAGTGCCAAGTTCCTAGCTAGGTAGTTGCAAAACAAAAGAAACCTATAGAAAGAGATTATTTATATATTTTTATATATTGGTTTTTCTTGCATGCCTACCATTTCTTTTCAGCATTAAATATTTTGCATTGCAGACAAAATAGGTAAAATATAGAAAAATTAGTAAATAGGTATACAATGTATAATGCAAAACATTCGTATATAAATAGATCAGCACATATAGAGAGGGTGAACAAATATAAATACTGAACAATTTACTCACATCAAAGACCTATATAAGTAGGATCATGCTGCAGAACAATCTGAATTCGTTGTAAAACTTTGTTACATTTCTGAATTACGTGTAGTGGGTACTGCACCCTGTGTCAAAAAGAAAGGCGGAAACTTACTTACATATGACGTTCAGAATTCTTGTACCATTTCAATAATGTTTATATCTAGTGATTGGGAAGCAGAACCAGGTTAAGAGCCCAGTGGGCCTGGTGCTGACAATTAAGAGGGGCCTAAGTACAGAATCTTATTGACCAAAAACACTAAAATAGTCATACCTCTCAAACGTTATGTATCTGGTGGAGATTTTGCCGGAGGCAAACTCATAGGATGCAGCTATAAGAAAACTCAGATTCTCCTAAAATATGCTAATCTCTCTCTAATTCATACTTTCATCTTTCAAGTAAATCCATACCCTCTAACAGTGTCCAGTAAAGCAGGATGTCAATGGGCGGTGTAAAAAGGTGGGCCACTGACGCGGATCATGTAACCAAAACCTCCGAAAGGGACGACCGTGCCCCAAAAAAGAGGTGTGTCTGCCCAAAGAATTGGAAGGCTAGCCTGGCATAATGCATGCCAGGCTGCCTGCCAATCATGCATGCTGGCCAACAGCATCCTGAGCTTGGCATAAATGCGTCTAATGATGTGCTCGCTCCATGCCTTCTAAGGACTGTCCCCTAGCACTCACATGTCCACTTGTCTCCTTACCTTACCAGCAGGCAGACGCTCCTGGTATACAGTCTGAGACAGAGAGAATGTGGCTGTAGTGAGTGTAGAAGAAAGGGAACATGCCACAGTGTTGGAGAGACCAAAGTAAGCATTACCTTAACTAATTCCATTTCAGCCAGTCCACACAAGCTTTGTTTCCATATATCCCTCAAAGGTTTCCATACTTAAGCAAGAGTATGTGAAGAGTAGTTAGGGTTGCCACCTTTCTTGTAAAAAATAAATAAATACAGGCCTTACTATTAATTTGCATAACTAATTATGTAACTATTGAGTGCCCTAAGTAAAATTAAAATTTAACTTTTAATAGGTTATAATAGAAATATAATTGCCATATACAAGAAAATAATTAGAAAAAAAGTGTATGATTGAATTAGAACGCTATGTTAATATACCTCTGAGTTGTGGGCGAAACGCGCGCGTCAGGGGCCATCGGTGATTCTCTGCAACATCTTGCTGTGTGGTTCATTGACCGTTTATTTCTACACTTCCCTTTGAATCCCGAAGTTTATACACTGTTAGAACTGGGCAGATTTGGGTGGCTAGTTTCCCCTCTTTAGACTTATTAACAGGCGGTATCGATTTTTTTACAGCTACCCTTATTATTATTTTTGTACATGGGGCATTGCAGTCTAGCCCACCCTTAATCCATTCCCAGGATTTCTTACAGTTTTATGACCTAATATCAGCCACCCTAGGCTAGTGGTGATATTTTAGTTTTAGCTAACTGTCAAAACTCCTTTTTGTTAACGTTCACTCTACAGCAATATTATATACATATTTGTATTCTTTCGCTTTTCCTGTGGTTATAGATCTTTTTGCAAGGCTGTTTAGCATGATTTTCGTTATATTAGCCCAGATCGCTACCTTTAGATTGGGCTCTATATAACTATGTGAAATAGTTGTTGCCACAGTTAATTGCAAACTGCAACATTGTTTTGTTGCAGCTTAGATTTACCAGAGGTACACTGAAAACTTTTGAACAGGTCCTCTGTGTTTTCTATACATTTGTAAATTGATTTTCATCACTTCATATTGATTGAGGAACGTTACTACAACGCTATATTATTACACAACCTTAAATAGGTATATTGACATAGCGTTCTAATTCAATCATACACTTTTTTCTAATTATTTTCTTGTATATAGCAATTATATTTCTATTTTAACCTATTAAAAGTTAAATTTTAATTTTACTTAGGGCACTCAATAGTTCCTTGTTTGTTATTACTACCTTGGTAGTTTATTGTGGGTTAACCCCACTAAGAGTGTTTCCCTTTAGCTTCCATCCCCCCCTTCTTTTAACTAATTATGTATGAGTGACATCACATGATGTAAATCACAAGGAGTGTCATAAGAGAAAATTCTGTAAAATCACCAATAAAGTACTTAGTTTGATTCTGCTGTACAGATGGATTGCTATGTGTCTCCCAGTGTATCCATGTCAGCCAGTGTCCCATAGTGTCTGTGTCCCCATGTCTCCCAGTGTCCCCATGTCACTAAGAGACACTGTGAGACATGGGGACACTGAGACATTTCGGGACACTGGGAGACTTGGGGACACTGGGAGACTTGGGGACACTGGGAGACTTGGGGACACTGGGAGATTTGGGGACACTGGGAGACATGGGGACACTAGCGACACTGGGAGACATGGGGACACTGAGACACTGGCTGGGAGACATGGGGACACTGAGACACTTGGGGACATTATGTCCCTAGTATCTTAGTGTCCCTATGTGTATCTGTTTCCCTAGTGTCTGTGTCCCTGTGTCTCCAAGTTTCCCCAAGTGTCTCAGCGTCCCCAGAGGCGTCCCTGTGTCCCCATGACTCCCTATAGCTTTTACCCCATCCCTCACTTTCCTGAAATGTAGGCTGGGAGCTGCTGTCTTGACTTTCAGTGCTGTGTAGTGCTGTGTAGCTGCAGGTATATGCTGTAACTTCCTATCACTGCCTCTTTCCACACACACAGTAACCCCTACTGGCCAGTGCTGGTATTGCAGAGTAATCTCTGTTTATACTAAGAAAAATACCGGCATTTGTATTGCCGGTATTATTGCAATATCAGCACCAGCCAGGAAGCCTCAAATACCAGCCAGGTGGCAACCCTAAGAGTAGTGTGTAAAAAAAAAAAAAAAAAAAAAGAGAGGAAAAAATATATTTTTGATTTAAAAAAAAATAAAAAATGTATGGGCCTGGAGCTGCAGCTCTATCAGCCCCTATGTTAATCCGGCCCTGTTGGGAAGTCATGTGAAGTTGATTGTGTTATTATTCTTAATACCAATATTACATTTGTTCAGCTGTATCTAATGATGCATTATCAGCCAGACCTATTCCTATCAGTATTGAAACATCTTAAAGCGGGACTGTCACCTCCCCCTGTGAAATGAGTATTTCATAAAGATAGATTCACTGAAATTCAAACCCAGTCAAAAGATATACTGAGAAAAAGTAGGAATGCCAGTCACTTTTTGACACTGGGCGGAGCTACCACTGTCTAGACGTATCAATCTCCCAGCCATCACCAATGATGGCTGCCAAGACATTGGCTGCATTTATGGAGGATCATGCGGTCTCGCTAAAACACTAGAAACAAAAGTGGACAGGTCAGAAGAAGATGGCGATGCCTGTGAGGGACCGTTTCAGGTAAGTATATATCACCTTTCCCTGCCCCCCCACCACCAAACCACGAGCGGCAATGTCACCGTCGGGGATCATTGCAAGTTGTACAAAGTACGCAGTGCTGCTTTAAAGGAACACTGTTTTTGTGGCGGAACCAGCCCCACCACTTGTGCCTGGAGAGGACTGCTTGCCAGCCTCTTGCCCTGCTACTATGGCCCTGGGATGTATTGCCCTTCTATGAACTGATTTGGGCATGTTGTATTTTATTATGCTGCTACTGGCCCTTTAAGAACCATCTGGGGACATACTGTGGAGTTACTGGGTGGCCACCATTTCATGTATCAGAGGCACATGGTGAGAACAATGGATGAAGCACATGGTGAAGCAATAAAGATTGTTGAAGCAATAAAGATTGTAAAAAACAAAAATTACAATTGAAAACTGTAACGAATCGACGGGCACCCCGACTGGGTACCTCCGTTGAAGGATGCTTCTAGCGCTTCCTGAGGACTCCAAGCACTGCAGCAGACACCACAACCACCAAACTGGAGAAGCATACAAATGCTCTCAAGCATATGAATGCTGCAAACAGCTGAACAGGAAAAGCATACAATCAGCTTACACTCCTGGCAATCAGCACTGTAACAGCATACAATCAAATTCCCCCCAAGAACGAGACGACACTTCGTTTGAGGGTCAAGCAGAACTGACTGTACTGGCACATACAGCCTCTTTTATTCACAATCCACAAACATAGTACTGCCCACAGGGTTTTGAAATACAACCAATCGATCCGTAAAATACACACAGACACTCCCATACAAAATCCTCCCCTCTGCCTGTGATATGATTACTGAACACAATGGGTAATATAATTATCACAGGCAGAGAAATACAGTTTTATCCTTTTATATATTTAGAAATTGGGAGAGAAGTTAAATGTAGGAGCATTGTGGTAGTTTGGAATGGCAAACCCGGACCTGTGAACTCCGTGCACAGTTTGTCTTAAAATATGTCAAATCTCTAACAATGTTGTGTTTTGGTGGTATCTTATTACAAAAGTGTTTCAGTTGGTGATACCCAAAATTATCCAGATGTTTTGGGACTCTATCTCCCATCAAATCTGACAAGGGAGCAAGTATATTTCCGCGAGTTGAAGTCCATTCAAATGTAGGTATAACAAAAGACGCCAGTGTGACCCCAGTGTGAAGACCTACTTTTGTAACCAAGCAATTGACCCAAGGGAACCTCCAGATTTTTTAAGTACTAATCACACCCAATGGCTTTGTGTGCCCAAGATGTAGCAGTCAACTCGATCGAGGAGATGAGTGGCCAAGTACATCTTTAAAATTGCCTCATATTCCTTGGCTATTACAATATCATGCTTTTAAACCAGACCTCAAGACTTATTTTAAAATTGTGGCTTATAGTGTTATGTATATTCTACCATGTTTAGCACATGACAACAGATTTTGTAGGTTGACCTTCAAATGTAAATAGATTTATTTTGAGAATATAGGGTTTAATTTTACTCATCAGACCATATGTTTTCATTGCTTGGGGTTTGTTTTTTGCGTGCCTTACACCAGATTGTGTGTCTTTGATTGTGTGATACTAGTAATTTCTAAATAACAGCACTGTAACAAAGGAAAGGATTGTAATTCCCATGGCAGGCACATTTTCTTAAATGGACACTATAGTCATCAAAGCAACTTTAGCTGAATGAAACAGTTTTGGTGTATAGATTATGCCTCTGCAGTCTCAAATCCCTACCACTTGGGAGTTAAATCACATTTTTTATGCAGCCCTAATCACACCTTCCTGCAGAGCCTCCCTAAATACTACCTGTAAAGAGTCATGTAATATTAACACTTCCTTTACTGCCAATTATGCTTAGGCTAGAATGCCCTATCTTCTGTTCTGTTAATAGCTTGCTAGAACCTGTTGGAACCTCCTGGGTGTGAATAAAGTTCAATTTAGAGAACAGGAGACAAAAACTTTTCAAGTAAGCTACTATCTGAATGAAAGAGAAATAGTTTTTTCATGTAGGTTGTGTGAGTCACAGCCAGGTGAGGTTTGACCCCAACTGCATAAACCGAAAGAAAAGTGATTTATCTCATATATAGAAGTGAATTTAGCAGTGATACTTCAGAGGCATGATCTATACCAGGGGTGCCCAAAAGGTAGATCCCAAGATGTTTTAAAACTACAACTTCCATGATGCTTTGTCATTTTAAACACATTTTAAAGACATGCAAAGCATCATGGGAGTTGTAGTCCTATAACATATGGTGATATACCTTTTGGGCACCCCTGATCTATACACTAAAACTGCTTCATAAAGCTAAAGTTGTTTTGGTGACTATAGAATCCCTTTAGCTATTCTGATTCTGTTCTAAGATTTTGATTCTAATCTTAAAGGGACACCAGCTCAATGAAGTGGTGTGAGTGCCAGGTCCCTCAGGTTTTAACCCTTCACATGTAAACATAACCGTTTCAGAGTAACTGCTATGTTTACATTTGGGGGTTAATCCAGTCTTCCGGACAGCCACTAGAGGCGCATCTGCAACGCTGGAGGTGAATTTCGCCTCCATCGCACAGAGCGTCCATAGGAAAGCATTGAGAAATGCTTTCCTATGGACACTTTGAACGTCACTCCAGTGACGTTGGACGGGGAGGAGAGGTCACCAGCGCCGAGGGAGCCCGGCGCTGGATTAAGGTAAGTGGCTGAAGGAGTTTTAACCTCTTCAGCGCCGCGGGAGGGGGACCCTGAGGGTGGGGGCACCCTCATGGCACTATAGTATATAAAAAAAACGCTTTGTTTTCCTGATACTATAGTAATCCTTTAAATGTATTTGTGTGTGTATTTTGACCTTATATACGAAATTCACTTTTATTTGTCATTTTCGTGAATAACCTAGAGGATTAAGAGTGCAAATTGGCAGACATCTTTTATAGGTGACCCATACTGCTAATTTTCAAGCACCTGAATTAGACAACCTTTTGAAAAACAAAAGCAGAGGGGGAGGGAAGAGGAAAGGTTTAGCTAGTTCTGATCTAGTGCAGCCTGACAGATTTGCCCGTTTGAGTGAAGATGTTGGGAGCATCAGTTCAGGAGTAGCTGTACTGCAGGAAGCTGTTCCTTCTAACAGCCGTGGGAACAGCCCCTCTAGTACAGGTGGGGTTGAGAGGGTAAGGAAGTCTAGACAGGTTGTGGTGGTAGGGGACTCTATTATTAAGTGAGTAGATAGGGTAATCTGCCACTCTGATCGACTCAACCGGACAGTTTGCTGTCTCCCGGGTGCTCGGGTCCGGCATGTTGCCGACAGAGTGGAGGGATTATTGGGAGGGGCTGGGGATGATCCAGCTGTCATGGTCCATATTGGTACCAATGACAAAGTCAAAATGGAAGGTCCTAAAGAGTGAGTTCAGGGATCTAGGAAGTAAGCTAAAGAATAGGACCTCCAAGGTAATATTTTCAGAAATATTACCTGTGCCGCGCGCTACAGCAGAAAGGCAGCGGGAGATTAGAGAGGTCAATGCGTGGCTGAAGTCTTGGTGCAGGAAAGAGGGTTTGGGGTTTTTAGAACACTGGGCCAATTTTGCGCTTGGGTACAACCTGTATAGTCGTGATGGATTGCACCTAAACGGAAGAGGGTCTGCTGTGCTGGGGGATAGGATGGCTATCATGGCTAGAAGGTTGGAGGAGATTTTAAACTAGTAGTAGGGGGGGGAGGGTCAAAGCAATCTATAAAATGGAGATAGGATAGAAATGAGATGGGCTTTAGCTCAGAACAAAGGGGGTGGAGATGGGGGGAGGGGGAAGCTCAGAACAGAGGAGGTATGTAATATTGATAATTCACAAAAAGTACAAATGACTCATGGTAATATTAAATGTATGCTTACTAATGCAAGGAGCATATATAACAAAATTGGGGAACTAGAGGCAATAGCATACACTAAACAATACGATATAATAGGCATAACAGAAACATGGTGGGATGAGACACATGACTGGGCAGTTAACTTAAATGGGTACACGTTATTTAGGAAGGATAGGAAAAACAAGAAGGGTGGTGGGGTATGTTTGTATGTCAACCATGAGTTAAAGTCAAATCTTAGGCATGTGGAGTGTGACGAGGAAAATGTGGAAGCTTTATGGGTAGATATCTGCTTTGGGCAAACAAATGGAAATACGTTATTGGTTGGGATATGTTATAAAGCACCAAATGTAAATATTAATGAGGAAGAACTGCTGTTAGAGCAAATTGGTAAAGCTGCAAATCGGGTTAATACGTTAATTATTGGAGATTTTAATTACCCGGACATGAATTGGGAAAGAGGGACTAGTACTTCAGCAAAGGGAATCCGGTTTTTGAATGTGTTAAATGACACCTTTATGTCACAACTGGTACAAGCACCAACTAGAATGGATGCTTGTCTGGATTTCGTTATAACAAACAATGTTGATCTTTTAACCAACATTTAAGTAGGGGAGCATTTGGGAAATAGTGATCACAACATGGTCACTTTTGAAATAAACTCAAAAAAGCAAAAGCACGTGGGGTATATTAAAACGTATAATTTTAAAAAAACCAATTTTAATAAGATTAGGGCAGCTCTACAACATATTGACTGGCATAAACTCCTTAGTGATAAAAACACTGAGGATAAATGGAAACTATTCAAACAAATATTAGAAAGGTACATTTCACAGTATGTACCATTGGGTAATAAATATAAAAGAAACAAATTAAAACCAATGTGGCTTAGTAGAGAAGTAAAACAAGAGATTACAAATAAGAAAAGGGCTTTTAAAGCATTTAAATCGGACAAATCAGAGGCATCCTATATAAGATATAAGGAAGCCAATAATGCTTGCAAAAAGGCAATTAAAGTGGCTAAACTATAAAATGAGAAATTGATAGCCAAAGAATGCAAAACCAACCCCAAACATTTTTTCAAGTACATTAATTAAAAAAAAAAAAAAAAAAATGAAAGTGTAGGTACACTGAAAACAGAGATGGGTATGTTAGTCAATGAAGACCAGGAAAAGGCAGACATTTTAAATAACTTTTTTTCTTCAGTATTTATTAATGAGGATCCTATGGCAAGAGATATGCAAATGATTGCTGCAACAAACTTGCAAATAACTTGTGATTGGATAACTCGAGACAAAGTGCTACAGCTATTAAAGAACATTTATGTAAATAGAGCTGACGGTATCCACCCACCAGTACTTAAGGAGCTAAGTGGGGAAATAAGTGAACCTCTGTATTTAATTTTTCAAGATTCTTTTGTTTCAGGTATTGTACCGGAGGATTGTAAGAAGGCAGATGTTGTTCCTATATTTAAAAAGGGTTCAAAATCCTTGCCTGGAAATTATAGACCTGTGAGCTTAACTTCTGTGACTGGGAAATTATTTGAACGGCTATTAAGGGATAATATTCAGGAATTCATTGGGAAGAACTGTGTTATAGCAATAATCAGCATGGTTTTATGAAACATAGGTCATGTCAAACTAACCTAATAGCATTCAACGAAGAAGTAAGTAGAAATATAGATCAGGGTGTTGCAGTGGATGTGATCTACTTGGACTTTGCCAAGGCATTTGATATGGTTCCTCACAATAGGTTAGTCTTCAAACTAAAAGAAATTGGTCTAGATGAATATTCTTGTTCTTGGGTAGAACATTGGCTTAAAGGGAAACTCCAGTGCCAGGAAAACGATCAGTTTTCCTGGCACTGGAGGGTCCCTCTCCCTCCCACCCCCCAATCCCCAGTTGCTGAAGGGGTGAAAACCCCTTCAGTTACTTACCAGAGGCAGCTACATGTCCCACGTCGCTGCTTCCTCCTCCCCCGCCGCTCCTCCTTCTGCTTACGTCAGCCGGTGGGCGAGACTGATCTCGCCCGCGGGCCGAGGAGGCATGCCGCGCATGCGCATTAGCGCACCCCATAGGAAAGCATTGAAAATGAATTTCAATGCTTCCCTATGGGGAATAGAGCGACGCTGGAGGTCCTCACACAGCGTGAGGACGTCCAGCGACGCTCTAGCACAGAAAACCTGTGCTAGAAACCCAGAAGTTCCCTCTAGTGGCTGTCTAATAGACAGCCACTAGGGGAGGACTTAACCCTGCAAGGTAATTATTGCAGTTTAAAAAAAACTGCAATAATTACACTTGCAGGGTTAAGGGTAGTGGGAGTTGGCACCCAGACCACTCCAATGAGCAGAAGTGGTCTGGGTGCCTGGAGTGTCCCTTTAAGGATAGAGTACAACGAGTTGTCATAAATGGTAAATTTTCAAGCTGGACAAAAGTGGTAAGTGGTGTCCCTTAGGGTTCTGTTTTGGGACCGCTTCTATTTAACATATTTATAAATGATCCTGAAATGGGCATTGAAAGCCATGTATCAGTGTTTGCAGATGACACAACACTTTGTAAAGTAATAAAATGTAAGCAGGATATTGCCTTGCTGCAGAGGGATTTGGATAGATTGGGGGACTGGGCACTAAAATGGCAGATGAAATTTAACGTAGAAAAATGCAAAGTTATGCACTTCGGGGTTAAGAATGCACAAGCAATTTACACCCTAAATGGTAGTGAACTAGGGATAACCACACACGAGAAGGATTTGGGAATTGTTATAGACAATAAATTAGGTAGCAATATGCAATTTCAATCTGCCGTTGCTAAGGCCAGTAAGGTTTTGTCATGTATAAATAGGGGCATAAATTCTCGAGATGAAAATATAATTTTGCCTCTTTATAAATCGCTGGTAAGACCACACCTTGAATATGCTGTGCAATTTTGGGCACCTGTTCTAAAGAAAGATATTATGGCACTAGAAAAAGTGCAGAGACGAGCTACAAAATTGATAAAAGGAATGGAGCATTTTAGTTATGAAGAAAGGTTAAAAAATGTAAATCTCTTTAGTTTGGAAAAACGGCGCCTGAGAGGGGATATGATAACATTATACAAATATATTCAGGGCCAGTACAAACCATTATCTGGAAATCTATTCATAAACAGGGCTATACATAGGACACGAGGTTACACATTTAGGCTTGAAGAAAGGAGATTTCATCTAAGGCAAAGAAAAGGTTTTTTTACAGTAAGAGCAATAAGGATATGGAATTCATTGCCTGAAGAGGTGGTTTTGTCAGAGTCTATACAGATGTTTAAACTGCAATTGGATAAATACTTGCAAAAACATAACGTACAGGGATATAATTTCTAATTAGTGGGGTAATAGCTGCTTGATCCAAGGAGACATCTGACTGCTATTTTGGGGTCAAGAAGGAATTTTTTCCTAGTTTGTTGCAAAATTGGAAGCGCTTCAGACTGGGTTTTTTGCCTTCTTTTGGATCAACAGCAAAAGCATATGTGAGGAAGGCTGAACTTGATGGACGCAAGTCTCTTTTCAGGTATGTAACCATGTAACTATATATACTGATTTTCATCACCTTCTCTGTTTCCCATGCGTAACAGACATTGTTTTATTGTGCTTTGTGAATAGGAAGGCGACTAAATTTAGCTTATTTTTTTTCAACTCCGTTCATCGGCTGCGTGCAAGATGTTAATTGAACCCATAGTGTGGTTGCCTGAGCTCCTGACTATTTTGGAAGTTATATGTCCATAGTATCAATATTCGTTTTGTCCAAATTTTGATGGTGTTTATGAGCTGATATACTCACCCAATGAATACCATCCACATTTGGACATACGTGCTGCTGTTAGTGTGGAAGTTACAATGTTTCTGTGTGTCCTGATTTGCAATGTGTGCCCTGGCTGTGCATGGTCTGAACTGGGTTGTGATCAGGGCCGTCTTTAATATGAATAGGACCCTGGGCAAAGAATTTTGTTGGGCCCCCTCGGCCCTGCGACCCTCTCAATCCACCAACCCCCCAATTACGCCCAACCCCCAATCACACTGACATATTGACACATACACACACACAGACATATTAAAACATTCACAGATACATACTGACACACACATACACATACTGGCAGACATATTGACACACATTCAGACATACTGACACACACACACACACACAGACGCACATACATACACACACAGACACATACACTGATAGACTTATTGACACACACACAGACATGCTGATACACACACGCATACTGACATACACACAGACACAGTGACACACACAGGCATACTGACATACACACAGACATACTGACACACACAGACAGACATACTAACACACACACATACACAGACACATACACTGACAGAAATACTGACACACACACGCAGACATACTGACACACACACAGACATACTGACACACACACAGACATACTGACACACACACAGACATACTGACACACACACAGACAGAAATGCTGACACACACACACACAGACATGCTGACACACACTGACAGAAGTATTGACACACACACACACAGGCATGCTGACACACACAGGCATGCTGACACACACAGGCATACTGACACACACACAGACAGACATACTGACACACACACACAGACAGACATACTGACACACACACAGAAATACTGACACACACACACAGACATACTGACACACACACACACAGACATACTGACACACACACACAGACATATTGACACACACACTGACAGAAGTATTCACACACACACACACACTGACAGAAGTATTGACACACACACAGACATAATGACACACACAGGCATACTGATATACACACACAGATACACTGAAACACAGACAGACATACACACACAAACATACTGACATACATTTAGCCACCCTCCAACCACCCTTACCTTTTCTGGAGGGTGGTTTCCCTGGGGAACAGTGGCAGGCTGAGGCAGTTGGGAGTTCTCCTCTTAAACTCCCCTCCTCCCTGCCTTTCTCCTCCTGTGCGGCTCTGATCTCCGGTGGGAGGAAGTGACGCGCGGCACTCACTTCCTCCCAGCTGGCTGACGAACAGGAAGGGGCCTGGTCGCGCTGTAAGCGTAACAGCGCCCGACCGGGCCCCTGCTGACACATGTCCACCGGGTGGCCCTTAGTGCATGGGCCACCCGGGGGCCCTCTTTAGCATGCGGGATGGTGCGGCTCTGTGCAGCCGCACCACCGGGTCCAAGGGGGGCTGCCCAAATCGCGGGGCCCACGGAGCAGCTGCTCTGGGCCCCCCAGGAGCAACTGGGCCCGGGGCAGCTGCCCCGTTTGCCCCGCGCTAAAGACGGCCCTGGTTGTGATACCATTTGCCAAATGTTTTATTTATTTATTTATTTGTTGTAGTTACCATGTTTTAATGGATTGTGTTCTTACTAAAGGAGTTTTAACACATGGCTACAAAAATGACAAAAATAACACTGCTCTAATTTCCATGCAGTGCCTAGACAAACCAACCTACTACAGTGCAAAAAGGCTGTAGGGTACTGTTACAGATCCACCCATTCTGTATTAACCCTCTATCGTTACAACTGGCCTTTTTTTCCCCTTTAAAAGCAATTTGTGATGATGCTAAACATGCCTGACGAGAGGATTTCCTATGTACTAAGGCAGATGACAATGACCATTTGCCAAATGTTTAATATAAATTTAAAAGAAAATAATCATATGAAAAAAGGCTTACAAAAGTCAAAATAGTTTTTTGTTTTTGTTTTTTATGTTTTATTCAATCGTGTGATTTCCACAGAAGTGTTGATTCCCAATTAAACTATGATATGTACAAAAGCATACATTAGTATGGTTTAGAATTTAGATTGTTACTAAGCACTTTGTATAAAAGGCATTCAATCTTTACCCTTTGTATTGGTTTGTTTGTCTTTTCCCCCCTAATTGTGCAGCGCTGTGGGATATGTTGGCGCTTTATAAATGCCAGTACTAATAATAAGTAGTATACCTCGATATTATCTCTGAACATTATCCCCGATTTTCAAGAATTTTGGATACATTTTTCAACTAGTTTAATATTTTAAATAAACTTTTAATAGCAGAATGCTTTAATATCGGAATATTCTGATATTTTTTGATATATTGATTTTTGTAAAATATTTTCATTTAACACAAAAAAAAAATTTGTAAAGCTTATCCAAAAAATATTAAATCAAGTCCATTGTCTGTAATATTGGATGTTTTCTGTCTAGTTAGAAGTTGCATAAAACTCTATTCATAACATGTTGGGGTTTGTATTAAATAGTCCCATCGCACAAAGTATGTGAAACATTTTAGATAGTTCCTAGTGTAATATGGAGCTTGTTGGAAATCTAATAGAGTTTACCAGAAAAAAGAGAAGCAATTTTCTTGGTGTCACAGTGCTTATGTTAACAAGATTAAAAGCCCTTACTTTTACTTACATGGTTTCCTCAGAGTAGACCGAAAGCGGGAGATGAAGGGCTTATTTTTACAAATATTATTGTAGTTTCCCCTTGTCACCACGTGGGGTTATCACCTCAGTTACTCACTCTGTAGTTATGGATTACCTACAAAGGTGTTGTAGATGAACTAAACATGTAATTAATCTCAATCATCATATTGGGAATTGGGACTTCTGAAGTCCTTTTATAGTTCGGTTTTTCAGATACTTATCAGTGAAAAAATTGGCCATAGCTTTCGTTTTACAGTCTGCTATTCCGTTTTTAACCTTTTTTGTGTTTTATGTAGTTTGCACTTGACTGCTTCCATCCAAAGCTGGGAATTGCATTTAACACTAAGCCATTCTGTACAGTAGGAGTCTCAAAGTAGTGGCCTGCCAACCATTTCTGGTTCTCTAAAGATTTTAATGGGGCCTGTAGCCACCCGTGGCAGCTTAACTGGGAGAGTCACCAAACAGAGAGGTGTGTTGAGCCCTTGCATGAAGCGTGCTTTCACTGTAGTTTTCTTTGTACAGTTGATAAAGAAAATATAGCAGCCGCATGCAAACTCATTGATTTGGATCAAGAGCTTCCTCTACTAAGCTGCTTTGCCCAGTTCGGCTTGATGTGATGAATCCCGCAAAGTAACTTGCTGTTGCCTTTCTTATAATATTCCTAGCTTCCTAACCCCTCCCTTCAGGACCTTGCAAGAGAATGCTGCTGGAGTGCTCTCTGCAGGCTGGTAGTGCCTGTGCATAGCATAAGAGCAACTGATGATGCACTGCGCTGCCCCGAGGACAGTTCTCTGGTGTTCACTGATATGGGACACCAGGAAACTAAATTGGGATGGCGTGACAGGACCATGAAATTATGACTACCCAGCTGAAATTGGGACTGCTAGGGGACTTAAAGAAATCCAGCCACCATGCTCTGTACAAAGTAAGTACTACTCAACTGGGAAACTAATAATAATAATAATAGGCAGTTGTAATACACCTAGTACCTAGAGAGCTGCTATAGTGGCAAAACATTTAATAATGAATATATTAAATATATATATATATATATGTTGTTCTGCTGCTCTAAGCTATGAGCTATTATAACAAATGTTTGCGCCTGTTAATATATTGTTTAAAGATCAAACACATTTTATTTCAATTTCCAACAAGGACTAAAATATTTCCAAACACTAAAGACATATCTGTAAATACACTTTTCAAATCTTCAGAATTTGATTTCAAATTAATGATAAAAATACATCAATTCAAAGTACATAAATGTATGTCTGGGCCCAGGAGTATGGCAGATTGATCATACTTGGTTTTGTAACAACATTGGAAAGCTGAGCATATGGTGAAACAGACGTACACCAGCCATTTCTGCATAGCTAGGGCTGCTATGCACCCCTTATCTAGAAAATTGTCCATCTCGTGGGATTTACATTGCCTGATTGTCACTGATCCAAAACTCTGAACCATAACTGAACCATAATCCCTCGAGTCTGTCTGTCTATTTTGTACATGTTTGTATGTGTGTGTGTGTGTAACCAACTTGCATATATAGTTCTATGAATATTATGTAAAATAATATGTTCAATTTGTACAACTTAAATGTTAACACAAAACATTTTATTGTTGGCATATGCCAGTCAATGAAAAATAAATAATTTTTCTAATTGAGGTGCACAGTTCCTAATTAAAAGAATACTATAAAATGTAAAATACATGTTTAGACGTAAAAAAAAAAAAAAAAAAAAAAAAAAATACAATTTAATTTTAATTCTATGAGAAGCATTGAAACGCAGAGCACAAACACTTTCAATTATTGAAAGTATTCACCGGAAAGTGCTGATAGCCACTAGAGGGATCTTGACTGACAAATGTAAATATTGCTGTTTCTCGCAAATAGCAATGTTTACATTTGTCAGATGTCAGGGACAGGATGTATGCTCTAAAACCACTACAACCTTTAAGGTATTTGAATAAAAGTTTTACTGTCCTGTAGATCAGGGGTCAGCGACCTCTGGCATGTGTGCTTTATATGGCACTTAAAGGGACACTATAGTCACCTGAACAACTTTAGCTCAATGAAGCAGTTTTGGTGTATAGAACATTCCCCTGCAGCCTCACTGCTCAATCCTCTGCCATTTAGGAGTTAAATCCCTTTGTTTATGGACCATAGTCACCCCTCCCTGCATGTGACTTGCACAGC
This sequence comes from Pelobates fuscus, assembly GCF_036172605.1. Classification (NCBI taxonomy): domain Eukaryota; kingdom Metazoa; phylum Chordata; class Amphibia; order Anura; family Pelobatidae; genus Pelobates; species Pelobates fuscus. The sequence continues at coordinate 336,895,897 of NC_086317.1, read as the reverse complement.
CTTCCATAAACACTTCCTGTACAGAGAGCCCTATTTAGGCTTTCTTTATTGCAAGTTCTGTTTAATTATGATTTTCTTATCCCCTGCAATGTTAATAGCTTGCTAGACCCTGCAAGAGCCTCCTGTAAGTGATTTAAAGTTCAATTTAGAGATTGAGATACAATTATATAAGATAAATTACATCTGTTTGAAAGTGAAACCAGTTTTTTTTTCATGCAGGCTCTGTCAATCATAGCCAGGGGAGGTGTGGCTAGGGCTGCATAAACAGAAACAAAGTGATATTACTCCTAAATGGCAGTGAATTGAGCAGTGAAATTGCAGGGGAATGATCTATACACTAAAACTGCTTTATTTAGCTAAAGTAATTTAGGTGACTATAGTGTTCTTTTAAGGTGCCTTTTCACACACCTTAAGGCTGCCAGTGGACTTCAGATATCTGCTAGTGCAACCCAAGAAAATGAATGCAGGTGGTGAGGGGCCATTTTCAATTTACACATTGCAGCACTTGGAGGAAGTAATCTCAGAAAACTTTCTCCCAGCACTTGTGAACAGGAATCCACATTGGAGTAGAGCAGCACACAGCAGCTATCGCAGCTCCTGCCCTTGTCCTCTACCTGGCCGGCCCGGTCCCCACTGGACCCCAGGGAAGACACACACACACTGCTAGATTTTCACACAGAGGCGTAACTAGAAAGCACGTGGCACCGGTGCGAAAACTGCCATGGGGCCCCCACCGTCCCCCCATATGTCTACCCTCCCCCTTCCATACGTTGCCCTCCCACACATGTAGACAGACACACACATACACACACACACACATGCATATAAAACACACACACATACATAAAAACATACACACAGACAGACATACACATATACACATGCACACACAGATATACACACACACATACATATATACATACATACACGCATACCAAGAAACATTCATACAGACACACGTACATAAACACACACACACACACACATACATACAAACACACACACACACATACAAAAAATTTAGTCACCCTCCTGTTTCCTAACTTTTAGGTTCAGGAGGATGATTTCCTTGGGGTCCAGTGGCTCAGCCTGATGGGAGTCAGAGTTCCCACTCTGACTCCCTTCTCTTCCTCCCGCGCGGCTCCCGGTGTAAGCTGGGAGGAGTGACTGGGGCAATCACTTCCTCTCAGCTTTGAACTCATCACTGGGGGCCCGGTTGCTCTGTTAAAGCACCACTGCGCTGACCGAGACCCCTGGAATCTAACCTCCATCGTGTGGCCATAGGAGCATGGGATACCCGATGGGCCCCTCACTGTGTGGCTCTACCGCGTGGGCCAGGGCCGCAACACATGACGGCAGGCACCGCGGTCGCAGTGGTCCGTAGGGCGGCCGTGCCCCATGGAGTGGCAGGCCCAGTCGCAGTTGCAAACCCCTGCAACCACAGTAGTTCTACAACTGTATACACAGAGCTGCAGAATAAGTCTCCCCCCTCATACAAACAATACAAATAGCCCACCCACAAACACAACAAAACTGACAATCCACATACACAACAAAATTGACAATCCACTACAAGCAGCATATCACATACAATACCACAAGAAGGCCTACACATGCACACACCACCAAACACACAATGTGATGTATCATCCACACAATCTCACAAGCAGCCCCCATACAAAACCCACATTTACAGGTATCATACACAATTCCACAAACTACGTAACTTAAAACAGCCCAAATACCCACAAATATAACGTTACAAAGCAACAAACACACCTCAATTAAAAAAAAAAAAAAAAAAATAGGACCAGCATGCCAAGGGACTACCAGATATCTGCACAGTACTAGTAAAAGGTTGTGAGAAAAATAGAAGTAAGCGCTGTGCCAATTCTTATAACAAAATATAATGAGCACTGAAAATCACAACATAAAATAAGTAAAAATCACAGCACATAAAATAAGTAAAAAATCAAAATATCAGTAAAAAAAAAAAAGTTCAATAAGAGGGATCTTACTCAATCAAATATATATATATATATATATATATATATATATATATATATATATATATATATATATATATATTAGATCAAATATAAAATAAAGTGCTTAAACAGGAGTTTTATCCTCAGTGTCTTTTTCCGGATGAATCCACTCATATGAAAGACAAAAACCAGATAAAAAGAACCAATAGTGCAATATGAACGGTTCAATATGTATATAGATGAAATAAACGGGAATACACTCACATTTAGTAGAGCTATAGCTAGCTCTAGTGTGAAGGGCATACAGCGGTATAATCCCCGCTTATGGGATATGTTGTGGGTTTCTTCCGTCTGGGGTATGGTCCACAAACGCGTTTCGTCTCAGGGCTTTATCAACACGTTTGTGGATTTTTAATTGTGTATTGTAATAAAGATTTTTTGGTCACTTTCCTTGCTTGTTCAACTATCTTTTTTTATACACTTGATTTTTACCTGGCATTTTTTAGTATCCCGTACTCTAAGAAATCCGAGGTGGGGATCATGCCACCAGCACTGTTACCAAGGAGCAGTTAGCCTGCTCTTTGCTTGTGAGTACTATTTTAGTTATTTTATATACTGTTGTTTTTATTAAGTGAACACTATTAGTCTCTTTTTACTCTCTTTCCTGAGTGTGGACCAAACCCCAGACGGAAGAAACCCACAACATATCCCATAAACTAGGGTTATACCGCTGTATGTCTTTCACACTAGAGCTAGCTATAGCTCTACTAAATGTGAGTTTATTCACGTTTATTTAATCTATATACATATTGCACTATTGGTTCTTTTTATCTGTTTTTTGTCTTTCATGTGAGTGGGTTCATCCGGAAAAAGACACTGAGGATAATACTCCCGTTTAAGCACCTTATTCTATATTTGATCTGAGTAAGATCCTTCTTATTTGACTTTTTTTTACTGATATTTGGATTTTTTACTTATTTTATGTGCTGTGATTTTTACTTATTTTATGTGCTGTGATTTTCAGTGCTCATTATATTTTGTTATAAGAATTGGCGCAGCACTTCTATTTTTCTCACTATCTTTGTTTCCGAAGGGTTTTTAGGGATCTCCCTTCCAGGGTTGCTGCCCATCTGTTAATTAGTGCTTACTCTTTTTTTCTGTTTTCACTACTAAAAGGTTGCCTACCTCTGCTATAGATAGAAGCAAAGTAATATATAGTTAACAAGATACTCATGTTCATCAAATTCAGTCATTAACATATTGTCACTACTGGTTTTCTGTTTAACCCCTTAAAGACTGAGCCCATTGTACAAGTTGTGATCAAAACAAAATCTGTAAATTGTGCTATATGTGGTTCAACCATAATTCACCTCTTTCAAATTAAGTTTGGCTGTGGTTATTCTGTCTCCTGTCAGCCCGGGGTCCTTACGTGTGTTGAGGGAACTTGCAGAGCCATGGGTCCCATATTTTGCTGAAGTTGGTGGTGGTGTCATGTACCAGGGTGGATAATTTATCCATCTTCCTGGCGTCTTCTATTTTGCGCATTATTGTTTGCAGCGATGGTACCTTGGGCCTGCCCCATGTATCAGCAATTGCCCTCCTTGTTGCCAGGTGATTCTAGCTATTACTTTATTTTGGCATCTGGGCGTGTTTTTTGAGAGGTTTTAAAAGGAGCCATGTCCATGGGTCTAGTGGGATGTTTGTGTGTACTACTTTGGATGCTAATTGGGAGATTTAGAGCCACAGGTGGGCTATTTGGGTGCATTCCCACCAGACGTATAGGTAGGTGCCTTTTCCCCCGCACTGTTTCCAGCACTGGTCAGTGTTCGAGATGCCCATTTGTTTGAGCCGGAGAGGAGTGAGGTACCAGCACATTAGCGTTTTATATGCTTGTTCCTTGTGATTTACCCATATCAAAACTTTGGCCGTGGCCTCCCATATGTCTCCTCAGTCCGAGGGGTGTTCCGGTGGTCCCAGATCACTCTCCCAAGCCGACATGTATGTTAGTGAACCCTCATTGTGGGATGTGATTATGGTTGTGTAGAGAGTGGAGATCTGTTTTTTTTTTTTTTTGGATCAAGCAGGTCATGCAGGTTCTTTCAAAGGGGGGGAGTTTTGTGGTGCCTGCTTTTTTATTGATCTGTATGTATAGGAAGCTGCAAATTTGGATATAACGGAAATTATTGTGGTTAGTGGGATGTGTTGGGGGAGGTCTGAGAAGGGGAGTAGTGTTTGGTTTTGGAAAAATTGGTAAAAGCGGAGGAGGTTGTTGTCCTTGAATCTGGAAAAATGCTGGGGTGGCATGCCGGGGACGAACTGTGCGTTGCGTAGAACTGGCATGAGTGGGGAGGGGATGGATGTCATAGAGCATTTGGTCCTAATCTTATCCCAAATTTTGATGGACTTTAGTATTGCTGGGTGGTGGTGGGTAATTGTGGTCTAGCTTGTATGGGTAGCCAGACGTAGAGGGATGGGAAGTCTTGGCCAAAAATTGTTTGCTCCAGGTCTCCCCATCGCTTTATGCCATATGGGGCGTGTAGGTGTTGTACCTGTGCTAGTTGCGCTGTGTGGTAGGAATGTAGTGAGGGAGGCCCAGGCCCCCAGATCTGTTTGGTATGTAGAGTGTTGCCCTTTTGACTCTGGCCCATATAAATCTATCTGTTTGGGTTAGTAGGGCTTTAAAGTCTTCGGTGGCAATTTGTATGGGTAGTGCCTGGAACAGGTAGAGGAATCTGGCAACTAGATTCATCTTTACAGATGCCATTCTCCCCATACATGAGATCGATAGACCTGCCCAGGATTTAAGATGTTGTGAAGCGGTTTGTAGTAGTGGTGTGTAGTTCAGCCTGTATGTTTGTGTCAGGTCTTTTGGGATGCGGGTCCCCAGGTATCTTATATCTGTGTTTGGGAAGTCGAATGGGTAAGTGCGTACCAGTTGTTGGAGCTGGTGTGGTTCAATGTGGATCAGTAGGGCTTAAGCGTTTCATTCAAAATAGTCAACAGGGTCGCAAGAAGCGTGTGGAGAAACCAAGGCGCAAAATAACTGCCCATGAACTGAGAAAAGTCAAGCGTGCAGCTGCCAAGATGCCACTTGCCACCAGTTTGGCCATATTTCAGAGCTGCAACATCACTGGAGTGCCCAAAAGCACAAGGTGTGCAATACTCACAGACATGGCCAAGGTAAGAAAGGCTGAAAGACGACCACCACTGAACAAGACACACAAGCTGAAACGTCAAGACTGGGCCAAGAAATATCTCAAGACTGATTTTTCTAAGGTTTTATGGACTGATGAAATGAGAGTGAGTCTTGATGGGCCAGATGGATGGGCCCGTGGCTGGATTGGTAAAGGGCAGAGAGCTCCAGTCCGACTCAGACGCCAGCGAGGTGGAGTACTGGTTTGGGCTGGTATCATCAAAGATGAGCTTGTGGGGCCTTTTCGGGTTGAGGATGGAGTCAAGCTCAACTCCCAGTCCTACTGCCAGTTTCTGGAAGACACCTTCTTCAAGCAGTGGTACAGGAAGAAGTCTGCATCCTTCAAGAAAAACATGATTTTCATGCAGGACAATGCTCCATCACACGCGTCCAAGTACTCCACAGCGTGGCTGGCAAGAAAGGGTATAAAAGAAGAAAATCTAATGACATGGCCTCCTTGTTCACCTGATCTGAACCCCATTGAGAACCTGTGGTCCATCATCAAATGTGAGATTTACAAGGAGGGAAAATAGTACACCTCACTGAACAGTGTCTGGGAGGCTGTGGTTGCTGCTGCACGCAATGTTGATGGTGAACAGATCAAAACACTGACAGAATCCATGGATGGCAGGCTTTTGAGTGTCCTTGCAAAGAAAGGTGGCTATATTGGTCACTGATTTGTTTTTGTTATGTTTTTGAATGTCAGAAATGTATATTTGTGAATGTTGAGATGTTATATTGGTTTCACTGGTAAAAATAAATAATTGAAATGGGTATATATTTGTTTTTTGTTAAGTTGCCTAATAATTATGCACAGTAATAGTCACCTGCACACACAGATATCCCCCTAAAATAGCTATAACTAAAAACAAACTAAAAACTACTTCCAAAAATATTCAGCTTTGATATTAATGAGTTTTTTGGGTTCATTGAGAACATGGTTGTTGTTCAATAATAAAATGAATCCTCCAAAATACAAATTGCCTAATAATTCTGCACTCCATGTAAAGTTGGGGGGGGGGGGGGGGTGGCGGAGGATAAAGAGTAAGTAGGGTTCAGTCGTTGGAGAGAGATGAGGATAGGGGGAGAAAAGAAGAGGGGGTGGCAGTGGGTTATTAGTCTTATCTAGCAGATGCCAGGCTCTGTAGGGGCAGATAGGGGCAGAGTGTGCCTGGACTGATTTAATGGGGGATGTAAACTTCCAGGTTTCGTCAAGTGGTTTTGTATATGTACAGTGCTGTCTGTGGTGGTGGATTAGTAGTGGTTTTGGTTTGTCGGTGGGGTAAATGAACCAGTCGGTGTTGTTGGGTTAGCTCACCCAGGGTTCACTGTGGTGAATCTGTAAGAGGTACTTTTGTTTGTGGATTTCTGATTGTACTTGTAGGGTATGGGTTGTGTCCTGATTCAGATGTGTAAGCGTCAGCTGTAGTGGTCTTGTTTGCATGGGCGTGCATCTCAGTGTGTTAGATGAGGGGATAGTCTGGGCTGATTGTGTGAGCATCTATTTCCAGGGTGTATAGATAACTAGTACATTACTTATGATTGCAGCTTGTCCTTTGAAATCTTTGGCCTTTCACGTTCCCTGGTTGCATGTCCGTCAGTTTACATTCATAACAGTGGTCGGCATGTGGTGTGCCCTTTTTGGATTTGCGTGTCAGGGTGGTTTGCCCTTTGAAATCTTTGCATGTCTGTCTGTTTCCTGGGGTCTATTACTCTTGTGGCCAGGGTTAATCCGGTCTGGGCTGTGTTGGTGAGGTTAGTGATGAGGAGTACCCAGTGTCCTGGCTGCTTTCGGGAGTTCAGTGTCTGTGGTGTCTCTCGACTTTCCGCGGGCTGCTATTGGTGTTGGGTTGTGGTAACGTGCCGGTGCCCAATGATGGTATGGCCTGTAGGGGATATTTGTAGGGGTGGCGCCTGTGAGGGCACACTGTCTGTTCAAGGGGCAGTTGGTCTGCCCACCCTTCACTTGTCGGTGTGCTGAGCGGTCGGGGTATCAGGGAATGGGTCATCTGTATGTGTACTAGGACTGGTCTTGAGGCCGGGAGATGGAGCCTATGTGAGGAGTCGGGTGTCAGGAGTATGAGTCCAGCGTTATGCATCTGTTTGGGCTCACCCCATGGGGCATGTGTGAAGGCAGTGTTTCTGAGTGCCGTGAAGGGCCAGAGTTTTACCTCGGGTCCCTGGCTGTTGTCCGGGCCTAGGCGTGGAGTCAGTGCGGTTTAGGGGAGCATGTGGGGTCCCCAACTGTCTGGTTCGGGCAGGGGGAGGATCATCTGATGGGGATGAAGCATGGTGGCGTGAACGTGCTCCGACTCTATTGCGTGGGGCTTTGCCGCACATTTTTCCCAATTCAACATGTATTGCATAATATTAACATTAAAATAAGCATTAAAACATATGGAACACAAAGTGTCTCAATTGTCAGCTACCCTTTTCATGTTGAAAAACCTTGTACATGTTGGGGGCGGGTCCTGGGCTGCCTGGTGAGGTGTAGAGAGTAGGCAACTGGGGGCTGGGTAGGGCCCTATGGTATCGATGTACCTTGTGGTGTCAGATGTGGAGCGGCGTAAATATGCTCCGGCCCCGTTATGTGGGTTTTGATTTCCTGTGCTTTCCCAGGCAGCCGTACAGTTCAGAGCATGGGTATTAAAATAAACACTAATTAAACAAGTAATCATATAGTGAACAGTAAATCATAAACAATGCTGCATAATATAGCCGTTTGCTGGTTGTGCCGTAACGGTGGTCTTGGTATGTGGCAAGGCTTGGTCCTGAGCTGCGTGTTGGGGTTTTGGGAGTTGGCACCTAAGGGTTAGGCTAGGCCCTATATTAGCTTCAGGGATGTTACCTATGGTGTCAGAGGCTGGGCAGTGGGGGTACTCTTAGGCCCCATTATGTGGGCTTGGGCCTTCAGCATTTTCCCCCTTTAGACCTGCTTGAAGCATGTGGGATGGTATCTATTTACTAGAGCGTATATCAATTTCAGTGACAGGGCTGTTTGTTCACTCAAGTCCGCTATCATGGTGTGCCAGTATTTATGGTATGCGGCAATGCCAGATCCTGGACTGTTGGGGTGAAGGGAATAAGCGGCTTGTGGTTGGGCATGATCCTATCATGTCAATATATCCTTAGCCCGTGGCTACAGGTGTGGTGCAGTGAAGGTTTGTTCGGGATCGGGTAACTGGGGGTTGGGTAAGGCCCCGTGGTATCATGAGGTAGGTGACCGAGGGCTTCACTTGGAGAGCGAAGCGGGTATGGTCAGGCTCTCACCTACAGGCACTGGCCTGCATACATGAGCTTACATGGTAGAGTAGTCACAGTTATTGGAAACAATATTGAAACTTATATAACATTGCCGTTCTCCAGCCGGGCCGTTCTCCAGGCAGATCGCAACCCTTACATACAGGCACTGGCCTGCATACATGAGCTTACATGGTAGAGTAGTCACAGTTATTGGAAACAATATTGAAACTTATATAACATCGCCGTTCTCCAGCCAGATCGCAACCCTTACATGCGGCGACTCGGTGAGGCACATTTTTATGTGCAGATGAATACATGACAGTCGGCCACGTGGAGCAGTGTGTGGGACGAGTTATCTTTCCTAGCAGTCAACTTGAAAGTGTGTCCCCACATATAGCGCCAGCCCTGTTGGGTGAGGGCTGTAGTCAGTGGCTTAAGCTCCCTTCGCTTCCTCAGGATTGAAGGGGCCAGGTCCTGGAAGAACTGCACAGTATGGCCGTGTGCTTTGGTGGTGAAATTCAGCATTTTCAGGACAACATACCATGGTGCTGTAGGGTTTAGTGCAGAGGGGCGCAGTGCCCTATGAGCTCTTTCTAATGTGAGCTTGTGCTCGGAGGCCTCTGGGAGCATAGACCGGAACAGTTCCTGTATGGTGGGGAGCAAGGTTTCCACTGTAACAGATTCTGGTAGGTGTCGGAGCTTATGTTGTTACGGCGGGAACGATTGTTAAGGTCTTCCATGCCGTCCTTAAGTTGCATGTTCTCTTTTTTCATTTTACAAAAGTGCAGATTTCAATAAAAAGTGGCATGTTTATAAATGAACCTTTTTACAACCACTGTCAATCAGAAAATCTGATTGACAGTCCTGGTTGTTTAGCTCAGTGGAGCTAAACTCAAGAGCCATGGAATTGCCTGGAGCACCTACCTTGCAAAAACTTTTCATTGAGTTGCATTGGGAAGTCTGTGGTTAGACAGTCATAGAAAGTCTGGGCCAGGGATGAAGTGGAGAGCTTGCAAATGCAGGAGACATGAGATCAGCAGCTTTTGCAAGTTGATTTTAGATATGCCTATAGAGAGGTTGATTTTAGATATGGGGGTATATCTATTAAACTGGTATATGTGTGTGTGTATATATGTGTATATATATATATATATATATATTTATTATTGTGCATAGTTTCACAAACATACCTGCAAGGCCACAACAGCTATTGCAGACATTTATAAGACAAAGTATATATGTAGCTGTATATAAAGAATAAGGGATGAAGGCGAAACCACCTCGTACCAAGACAGGTCGTTCTCCTTCAAACCACCCCAAAATAAACGTCTATAGAAAATAAATACATTTTATTAAGAGTAACCGTATAAAAAACCAAATAGCCTAAGGACTCATCAGGAAAATCTGGCCTATGATCTGCAAAGTGTATCAGTCAACAGTAGATATTACAATATAGACTTAGGCGGAGTTAATGCCAAAAGTGGTAAAAGTAGTATAGACCACTATTAAGTGTGGCACTCTGAACTTAAATTAAGTAAAGCTAAATGCTAAGAATGATAATTGTAATGTGGACTAGACTTTGCAGAAGGCCAAGATTACAAGATTACTAGCCTAAAATAAAGGTCAAAAGAAAGGGGGGGGGGGGGGAGAGGGGTTATGGGTTTTAAGGGAATAGTATGAATCAATCACTTAAGACCTATGTAGAGTTACTGCTAGATGTGATAGTTATAAAAACATATCGCTGTTTGGATGTAGCAGTTTAAACAAATAGATACTTCAAAGTGATGGTTACAGTACCGACCAAACCTTGTATGGGGTCAGAAAGTGCCAAATGGCTAGCACATAATAGAAATCGAAAGGATAGAGGAGATTATGTAGTAGAAGAGGAAAATATAGGTTAGGGATGAATCCAAATACACAGGGACTGAATAAATCTACCTACTAATAGCTCTATATCAAAAGCTCAACTATCTCAACGTAATGCCAAACCCAGTTACCTCAAATCACCCCAAAAGGATCACCCCAAAAGAAAAAAAGGCTGTAATCAACTGGAGAGTTCTATTTTACTATTGGTAAAGTAAAATCAAAGTCAAAGTTCAAGATTACATCGAGTAAGAAAGCCCGACGCGCGTTTCGGCAGACTGACCGCCTTTCTCAAGGGCTAGATGGGATGTATCAATTGGAACAGCCCCCCTCCCTCCATTTAAATACCTCTCGTAATTCCTATCAGCCGTTACTGATTGCGGTCCGTAATTCGCGCATGTGCGCCAGCTGGAAATGACGTCCGCGCATGCGCGCGAACTTGGAGTGTAGAAATACTCCAGCAGTGGAGTTCACGCATGCGTGTAGACTTGGCGTCTGCGCATGCGCACGGACTTAAGTATGGAGATCATCTCTCCATTGCGCCTGCCTCATCGCCTTGTTCGCGCATGCGCGCGGATTAGGAGTAACGTCCGCGCTTGTGTGTGGACTTAGAATATCAAAGTATTCCAAAAGACTTTAAAATTTACAAAATTGCAAACTAGTCGTCCGCGCATGCGTACGGGCTTTAAAGTGTACAAACACTTTAAAATATGTGCGCGCATGTCGGGAGCAAGAGAGACAGCGCAAAAAAGTAAAGTGGCGCCGGACAGTACATCAAGTGGCATAATATAGAGTGGCAAATATATAAAGGTACAGTGGCACAAAGCAGCACATAAAGTGGCATGGAGTGGTACATATAGTAAAAGATGGTTGCATTGGTACCATAGACTTTATACATATGGGTTGACAGTCCCCCCCAAATCCTTGGTATATCCGGGCAAAAAGTAATTGCCCTGACCAGAGGAGATCAGGGTATCAAAGTGCCCTTGTGTAATGTGGATAGAAGAAGAAAGGAGGGGTAGAGAGAAGGGGAGAGGGAAAGTTGTTTTAAATTATATTTAAACCATATACATAACTAAAAAACAATAAAGTATATAAATTATAGACAAAACAAGAGTGGTAAATAGTAGAAACTTTTCAATGGTGCTGGTGATGACACAATATATACAGTGAGAGTGCTGAGGGAAAAACCGAGATGTTATGTTTATTTATATGTTGCTCAGTGCCATAGGTTGGTTATATGAAGGGGGCAAAAGAAAAGCCCTCGTTCAAACCCAGAGGTTGAAGCGTTTTGAGTTCATATATCCATCTCGATTCCCTCTGTCTGAGTGTTTTATCAAAGTCTCCACGTCTGGGAGTCCTTTTTACTAGTTCCAGTCCGCAAAACCTAAGGTTATTAGAGTCCACCTGGTGAGATTCCCTCAGATGTCTCGAGATAGGTGTCTCTAGACGATTCCTTGGGGATCTCACATGTTCCATGATCCTGTGTTTGAATGCCCTGAATGTTTTCCCCACGTACTTCTGTCGGCATGTACACAAAAGTAGGTACACCAGGCCCTTTGTATTACAGTTGAAAAAACTTTTCACTTTAAAGGAACCCAGTCCTTGGCTATCGCTGACAGTCTTAGAGTTTTTGAGGATAAACTTACAGGCAACACATTTACCACAGTCATATGTGCCCGTCGTGGGAGTGCCCAACCAGGTAGCCCGTGGTTGTGGTTTGACAGAGAAATGGCTAGGTACCAACAAGTCACGAATATTCCCTCCCCTCCTAGCTGTGATATCTACATGTGGGCTGAGAGCCCCCTTCAGATGTATATCATTTAGTAGGATAGGCCAGAACCTCTCAAGTGACTTTCGTACTTCTGGCCACCCCAAATCGAATGTAGCGATCATCCGGATGTTTCCTGCGTTTCTATTTGTCTTTTGGGGAGTCACATAGTAGATCCCCCCTCTCAGTTTGTAGTGCCCTCTTATAGGCTCTTTTTAAACAGCGGTTCGGATAACCCTTCTCCTTAAAATATTGTCGAAGTTGTTTAGCTTTTGTAATAAAATCGTGGATGTCACTACAATTTCTCCGAAGTCGGAGGTATTGACCCACAGGTATACCCTCCTTGAGGGGTCAGGGATGGTGACTAGTCCAATGCAGGAGAGAGTTAGTTGCTGTGGATTTTCTGAATAGTGTAGAATGGAATGTACCATCTTCGCTGATACTGATGGTCACATCCAGAAAATTGAGGGAGCGTCCTCCGAATTCGGATGTAAAGCGAAGGTTTTCGTCATTACAATTGAGTAATCCTACCATGTCTGAAAAATCCTGGGGGTTGCCCTGCCAGACAATCAGAATGTCATCAATATAGCGACCCCACCATAGGATTTTGGGTAGGTATTCTCTTAGCATGTCCGAATTACGGATCTGATGTTCCCACCAACCCAGGTGGAGGTTTGCATATGAGGGGGCACAAGCCGTCCCCATAGCAGTTCCCCTCACCTGGTGGTATATACGGTTGTTGAACAGAAAATAATTATGTGACAAAATAAACCTAAGGAGGCGCAAAAGGAAAGCCGTGTGTGAATCATCTTTAGGGGCTCTCTGATCTAAGAAGAATCCCACATGTTCAATTCCTCTATCATGGGGTATGGAGGAGTAGAGTGATTCAACGTCCAAACTACATAGTTGAGCGGAGGAGGAAAATTTAAGACTCGAGAGTTTATTCAGTGCTTGCTTGGTATCTCTAATATAGGAAGGTAACATTTCCACAAAAGGTCTTAGGATATATATAGACTGCCGTTTTGTGTGAGATTATCGATTCCTGAGACAATTGGACGTCCCGGGGGCAGGGGCGTATTAGCCACGAGGCAAACAAGGCATTTGCCTTGGGCGGCATTTTCCAGGGGGCGGCAAAAAACGCCGCCCCCGAATGCCCAGGGCAAATGCCTTGTTAGCCTTGCGGCTAACTGACATGCTGGGCTGCTGCTGGGCGGTCGGGCGGCCGGGCGGCGCTGCTGGGCGGGCGGCGAGGGAGCACTTCCTCTGAGCTGTCTGCTCAGCTCCCTCGCGCGCCGCAGAGTGAGGCTGGGAGCCGGAATATGACGTCATATTCTGGCTCCGCCTCCCAGCCTCACTGTGCGGCGCGCGAGGGAGCCGAGCAGACAGCTCAGAGGAAGTGCTCCCTCGCCGCCCGCCCAGCAGCGCCGCCCGACCGCCCAGCAGCAGCCCAGCAGCCACTGGACCACCAGGGAGAAATAGGACCCCCCCCAGCATTCCCAAAGGTAAGGAGGCTGGGGGGGGTAAATTTAAAAAAAAATAAAAAAAATGTGTTAAATATGTGAGTGAGTGAGTATGTGTGTATGTCTGTTAGTGTGTGTGTGTGTGTGTGTGTGTGAATTTCTGTTAAAGTGTGTGTGTGTGTGAATGTCTGTCAGTGTGTGTGTGTATGTCTGTTAGTGTGTGTCTGTTAGTGTGTGTGTGTGTATGTATGTCTGTTAGTGTGAGTGTGTGTGTATGTATGTCTGTTAGTGTGTGTCTGTTAGTGTGTGTGTCTGTTAGTGTGAGTGTGAGTGTGTGTATCTGCTAGTGAGTGTGTGTCTGTTAGTGTGTGTCTGTTAGTGAGTGTGAGTGTGTCTGTAAGTGTGTGTGTGTGTTTCTGTTAGCGAGTGTGTGTTTCTGTTAGCTAGTGTATGCGTATCTGTAAGTGAATGTGTGTGAGTGTGTATTTAGAACGCGGGGCGGGGGAAGGGTGGGGGTGGTGCGGGCGGGGGGGGGGGAAGGGTTGGATGGGGGTGGCGCGGGCGGAAGGGGGGCGCCTGAGTTTTGTCCTGCCTAGGGCAGCACAAAACCAGGATACACCACTGCCCGGGGGTGTCTCCAAGTTCTTGTGAACTTTGGGTAGGCAGTAGAAGGTTGCTATCTTAGGGTGACGAGTGAGGATAAATTCAAACTCGTCCCCCGATAGCAACCCTCCACTGCGACCATCTTCCAATATTTCCCTATATTTGGACAAAAACTCGTCCGTAGGATCATGTCTGAGGACTGCATATGTCTCAGTGTCTCTCAGAACCCGTTCGACCATTCCCAAGTAGTTAGCCACATCCATCACTACGATATTTCCCCCCTTATCGGCGGGCTTGATGATGATGTCGGCATCATCTTGAAGGGTCTTTAATGCTCGTTGTTCTCGTCTAAGGAGGTTTTCCCTAGAGTGAATGCGGAGGGATTTAAGACTGATTTTTTCAATCTCTATTTTAGCCGCCTCGAGAAAAAGCTCGATATGCCTAAAGCTCGCAAAATTGGGCGTATAGCGGCTTCTTGGTTTTAGGCCAGTACGATTCGGAGTAGTGTTTGAGTCATTTTCATCTAAGAGGGTTAGTAGGGTGGTGAGGCATTGATAATCTTGTGGTGTCAGTCCCAGATCCCTAGCCTTTCTTTCGTTCTGGATGGAGTGGAATTTATGTAACGCTAACTTCCTGACAAAGAGATTAAGATCCCTAATCCACCCGAACTTATCGAAAAAAAGGTGCGGGTACAAATGAGAGGCCCTTCCCTAACACGACCTTTTGGTCAACAGTTAGTATTTGGGAAGATAGGTTAATAATCTGGGGCTTACATCCTGCTGTCTGGGTATCAGCTAATATCTCCTCCTCCCCCCCCCTCCTCTCGTATTGCAGGTCTGATACCTCGTCCGCTGACTCGGGAATTCCTCCTGATAGCCTGGGGCTAAAAAATTCACCAAGAAGCCGCTATACGCCCAATTTTGCGAGCTTTAGGCATATCGAGCTTTTTCTCGAGGCGGCTAAAATAGAGATTGAAAAAATCAGTCTTAAATCCCTCCGCATTCACTCTAGGGAAAACCTCCTTAGACGAGAACAACGAGCATTAAAGACCCTTCAAGATGATGCCGACATCATCATCAAGCCCGCCGATAAGGGGGGAAATATCGTAGTGATGGATGTGGCTAACTACTTGGGAATGGTCGAACGGGTTCTGAGAGACACTGAGACATATGCAGTCCTCAGACATGATCCTACGGACGAGTTTTTGTCCAAATATAGGGAAATATTGGAAGATGGTCGCAGTGGAGGGTTGCTATCGGGAGACGAGTTTGAATTTATCCTCACTCGTCACCCTAAGATAGCAACCTTCTACTGCCTACCCAAAGTTCACAAGAACTTGGAGACACCCCCGGGACGTCCAATTGTCTCAGGAATCGATAATCTCACACAAAACGGCAGTCTATATATAGATAGAATCCTAAGACCTTTTGTGGAAATGTTACCTTCCTATATTAGAGATACCAAGCAAGCACTGAATAAACTCTCGAGTCTTAAATTTTCCTCCTCCGCCCAACTATGTAGTTTGGACGTTGAATCACTCTACTCCTCCATACTCCATGATAGAGGAATTGAACATGTGGGATTCTTCTTAGATCAGAGAGCCCCTAAAGATGATTCACACACGGCTTTCCTTTTGCGCCTCCTTAGGTTTATTTTGTCACATAATTATTTTCTGTTCAACAACCGTATATACCACCAGGTGAGGGGGACTGCTATGGGGACGGCTTGTGCCCCCTCATATGCGAACCTCCACCTGTGTTGGTGGGAACATCAGATCCGTAATTCGGACATGCTAAGAGAATACCTACCCAAATTCCTATGGTGGGGTCGCTATATTGATGACATTCTGATTGTCTGGCAGGGCACCCCCCAGGATTTTTCAGACATGGTAGGATTACTCAATTGTAATGACGAAAACCTTCGCTTTACATCCGAATTCGGAGGACGCTCCCTCAATTTTCTGGATGTGACCATCAGTATCAGCGAAGATGGTACATTCCATTCTACACTATTCAGAAAATCCACAGCAACTAACTCTCTCCTGCATTGGACTAGTCACCATCCCCGACCCCTCAAGGAGGGTATACTGGTGGGTCAATACCTCCGACTTCGGAGAAATTGTAGTGACATCCACGATTTTATTACAAAAGCTAAACAACTTCGACAATATTTTAAGGAGAAGGGTTATCCGAACCGCTGTTTGAAAAGAGCCTATAAGAGGGCACTACAAACTGAGAGGGGGGATCTACTATGTGACTCCCCAAAAAAGACAAATAGAAACGCAGGAAACATCCGGATGACCGCTACATTCGATTTGGGGTGGCCAGAAGTACGAAAGTCACTTGAGAGGTTCTGGCCTATCCTACTAAATGATATACATCTGAAGGGGGCTCTCAGCCCACATGTAGATATCACAGCTAGGAGGGGAGGGAATATTCGTGACTTGTTGGTACCTAGCCATTTCTCTATCAAACCACAACCACGGGCCACCTGGTTGGGCACTCCCCCGACGGGCACATATGGCTGTGGTAAATGTGTTGCCTGTAAGTTTATCCTCAAAAACTCTAAGACTGTCAGCGATAGCCAAGGACTGGGTTCCTTTAAAGTGAAAAGTTTTTTCAACTGTAATACAAAGGGCCTGGTGTACCTACTTTCGTGTACATGCGGACAGAAGTACGTGGGGAAAACATTCAGGGCATTCAAAGACAGGATCATGGAACATGTGAGATCCCCTAGGAATCGTCTAGAGACACCTATCTCGAGACATCTGAGGGAATCTCACCAGGGGGACTCTAATAACCTTAGGTTTTGCAGACTGGAACTAGTAAAAAGGACTCCCAGACGTGGAGACTTTGATAAAACACTCAGACAGAGGGAATCGAGATGGATATATGAACTCAAAACGCTTCAACCTCTGGGTTTGAACGAGGGCTTTTCTTTTGCCCCCTTCATATAACCAACCTATGGCACTGAGCAACATATAAATAAACATAACATCTCGGTTTTTCCCTCAGCACTCTCACTGTATATATTGTGTCATCACCAGCACCATTGAAAAGTTTCTACTATTTACCACTCTTGTTTTGTCTATAATTTATATACTTTATTGTTTTTTAGTTATGTATATGGTTTAAATATAATTTAAAAGCAACTTTCCCTCTCCCCTTCTCTCTACCCCTCCTTTCTTCTTCTATCCACGTTACACAAGGGCACTTTGACACCCTGATCTCCTCTGGTCAGGGCAATTACTTTTTGCCCGGATATACCAAGGATTTGGGGGGGACTGTCAACCCATATGTATAAAGTCTATGGTACCAATGCAACCATCTTTTACTATATGTACCACTCCATGCCACTTTATGTGCTGCTTTGTGCCACTGTACCTTTATATATTTGCCACTCTATATTATGCCACTTGATGTACTGTCTGGCGCCACTTTACTTTTTTGCGCTGTCTCTCTTGCTCCCGACATGCGCGCACATATTTTAAAGTGTTTGTACACTTTAAAGCCCGTACGCATGCGCGGACGACTAGTTTGCAATTTTGTAAATTTTAAAGTCTTTTGGAATACTTTGATATTCTAAGTCCACACACAAGCGCGGACGTTACTCCTAATCCGCGCGCATGCGCGAACAAGGCGAAGAGGCAGGCGCAATGGAGAGATGATCTCCATACTTAAGTCCGTGCGTACACTCCAAGTTCGCGCGCATGCGCGGACGTCATTTCTAGCTGGCGCACATGCGCGAATTACGGACAGCAATCAGTAACGGCTGATAGGAATTATGAGAGGTATTTAAATGGAGGGAGGGGGGCTGTTCCAATTGATACATCCCATCTAGCCCTTGAGAAAGGCGGTCAGTCCGCCGAAACGCGCGTCGGGCTTTCTTACCCGATGTAATCTTCAACTTTGACTTTGATTTTACTTTACCAATAGTAAAATAGAACTCTCCGGTTGATTACAGCCTTTTTTTCCTTTTGGGGTGATCCTTTTGGGGTGATTTGAGGTAACTGGGTTTGGCATTACGTTGAGATAGTTGAGCTTTTGATATACAGCTATTAGTAGGTAGATTTATTCAGTCCCTGTGTATTTGGATTTATCCCTAACCTATATTTTCCTCTTCTACTACATAATCTCCTCTATCCTTTCGATTTCTATTATGTGCTAGCCATTTGGCACTTTCTGACCCCATACAAGGTTTGGTCGGTACTGTAACCATCACTTTGAAGTATCTATTTGTTTAAACTGCTACATCCAAACAGCGATATGTTATTATAACTATCACATCTAGCAGTAACTCTACATAGGTCTTAAGTGATTGATTCATACTATTCCCTTAAAACCCATAACCCCTCTCCCCCCCCCCCTTTCTTTTGACCTTTATTTTAGGCTAGTAATCTTGTAATCCTTGGCCTTCTGCAAAGTCTAGTCCACATTACAATTATCATTCTTAGCATTTAGCTTTACTTAATTTAAGTTCAGAGTGCCACACTTAATAGTGCTCTATACTACTTTTACCACTTTTGGCATTAACTCCGCCTAAGTCTATATTGTAATATCTACTGTTGACTGATACACTTTGCAGATAATAGGCCAGATTTTCCTGATGAGTCCTTAGGCTATTTGTTTTTTTATACTGTTACTCTTAATAAAATGTATCTATTTTCTATAGACGTTTATTTTGGGGTGGTTTGAAGGAGAATGACCCGTCTTGGTACGAGGTGGTTTCGCCTTCATCCCTTATTCTTTATATATTTTGCGCTCTATGCAGGGTTATGCCCTTGTTGCCACCCCGATAACCCATCCCTCTTTGTACCCCCTGCTAGTTTTCTAGCTAGGGAGCACTATTATCCCTATATATGTAGCTGCATGGCATATCAGATACGTTATATTTTAACATCGAAAGGCCCAACATCTATCTGGATACTATGTTGAACTTCCACTGATACTCAGAGAGGGTCATCTAGACAAGATAAGAGGTATCTATAGAGTAATATTTTAAAGTGAACATGCTAGTCATCGTGTAATGTTCAAGAAGAGAATGCATGCATGCATGCTGGGGGGGGGGAGGGGGGGGGGGGCGTAGACTATTTAGAGAGACATTTTTTTTATTGTCTAATTTTTTTGGATTTGGTCAGTGGATTGTCCTTTTTAGAATTTTATATTACCAGCAACTCTGCTTCTTATCTGCAACTCTCTGCCAATCCAAGTACAATCATCCTTTACATTTTGTGTGGACTATTTGTGTGGATCCATGACATTGAGAAGTAAAATACTCACCCAACCTATTATAAATTAATTATCCAGATTACAGCAAAAAGTTTTCTTTTTAAACTTTTGTTCTTGAGCATATGATATATGCAATATCATATGAACATATTGAGATCAATTTACTTTATCTGTAGCTCATTTTAACAATACCAAATACATCTAAATAAAAGTATGTTTATGGGTGGGGGTCTCAGTTTAGTTGTTTTACAAGATCATTCTTTCATAAAACTATTCTAGTCACTATTAATGATGAATCCCGTCTAGCACCACTTTGCAGGTGATGGTGACCCTGTTGCTACACTTTGTAGCTGGACTCATGAATTCCTGAGTTGGTCAGTGTAGGTCGGCATCACCCCTACCGGCCAAGGGTATGAAGCCCAGATGATTGCAGGAATTCCAGCATGCCTCAGAGAAGTACGCCATCGGTAATTCTTGATAATAAGACAAAAAGTGAGCCCAAACAATGTCAAACTGCTTAGCAATTGAAATAAGGACTGTAGACTGCTGAAAACTAACAAGTACGCTGGCTGCAAATATGACCTGCACTTGGCATAGATTGTCCCCGTCAAATTCATTACAAAGTTGTTCCAACCGTGGCTAGGTTGGACATAGCAAACACATGTCATATTTTCTGAGTGCTTTAAAGCCTACTCATTTCACAAAAATGTGCAGATTGTTTTATCCCTAGGCACTTGAATCCAGTATTAAAAGTCACTGATTTGCTGATCTCTTAATAATTTCTCATTAATGTAACTGTCATTATGCTGTGATGTTTAAGATGAGCTACCTTTTCTTAACCCAACTTATCCAAAAATAGCTACTAAGGTCTTAAGCAAAGCTATTATTCAGGTATTATTATTATTATTTTTTTTTTAAGTAAACCAGCGCTAGTTTTGTGCTTCCAGATGGACATGCCAATTTGTTTTCTGTACGATAACTTTACTCTAGCGCTTATAATCAATTTGCATGATGTGTAATTCCACCATTTCTGTTGTGTGTATGTAAATAGTGAAAATTTATAAAAATGTTTTATTTATGAATTTCCAGTGTTAGAATAAAAGCTTTTGTGTCCCAGCTGTGGCATCTTTTTATGTTTCTGTTGACAAGTTTACATTTGATAGCACAACACCAGAAGGTGTTAATGTATACTAAGATCACTGTTTAAATGTTTATAAAGTACGCCACTCAGAAACTAACCCCGATACTCTTAAAGCAATCAGTTCTGGGGGCCTTCATGTACGTTTTTAAATCTGGCGCAGGAGGGGTATTTTTTATTCTTAATAAAAAATACCATACTGTGAATGCATTTTTCTTCTTTGTACTGAGAATGATAAACGGGAGAATAAATATTAGCTATTCTATTGTGTTGCATCCCTTTGCCTATTATAGTAGATTAATATTATTATTTATTACAGTAGTAAAAGAAGCAGGATACCAACAGGTCTAATGTCACCAAGTTATGAGTCTGAAACCACTATATCACTGTTCATTAGTTTTATGCATTCCACGTTAAAATATGCAACCAGGAGGGATGCATTGAGATCTACTCAAATCTCCAAGTATATCCTGGGGAATAGATGTTATTAAACCATTTAAAAGTCCTTGTTATATCAACATGAAATACATATAAGGTTCTGGGACCACCTTGCTAAAAAAATAAGTTGCCACCTTGGGTTTGAACAGATATTACATTTGGTGCATTTTATTAACCCCTTAAGGATGGAGGCAATTCTCCTACTTCTGAACCAAAACAAAGCCTATAATGTGTGCAATGTGTTAAAGGACCACTCTAGGCACCCAGACCACTTCAGCTTAATGAAGTGGTCTGGGTGCCAGGTCCAGCTAGGTTGAACCCTTTTCTTTATAAACATAGCAGTTTCAGAGAAACTCCTATGTTTATACTGAGGGTTAAGCCAGCCTCCAGAGCCTCTAGTGGCTGTCTCATTGACAGCCGCTAGAGGCGCTTGCGTGCTTCTCACTGTGAAAATCACAGTGAGAGCACGCAAGCGTCCATAGGAAAGCATTATGAATGCTTTCCTATGCGACTGGCTGAATGCGAGCGCGGCTCCTGCCGCGCATGCGCATTCAGCCGATGACGTCGCGAGGAAGAAGAGGAGGCGAGCTCCCCGCCCGGCGCTGAAGAAAGAGGTAAGTTTAACCCCTTCCTCCCCCCAGAGCCCGGCGGGAGTGGGTCCCTGAGGGTGGGGGCACCCTCAGGGCACTCTAGTGCCAGGAAAACGAGTATGTTTTCCTGGCACTAGAGTGGTCCTTTAAGTCAACTGCAATTGAAGATTATACTAGCTTTAGTGTACAGATAATCTTAATTTTAATAATGACAAGAGGCGAGTAGTTTGCATAATCTTTCTTTACTAACTCCATAGCAGCAAAGAAAAGAGTGACAAAACTTTGAACCAATCACAATGTAGTATAGGGTATAAGAGGTGTGACATATTACATCATTTCCTCTTTAAAATTGCGACATCACAAGGTCATAAATGCAGAAAATAACAGAACAATTTGAAAAAAGTCCATAGAGCAAGATAATGGAAAACTAATCTGAATAAATTGAACAGGAACAGGTAGAATGCAGACGAAGGCATCCTGCTTTCAAACGATGATCTCCCAAGACCTGATGATAAGGTTCCATGATGTGATGATGACGACATCTTGTATGGAGACCTTAATGAATCCCTGTGGCTTCTGATTAAGCTGAAACGAGAGTATAAAGTGTGTTAGATTCCAGAAATGATTGTTTAAAACAATGAATGTCTGTCCCTTAATTTAACTTAATATCATCTAGTATAATAATAATAATAACTAGACATCCTCCCGACTAATGGTGTTAAATAAATATCCCACCCATAAGGAGTATATATATACATCTACAAATGAATGTAAATAAGGCATTAAAACAAGTGCTACCAAGGTATTTATACAATAATATGAGAAAACAACATGCCATAGATAGATATGAAATTAATAGGGAGGGAAGAACGGAAGAGAGCAGGGAGGGAAAATACTCGCCTCCTGTCATTATTAAAATTAAGATTATCTGTACACTAAAGCTAGCATAATCTTCAATTTTATCACCTGACGGGAGGCTTCGTATTTTGCAATTGCAACGCTGGGAAAGCAGAGAAAATACTGTATTATCAAGAGGACGAAAGTAGAATGTCCTAAAGGTGGATTCTCTGGTCCAGTCCGCTGCTCGTAAGATGTCCGAAAGGGACGCGCCTGCCGCATAAGCGGAAGAGGTCGCTGCCCCGCGTACGGAATGTGCTCCAAAAGTTTGGTCAATACCGGCAAGGGATAGTAGCCATCTAACCCATCTGGCCAGTGTAGTAACCGAAACTGGACCGTAAGGGCGAACGTAAGAGATGAGAAGTTGATGAGTGGAAGACTGCCGCAACGTCGCGGTGGCTTCCACGTATTGACGGTGAGTAGAGACCACGCAGAGTTGAGGGTCAGAAGGGAAGAAAGGGTAGAAGACCAAGTGAGAGTTGGACTTAGTGCGACGTGAGATCCGAAAAGTAACACCCGCCGGGCAGAAGGTAAACGCGTCGGCGTCAAAGGCGCGTATGTCCCAAAGTCTAGAGTATTTGGGTTCCGGGGGACGCCGCAGGCGAATGCCGAGGAGAAGTCTGCAGATGAGCGGGTCCTTACAAACAGGTGTCCCTTGGGTCGGAGTATGGGCCGCTGAGATGGCTGACCGTACCACATTGATGGACCGGTATGATTTTCCGGCCGTGAAAAGTGAGGTCAGGAAATTCATGATGGAGTGAGTAGGTGCAGTAAAGGGATTGAGGTCCCGTCCCACACACCAACCTTTCCAGGAGTGCCATGCTGATAAGTAGCACCTCCTAGTTCCTGGTGCCCATGAGTCCCATAGAAGGTCCTTAGTTTCCTGCGATAATTCCTTGGTTCGCCAGGAGCCCCGGAAAGAGTCCAGGCCACAAGGTGCAGGCGTTCCTGCAAGACTAGCAGGTGAGGTAGACCCAACGGGTTCCTGAGGATGGTTGGGGCATCTGGTAGGAGGAGGGGATCCTTGATTGAAAGTTCCAGAAGGTCCGGGAACCATGGCTGGCTCTGCCAGAGAGGCGTGATGAGAATTATTCTCACTCTCTGTAGGCGGATCCGGTGAAGGACCCTCGTTATCATTGCGAAAGGTGGGAATGCGTAAGCACTCCGCTGTGAGGCTCTCCGGGTCTGGGAGCCAGCTGAAGTAAACATCTGTCTGTCGATTGTTGCGGGACACGAATAGGTCTATGGAGAGAGGTCCCCAGTATTGCGAAAATATGAGGGTCTAGTTGCCAATCGCTGGGGTCCCGCGAGAATACCAATCCGCCGTCGTGTTGGAGTCTCCTGGTAAGTGCTCTGCCAGCAAGGTGATGTTGCGTGGTAGGCAGTAATCGAAGATCTCTTTCGTGAGATCCACCAGTGCTTGAGAATGAGTGCCTCCAAGGCGGTTGATGTATCTTACCGCTGAGACGTTGTCCATGCGGAGTAGGATGCAGCAGTTGGATCGGTCCTTTGCCAGGCTGCGAATGGCGAATGATCCAGCCAAGAGTTCCAGGCAATTGATGTGCATCGAGAGCTCTTCGGAAGTCCAGACTCCTCCTGTGGACGTGGTTCCGTCTGTTGCTCCCCAGCCTGAACGACTGGCATCCGATTCCAGCACGAAGTCTGGCTGGTTCCCGAATATGGCCCTGCCATTCCAAGCCTGCATGCAGTTCAGCCACCAGTGTAGCTCCTCCCGAACTTCGGCCGACATTGGAACCGGTTGGTCGTATGTAGGTTGTCTGCGAAGGAATCTTGCCTTGAGGCGCTGCATGGCCCTGTAGTGCAGAGGTCCGGGGAAAATGGCCTGGATGGATGCGGAGAGAAGGCCTACGATCCGTGCCAGTAATCGTAGGGGTATGGTTGTCCGACGAAGGACTTTCCGGATCTCCCTGCGGATGGTTGTAATTTTGGTAGCCGGGAGATGAAGAGTGCATGATGTGGAGTCTATTACGAATCTGAGGAATTGAACTGATTAAGCCGGGATCATTGCGGACTTGGGTCAATTGACGACGAAACATAGAGACTCCAAAAGGTGCACTGTGTGATTCGTGTGTCTCCGCAGAGTCCCTGCATCCTCGTCGAAGATCAGGATGTCGTCGAGATAGATGATGCATCTTATGCCTTGGGCTCTGAGTTTTGCCACTACCGGCTTCATAATCTTGGTGAAGCACCACGGGGCCAAACTTCCATTTTGAAATGTCATATACCACGTGAGAATTGAGCTCTCTGAGATTGATAACGGGGCGAAATTCGCCGGTTTTCTTCCTGAGCAGGAAGATATTGCTGTAGAAACCGGTGGAATCTGGAGCTGGTTGGATGGCCCCCTTGGAGCTCAGTTCTCGTAGCTCCGAGTCTATGAGGCGGGCGTCTGCCCGTGTAGTCTGGATCGGACGTGGAGGGGCCTGCTGGAGCGGGGTCGAGTTGAACTCTATTCTGAAGATAGGTCTGCCCAGTTCTGGGAAAAAAAGAGAAACACGACCTGCTATATGACAGGAGGTTAGAGGCAGGGTATGATTTCGACTTACCGTTGGAGAATTTTGCCCTTGAGCGTCCTCGGCTGCCTCGGCCACGATCAGATCCCCTGAATTGGTGGAATCTATGTCGGGTAGATGAGTCTGGGTAGAACAGTTGAGTCCTTGTTGTACGGGGGCCGGATGGCCAAAAACGGCTGGCGGCACAGCCCCTCTGCCGTCCAGCCCTTCCAAAAACACCACGGGCGTGAGAACCGCGGAAGACTTTCTGCATCGAAGTTTGTGCTTTATTAAGGGACGTAAATATATTGACCCTTTTATTTAATTCCGTAAGGAAGGCCTCTCCAAACAATTTACCCTGTGTCAAGGGTCCTAATTCTTTATCCCCCAGTTCAACCAGTTTTTCGTCGATACGGTAAAGTGCTGCTCGGCGCCTCTCCTAAGAGAGGGCTACATTGGTGTTCCCTAGGAAACAGAAACACCTCTGTGCCCATTCCCGGGTATCTCGTGCCCACTCACGCACCGTATCTGGGGTAAAAGTGTCAGCCCTTTCATAGGCGTCATCCGCCATATCCATGATTCTAGCTAGCGGCCCAATGGCGTCTAGCAGTTTGTCCTGCGCTCCTTTAAAACCGCGTTCTATGCCTTTGCGCGGGTTCCGACCCCCCTCGGGACATGAATGTAGTCATGAGTGGGTCAAATTCAGGGGTGTGCGCCACTTTGTCTGGTAGGCTAGGCCGAGGGCATTCGGATCTCATCCGATTCCTCACTTCTTTGTCCAGAGATTTCCTGAGCCAGAAGTGCATAAACCTTGCCAAATGCTCGGGTGGTTACCATTCTTCTGAACGGGGATGACTGATGTTTCTCGGGTCAAACATTTGGAGGCCCGCATTGTCAAGGAAAATCTCTGTGCCCTCCTGTGGGTTATCCATGGATGTAGCCATGGGGCTCACCCAGACGCTGCTCCCTTATGAAGTAAGGGTCGGAGTTGGCCGCGGAATCCCTGTCGCAGTCCTCCTGATCGGAGACTTAGAAGCGGCCTTTTCCATAGCTGCAGCCACAGCTGCTGTTATCATGGCCTGGAGGTCTGAGGTTTGTGATTCCTCCATGATCTGGAATGGGTATTCGGGGCTCACCCGATAAATTGCGTGAGGGCACTTAGGCACAATTAGTGGAGAGGGCTGGGGACCAGGGGTGGTATGGAATCAGGAATGAATAACCTGAGACTAGAGACCGGTAGGTCGTAGTATGATGAAGAGGGCTGTGTCACTGGGGCTCACCCAGGTAATCGGAATCCTGCATGAACAGGTCCGCTTAGCAGCACAAAATGGGGGCTCACCCCGGCCAGAATAAGGTACAGACCAACTGGCTAAAACCAACCCCAAGTGCAAGGCACTAACCTGACTTGGTTCCACTGAGTGAAAAAGGCAGGATGCAAGAAGGATTTCCGGTTGCTTGCAGTGGAATAGCTGGAGCAGAAAACAGACCGTGTTTATCTCTTTAAGATGGCCACCGGACTGACAGCCGTTAGTATGGGGAGGATAGTACCTCCCCCAGTTTGGGCGGCAAAACTAGATGCCTGCCGTTCGTGTAATTAAAACTGCCGAACGTGCGTATAGTAAAATGGTCGCAAACGCCTAAAAAAGGCGATCGCGCCAAACTGCCGAACGAGAAGCGTTCGGTAGAAAAAACAAAAGTCTATGTGCGGTCGCACAGAAAACGACCGCGGGCATTCGCGTCAAAATGGCGATCGCGCCAAACTACCGGACTAAAGGCGTTCGGTAGAAAAAAACGAAAACGGTTGTGCGCGAGTGCACAGAAAAGCCGTTGACAGAAGACCAGAGGTATGGAGAGAGAGTACAGACGGCGGGGAGCCGTGAAAGACACCTGGGCAGGGGGCGGAGCTTGGAGCTGGAACGAAGTAGCCGCCATCTTCCAGAGCTCCGGAGCGAAAACACCTAAATCCAGTAAAAATCACCAGCATCCTGCATCACACACAGCCTCTGACTAGTGGATCGGCTTCGGTGTATCATACGGAACACACAGATCCCCTTCTTTTCTACCCCGGGCAGAAAAACCCGAAAACGAGTCCCCAAGGCCTACCTCACGGGCGGACAGCCGACGGAGCTCGCCTGGGGACTTGACCCACGGTACACGCCGGAATATTACGCCCAGACAGAGGCAAGTACAATGGGGCGAAGGTTACAAAAGCAACCTGCTCCCAACCCTAGAACGCAGCGAGACATCAGCCAAATGCTGCAATCCCCTGCCACATCACTTAATCAAACGCCCCGTGGGCCCTCACCAACCTCCTCAATGGAGGGAGAGCACACTGACATTTCCCCCTCCATCACTCACCCACCGGAGGCAAGGCTGAGGGCGGGAGACCCCCCGGACACACTCCTTCCCAAAATTGACCCCCAGCGGGCTCTGCAGAGGGTAGGGGACCACGCACCGGCCTCCAAAAGTGACATCCAGGAAATGCTAGCCGGCCTGCAGAAAAACCTAAAACAAATGTGGGAAGATGACCTTGCAGTACTTACCACAGAGGTGCAGTCAGTAACAGCACGCACACAAGCCACAGAATCAGGCCTGGCAGACCTAAAACAGGACCTCCAAACACTGGGGGACACAGTGCTGAGCCTAAAAGCAACACAAACCTCGATGGCCAGACAACTTAATATTTTGGACGACAGAGGCAGGAGGAAAAACTTGAAAATACGGGGGGTCCCAGAGAATATACCACTAGAAGAGCTGCCCCATTTCATCAGGCGCCTAGTGGCAACGGTCCTACCGTCCAAAGGGACCAGACAATTTATGTTCGATGGCATATACAGGATAGCAAAGTCACCCCGGGCTCCAGAGTCAGCGTCACGAGACCTTATTTTGCGCTGCTGCACCATGACTGATAAACTGGGAATAATGGCGGCGTTTCAAGGGAAGAGCCCATACACATTCGAGATTTGTCAACTCTCCTTATTTCAAGACCTAAGCAGGGAAACACTCCTTTGGCGTAAAACGCTGAAACCAATCACTGCCACCCTTCAAGAAGCAGGCATCACCTACAGGTGGGCGACACCGAAGACCCTGTGGGTAATTAAGGAGGGAAAACACTACAAAGTCTTGGATCCGGCAGAGGGACCGGTGCTACTAGCAACATTGGGGCTAAAGAAACAAGACATGAACGCAACCTCAAGCCTCGAGCAGAGACCAACGGGAATCAGAGCAGTAACCGAACCCAGAGGACCACACGAAGCCAAGACCTGACTTAAGAACATATCCCATCAACCCCGGTTGAGGGACACTGAGACTTTTCCAGATTTACAGTTTGCTCCATTACATTAGTTAAACTGTCCTACCCACAACCGTTACAAGAGCACACACACTTCGGAGCTCAATTACCACCCTCCTTCCCCTTCCCCTCCCCCCCCCCACCCCCAGGGTAACAGGGGAACTATGCACAAAGGGGCCTACACACGACCTCTCGGTCAGAGACCCACCTTACCTAAGACATAACTATATAGGACTGACAGACCACCATTATACAACACGTAATTGATGCCCATAGACGCACCATAGCAGTCACTTTCTGAGATGGGACCTGAGCCATGCAACTAGACCACACGCAAATAGTCCGGACCTAGCGAGCCACCACGCAACATATAATAATAGGTCACGCTAAATACAAATAGATGTGTAATAACAATGTAAAATAAATAAATAAAAATATAAAATATAACAAGATCAGAAAGACAAAAAGAATAGGAATAAAATTATTAATATTAATATAAATCCACTTGCATACACTCTAACAGTAAGGAATGGAACAGTTATAATGAATAGTCCCAATACTTAATAGTCTGCTTGTATATTCCAATAAATAAGTGGAAGGCTTGGTATGTAGGAATTTCCAATGAAGAGAATGGATCTTCTAATTCATGGGGTGTCTTGACTCCGTGGTATACATGGAAAGACAAAGCAAAGAAACTCCAATAGTGCAAACTGAGGACCAATAAGAGCAGGATGAATATAGGGGAGGTATATTACTCACCTATTATTGAGCATAAACTAGCTCAAGTATAATAAGCATTCAGTGGCGTCTGCCCCCCACTGGCGGGATAAGGTGAAGGTAATTCGGTTTGAGAGTCCCTGAGGCACCAAATGTGATGCTGACCGGAAAGAAAGCCACTGGATTAACGAAAGCCCTGCAGCAGGATTCCTGGACACAGCTTGGAGTATGAGACCTCATGGAGCAAAGGTGAAATCAAAATGGCGTCTTGTATGACCTGGAAGTGCTATTCGTCTGACCCACAAAGGTAAGCCATACAGACGAATAGCACTTCCAGGTCATACAAGACGCCATTTTGATTTCACCTTTGCTCCATGAGGTCTCATACTCCAAGCTGTGTCCAGGAATCCTGCTGCAGGGCTTTCCGTTAATCCAGTGGCTTTCTTTCCGGTCAGCATCACATTTGGTGCCTCAGGGACTCTCAAACCGAATTACCTTCACCTTATCCCGCCAGTGGGGGGCAGACGCCACTGAATGCTTATTATACTTGAGCTAGTTTATGCTCAATAATAGGTGAGTAATATACCTCCCCTATATTCATCCTGCTCTTATTGGTCCTCAGTTTGCACTATTGGAGTTTCTTTGCTTTGTCTTTCCATGTATACCACGGAGTCAAGACACCCCATGAATTAGAAGATCCATTCTCTTCATTGGAAATTCCTACATACCAAGCCTTCCACTTATTTATTGGAATATACAAGCAGACTATTAAGTATTGGGACTATTCATTATAACTGTTCCATTCCTTACTGTTAGAGTGTATGCAAGTGGATTTATATTAATATTAATAATTGTATTCCTATTCTTTTTGTCTTTCTGATCTTGTTATATTTTATATTTTTATTTATTTATTTTACATTGTTATTACACATCTATTTGTATTTAGCGCGACCTATTATTGTGTTTTTGCCATTTTTCCTTTGAGGTTATTAGAGGGAACCTCATACCCATAGGTTGCAGCTTTCGATTTGTTCACAGTCCTATTAGATCACTCAGCGCTGATCCAATACCTATCTTTTGTCTCACCACGCAACATATACCTACTAGGGAATACCGTAGACACACACAAACAGTCTAACGACTCACAGGGAGCTTATCCTAGAACCTCCTCCAAACAGAGGACATCGACAAATTCTGAACCTCAAGCCCCTAGACATGACATCCACTACCAGGTACCACAAACCAGGCAATGTTGGTGGGGACGGCACTTAAACAGTGATGAACTCACACTCACTTACACATGACCACATACCGCTACAACCCAACAGCCCTCATAAAGCAAAAAATGTGCATAATGTTTCTTGCTGTTGTCTTGTTGTACCAAGTTTACAATGTCGATACTTTACTTTACTATATCCATTACAACACATGTTTGTGTAATTTTTTCACATTATGCGCTGAAAAATAAAGAATTAAAAAAAAAAAAAAAGACACCTGGGCAGCCAGAGGCAAAGTCCCAGGGGTACACAGATAGGGGTAAGAGAAATACTAGGATAAGTATACAAAGGCACAGTTATAGAACTAAATGAGGATATTGAAAAATATAAGCTGAATACTGAGAAGTCAAAATTTGTACTTAGCTTGTGATGGAGCAGCAAAGAAAGAGGAAATTATGTCATATGTCACACCTCTTATACCCTATACTACATTGTGATTGGTTTAAAGTTGTGTCACTCTTTTCTTTGCTGCTATGGAGTTAGTAAAGAAAGATTATGCAAAATACGAAGCCTCCTGTCATGCGATAAAATTTAAGGTTTTCTCTTTAAGTGCACCCACACATATTGTATATTATGCAGAATGGCTTTCTTTTATTGTCATATATGTATGTTTATCTAGTAAAACATTAAGGTCTCAACTTAATATTGTTGGTTAAGCTTTCCAAACTATGTAATATTGTTGGATAAACTTTAAAAAAAAAAAATTTATTCTGAAAAAAAAAGTTGTAATTTTGCAATTTATATTTATATTGTTTGATATATTGATATGTTTTTTATACAAGATATTTTTGTTTATTTTTTTTAAATAAAAAAAATTGAAAGCTTAAGTATGAATAAAATATTAAAAATGGGAAAAATATTTTTTTTTTAAATATAGTTTTGCTTATTTTAACTTCTTCACATCAAGTGCAATTAGAAAATAACCCAAATAGCTATACCTATCAGTCCTGATTGTTAAATGCCTCGTAAGTCTGGGGTCTAAATTATTTTTGGTACTTAAAGGGAAACTCCTGTGCCGATCCGTTTTCCTGGCACTGAAGGGTCCCTCTCCCTCCCACCCCCCAATCCCCGGTTACTGAAGGGGTGAAAACCCCTTCAGTCACTTACCTGAGGCAGCGGCGATGTCCCTCTTTGCTGTCTCCGCCTCCGCGACGCTCCTCCTCTTCATTGCGTCGGCCGGTGGGGACCGGCCGAGGGGACCACATGCGCATTACGTCTCCCCATAGGAAAGCATTGAAAAATCATTTCAATGCTTTCCTATGGGGTTTTGAGCGACGCTGGAGGTCCTCACACAGCGTGAGGACGTCCAGCGACGCTCTAGCACAGGTTTCCTGTGCTAGAACCCAGGAAGTGACCTCTAGTGGCTGTCTAATAGACAGCCACTAGAG
Organism: Pelobates fuscus; assembly: GCF_036172605.1. NCBI lineage: Eukaryota > Metazoa > Chordata > Amphibia > Anura > Pelobatidae > Pelobates > Pelobates fuscus. The sequence continues at coordinate 336,864,301 of NC_086317.1, read as the reverse complement.
GTGGAGTTAACCCTGCAATGTAATTATTGCAGTTTATAAAAAACTGCAATAATTACACTTGCAGGGTTAAGAGTAGTGGGAGTTGGCACCCAGACCACTCCAATGAGCAGAAGTGGTCTGGGTGCCTAGAGTGTCCCTTTAAAGGGTTTATTCAATCATTTAGAAATATTTTTCTTTCTTTCTTTTTTTTTCTTGCTCTGTACTTATTTCTGAGTCAACTTAGAAAAGAGTTTAGTCCCTTTATTCCCCCTTCGCATAACAGCAGGCCTGCTACTGATCCTCAGGTTCAGATCATCAACACCCATAGGGAACAATGTGCAGCAATCAATGTGCCAGTCAGTATCTTCTCATAGTGATGCATTGACTCAATGCATCTATATGGGGAGAGTTCAGTATCGCAATGCAGATTGTGCAGGTGCCAGTTATTGTCCTGCACCCAGGAAGCAACAAAAGAAAACAAGTAGAGAATGTATTAGACAGCAATGTAAACACTGCCTTTTCTCTTTGCCTCAGAACCACTGGGGCAAATAGTAATGCTATACTATTTGAAGGTGTTCATTGTGTGTACATATTTTGCAGAATAACAAAAGGATTACAGTTTATTAATGAGCTGAGTTGAATATTTTAGAACTGTTTTGCTGTGAAAAAGTGCATGTTATCTCTCCAGACACAAGTTTAATTTACTTGAATAAATGGAGTTAATTTACCAATAATCTCTATAATGTATAATATACAGTCTCATGCTACATAACCCATCTATATTTCATGCTGAATAACCATTGACTATAATGTATCCTTTGGACCACTATACTGGTCCTAGAATACTTCATCTCAATGAAACAGTCTGGGTGCAGTGGCGGCAGGTTTTCTTCCACAAAAATATTACCCTTTTGTAGACACTGCGTTGTTTTAATTGTGAGGTTAAACCTTAAGGACTGAGTCTCGGCATGGAAACATGGTAAGTAAAATGCTCTTCTTCTTTTTTTTTTTTTCCATTTTTAATTTAAGGGGGCCCAGAAAAAAAAAAGAATATGTTCTTTACTGATAGAAGCATTTGTTTGGCGCATAGCAGTGATTGCCACACAAATGCACAAAGTCCAATGAGAAGCATTTGATGGACATAATGATTATCAAGCCTGATCTCCTCAGTGGATGTGGACTGGACTGCATTGGCACTGGATTGCAGGTAAGTTAAGGGTTAATGTCAGGGATTTTGCAGGGAAAATTAACACTAAGGGCAAGCAGATACAATTTGCATCCCAGAGGCGGCTCTCTAATTAGGCGGTTTAGGCGGCCGCCTAAGGCCTCGCGCTGGCTGGGGCCTCGCGGCCGCCTAAACCGCCTGTGGGCAGAGTGTGTCAGGTCCTCGGTCAGTGACCGAGGACCTGACACCAGGAGGGGGCCCGGCGGCTTGCCCGGTATGCCGCCGGGTGCGAGGCCCCTCCCGGCTGCCCGGCCACCATCGCAGACACTGGTCTGCAGCTCCGCAGTGAGCAGAGCTGCAGACCATGTGACTCGCGAGAATTGGCCAATCAGAGCGTTGCCGCGGGTTACCACGGCAACGCTCTGAAATCTCGCGAGATGACACGGTCTGCAGCTCTGCGGAGCTGCAGACCGGAAGCAGTGGCCACCGGACCACCAGGGAGCCCACTGGACCACCAGGGAAAAGGTAGGCTATCCCTCCCCATAACCCCCAACCACACTCAGGCTCACCCCCAGCTTTGCCCCCCCACCACATCACCCCCACCACCCTCAGCCTGCCCCCCACCACCATAACCCCCACCACCCTCAGCCTCACCCCCCCTTCACCCTCAGCCTCACCCCCCACCACCCTCACCATTACCCCCCACCACCCTCACCATCCCCATAACCCCCACCACCCTTACCATCACCCCCCACCACCCTCAGCCTCACCCCCACCACCCTCAGCCTCACCCCCACCACCCTCACCATCACCCCCCACCACCCTCAGCCTCACCCACACCACCCTCACCATCACCCCCCACTACCATTACCCCTCCCCACCCTCACCATAACCCCCCACCACCACCATCACCCCCACCAGCATCAGCCTCACCATCCCCATAACCCCCACCACCCTCAGCCTTACCCACCACCACCCTCAGCATCACCCCCCACCACCCTTAGCATCACCCCCCACCACCCTCAGCCTTACCCCCCACCACCCTCACCATCACCCCCCACCACCCTCAGCATCACCCCCCACCACCATCACCCCTCACCACCCTCAGCCTCACCCCCCACCACCCTCAGCCTCACCCCCCACCACCCTCAGCCTCACCCCCCCACCACCATCACCCCCACCACCCTCAGCCTCACCCCCCACCACCATCACCCCCCACCACCCTCAGCCTCACCCCCCACCACCCTCAGCCTCACCCCCCACCACCATCACCCCCACCACCCTCAGCCTCACCCCCACCACCCTCAGCCTCACCCCCCACCACCATCACTACCCCCAACACCACCACCCTCAGCCTCACCCCCTTTCACCCTCAGCCTCACCCCCCACCACCCTCACCATTACCCCCACCACCCTCAGCCTCACCATCCCCATAACCCCCACCACCCTCAGCCTTACCCCCCACCACCCTCACCATCACCCCCCACCACCCTCACCATCACCCTCCGTCACCACCCTCAGCCTCACCCCACTCACCATCACCTCCTCCTTCTCACATTACCCCCCTCTCACTCTCACATTAGCCCCCCCACTCTCACATTAGCCCCCCCACCATCACCATCCCCATAACCCCCACCACCCTCAGCCTCACCTCCCACCACCCTCAGCATCACCCCTCACCACCCTCAGCTTCACCACCCTCAGCCTCACCCCCACCACCCTCAGCATCACCACCCTCAGCATCACCCCTCACCACCCTCAGCATTACCCCCCACCACCCTCAGCATTACCCCCCACCACCCTCAGCATAACCCCCCACCACCCTCAGCATAACCCTCCGCCACCACCCTCAGCCTCACCCCACTCACCATCACCTCCTCCTTCTCACATTACCCCCTCTCACTCTCACATTAGCTCCCCCCCACTCTCACATTAGCCCCCCCACTCTCACATTACCCCCTCTCACTCTCACATTACCCCCCTCTACTCTCACATTACCCCCCTCTACTCTCACATTACCCCCCTCTCACTCTCACATTACCCCCTCTCACTCTCACATTACCCCCCTCTCACTCTCACATTACCCCCCTCTCACTCTCACATTACCCCCCTCTACTCTCACATTACCCCCCTCTCACTCTCACATTACCCCCTCTCACTCTCACATTAGCCCCCCCACTCTCACATTACCCCCCTCTCACTCTCACATTACCCCCCTCTCACTCTCACATTACCCCCCTCTCACTCTCACATTACCCCCCTCTCACTCTCACATTACCCCCTCTCACTCTCACATTACCCCCCCACTCTCACATTACCTCCCCACTCTCACATTACCTCCCCACTCTCACATTACCCCCCACTCTCACATTACCCCCCCACTCTCACATTACCCCCCCACTCTCACATTACCCCCCCACTCTCACATTACCCCCTCTCACTCTCACATTACTATCACCCCCCCGCTCCCTCTCACATTACTATCACCCCCCGCTCCCTCTCACATTACCATCACCCCCGTTCCCTCTCAAATTACCATCACCCCCCGCTCCCTCTCACATTTCCATCACCCCCCGCTCCCTCTCACATTACCATCACCCCCCGCTCCCTCTCACATTACCATCACACCCCGCTCCCTCTCACATTACCATCACACCCCGCTCCCTCTCACATTACCATCACACCCCGCTCCCTCTCACATTACCATCACACCCCGCTCCCTCTCACCATCAACCCCCCCGCTCCCTCTCACCATCAACCCCCCCGCTCCCTCTCACCATCAACCCCCCCGCTCCCTCTCACCATCACCCCCCGCTCCCTTTCACCTTTACCCCCCGCTCCCTCTCACCATCACACCCTCTGCTCCCTCTCACCATCTGCTACCCCATACACATAGGGTCTCAGACAAAAACACAAACATGCTCACAGAGACATACATTCACACACACAAGGATACTCTCTGTCAGACACACTCTCAGGCACATACACAGGTAGACAGTGCATCAATGTGTATATGTGACACTTTTTTGTTAGTGGGGCCTCATGTTTGCGTTTTGCCTAAGGCCTCATAAAGTCTAGAGCCGCCTCTGTTGCATCCCTCCCAATAGATTTCACTTGGATAAATACTTGAATCTTGACAGAGATTTTTCCTACAAAAGCATGAGTTAATGCTAACCTACCCTAAATTTAACCGTACACTATCCCCAATCCACTATAAACCCCCTTCAGTAACCCTAACGGTAACTGTAATACTAAATCAGAGGGATTTCCAGCTCACAGTGAGTGTTCTGTACTGCAGCTCCTGGATGTTGCCTCAGCCAATCACTATGTGATTGGTGCTGGGCAGCAGACAAAGCCCAGCTCCAATCACTGACTGCAGGAAAATACCCTATCAGGTTCTTTTTAAACCCTGGACATCTCCTTCTGCTTGATCATTACTGCAACTGACCACATGGATTTAAAGGGCTATATCCAGAGCTTACTTTTAGTGCTACATTCAGCTCATCTGTCAGTCTGAGCCTACTAAATATGGCCCCAGCTGATAGAGGGGCATATACATGGGTCTTCCAAGTGCAAGCAGGGAATTCATCCTGTTCACATTAAAAGTAAAAGATGTTCCATATAATCCTAATGGTATTAAAGCCCACCAGTTTTAAGATGGCATGAAATGTTCCTAACCTCTTTAAAGTGTCTCTGGCATTCCCGCTCCCCAATAAATGAGCATTTTTATAAGATAAAATCTTATATGCCCTCTGATCTGGTGAGTTAATCCTATGATTCGGCTGCACAAAGGAGGCAATGACATCAGAGTGGAGTGGAGAGCAGCACGGGGAGTTTTGTCAGGAATTGGATTTCCGGTAAATTTATTGCTAAATATAAGGCATACTAAACCAAAAATACAGTTTAGCTTAAAAGGCTTCTAGTAACCCTTTAAGGGAGCAGTTCCCAATCTGTGGAACACAGGGATTTAAGAGGAGGAGGCAGACAGCGCCAGGGAAGGTATATGTGTTATAGAGGCGGGGTTAGGATGATGTAGTGGGTGGGTTGTTGAAACAGTGGGGGTGGAGGAAGACACAATATGATGGACACTTAATCTGACACAAGGGTGCTTTTGGGTGTAAGTGTATCTATATGTTTGTGTATCTGTGTGTCTGCATCTGTATATGTTTCAATGTTTGTATCTACGTGTCTGTGTATGTGCATGTGTATCATTCTGTTTATCTGTGTGCCTGTGTATCTGCATGTATGTCAGTGTTTGAATCTGTGTATTTGCATGTGTGTCAGTATTTGTATCTTTGTGTCAGTGTAACTGAATTCGTGTCAGGTATATTCTGTGTATCTATGTGTCTGGATGTGTCTGTATCAGTGTGTATTTGTGTGTCTGTATCTATATGTGTGTCAGTGTGTGTATCTCTGTGTGCCATTGTTTGTATCTGTATTTGTGTCAGTGAGTATCTGTATGTTTGTCAGTGTTTGTTTCTGTGTATCTGCATGTGTGTCCGTGTGTGTATCAGTGTGTTTGTGCATCTGCATGTGCGTCTGTGCTTGTTTATGTGTATATGTTTTTGTGTCAGCATGTGTATCCATATTGTATGAGTGGTACAAATTATGGAAATTGGCTACCAAGGGGTACAAGAGTGAAAAAAAGATGAGAACTAGTGAAGTAAGGCCTTGATTTCATAAGCTTTCTAAATGATTCGGTGTGGTTCAAAAACATTTCCAAATTATTTATTACAAAAATTCCCATAGACTTTAATGGAAACTTCTGTAAATAAATAATTTGGAACGTTTTTATAACATTATTGAATCATTTGTAAAGCTTATTAAAAATGGCCTTAGTCATCACTCCTGAAGACTTTTGTCCAATCAAATTAGTGACTTATGGCACATGCACTGTGTGACCAAAGCACCTTCGTCACTGGGATTTGGGTTAGACTTAGGTGCCCTTGAAGGCACGGGGGGTGTATTGGTAGCGATAGTGCAGCCTGCTATTCATAGCATTTTTCCACATTTTCGTTACAACTATCCAGACAGCTGAGACCTGTTACCTTTTTTGTAGGCATAGAGGCTAAGCTCTTTTCACTAGCAGCATAGTCTCCACTAGTGATGTACCGAACTGTCCGCCGGCGAACAATATTGTGTTGATTGGTTTGTTGTCCTGTGCTCCACAAGGTCCACGTGGGTGGCAACCTTGTGTGGAAAATGTGTATAAAAGAAATGCCATTGTGCTCATTAAAGAGACTGGTTCTACCCTTCATGAAGTTTCGGCTCATGTTTGGGGGATTGGAGAACTACCTACACTCTGGGGATTCACTATACTCCCCAGAGTAAGCTCATGTAAGAGCTTGTTCCTGTTCCTGCTCTCTAGATTTAACCCCTTAAGGACACATGACATGTGTGACATGTCATGATTCCATTTTATTCCAGAAGTTTGGTCCTCAAGGGGTTAAAAGAGGTCCACCTACTGGAAGCTGGTCCCTGGTCTTGGGCCCATGGTAGGAGGAAGACGGCGAGACTCCAACCAAGCATTGGCGGTTTGTGGGGTTTGCGGTGGTTATGGTCTGTGGTGGAGTGCTTGAAGCCCTCAGGAAGCGCTAGGAGCATCCTTCAACGGAGGTACCCAGTCGGGGTGCCAGGTGATCCGTTACACACTGTAATCACAATACTCCAGCAATCTAAAGCCTTAAATCTAGACTTTACATTTTCCAAGTTCTTAAGCAGGAGGTGCCAGTAGTGAATGCCAGTCTGCCAGCAACTAGAGGCGTGTTTCTTGGATAAATATAAATATTGACTTTAAAAAAAAAAAAAAATTTTTTTAGAAAGAATAAAGTGGTTTTAACATTTTGACTGTCCCCTTATGTCAATAACAAAGCAACACAGAGATCCATTTAAAATGAAGAACATAATATATCTGCTGTTCAAAGTGAATATGCAATTGTATGCTTTTTAAAATGTTTTGTATAAAAGTGGATAACCAAAGACTGTAACCGTTCACTATTTCTCCTGTGGCTTTTGGCTTGTATAAGAAGTAGAGCAGCAATATTTTACATTAGCAAGCAATAATTTACTACTCTTTTAGCATATGGGCTGTGTAGCAAACATCTGTTTTGTTTGAGGTGGTTTCTTTCCTTTTTGTTTTAGGTTTCCTTTTATATCATTATTATTGCTATAAGAAAGTTCACTATTTACGGGTGGTGATCTAATAATGAAGTGTACAATATTATGTGTGAAGATAAGAAAAATATTTTCCCTACAACATCTGTCAGTACTGTTTACATGTTGTAGCTGAACTCTTCAGCAGAGCAATCTGCGACAGAACTTTTTAAAAGGCCCTACCAACCTAATTATGAAATCTAAACTAATATGTGCAGTTGTGTTTTGGTTTTTGCAAGGTTCCTATAACTAAAGAAATGTGAAAAAAACTAAACTAATACATCCTGCTCTAGTAGTTATGGCGCAAGGAGTTCCCTGGGGTCCATCCAGAGTAAGGAGTCAAACTGTTTAAGAATAGTTTGACAAGTTATGGTGCCTGCCAACCTGGCAGGAACTGCAACCCTTTTGCAGCAGAACATCATGCCCTTACAAATATGACCAGGACACCCTGGAATTGAGAACAGGTAGTGGTGGCATCATATATGACAGGAGATAAACCTTCTTGGGTCATAATGGAAATTATAGATATATCTACTGTCAATATATAATGCCTTTTCTGCAGTTCAGGAAGGTGTTTGGAAACAGATGAGCTAATATGTGGCTAGGTGCCACTTTCTGAGTATTTTTCTATGTGCACAGTCTTATGCATTTGGACTGTTAGGTCCTCTACCTAGCTGTATGATATTTGTGGCAAAAATATATCCACCAAAAAGGTGTGTATACTATTGAGTGTTTGTTGCGGATTGGTGAGGTCATTGGTTAGGATATCATTTGCGTGCATCCGCCCCTTAACGCCAGATGCGACTAAGGCGTTGGTCCATTCCACTGTCTTTCTCGCCTTGACCACTGTAATCCGCTTCTCAGTGGTCTTGCGTGCTCCCAACTTGCGCCTTTTTAGTCCATAATGAATGCGGCAGCGAGGCTCATCTTCCTGTCCGCCCGCACCTCCCATGCCTCACCCTTCTGTCAGTCCCTACATTGGCTTCCTATAAAATATAGAGCTCAATTTAAAATTCTGGTTCTTGCTTTTAAATCTCTACATAATGCTGCTCCCACCTATCTATCCTCCCTGATACACAAGTATGTCCCATCTAGGCCCTTACGATCTGCTGAAGACTTACGTCTATCTTCTGTCCGTACTCCCACCTCTGATGCTCGCCTTCAAGATTTCTCAAGGGCTGCACCGTTCCTGTGGAACTCGCTTCCCTTCTCCGTTAGATGCTCACCCATCCACTCCTTCAAAAAATCGTTAAAAACCCATTTCTTCATAAAAGCGTATTACTTAAACTGTTAATAGCTCCCGACGGATTCCTCTTCTGCAACGGTCATTAGTCTAATACTATCCTTACCTTTTGTGTCATTTTATCCCACTCCCTCTAACATGTAAGCTCATTGAGCAGGGCCCTCAACCCCTCTGGTCCGGTGTGTCCAACTTGTCTGGTTACAACTACATGTCTGTTTGTCCACCCATTGTAAAGCGCTGCGGAATTTGATGGCGCTATATAAATAACATAATAATAATAATAATAGGGATTATGGGTTATCTGTTAAATAATGTTCATTATTCTCTGAACAGATTCCCCGATATCCTAGATGGGAATTGTGTCTATAATTCCAACTACTTCCTTCAAAGCATTAAAGCTTTTTAATGAACAAACTTGAGGTAGAAGAATTTGCAAGAGATTTCATCTTTCTGGCAACTGATATGCCATTTTGTTTTTTAAACCATAGTGGTCATTCATCATAATAGCTTTAAAATTAGATTTTAAGTCAGACTGGGCGATTGGTGCCCATTGATAGATTGAGAGTGGCAGCAGCTAGTCCTTCCTCATACTGCACTGCAGAGAGGAATAGAAGCCAGGATTCGGAAGTGATGGGCACCAGTGCCCCAACTTTGAGGTTAAACCATTGCTTAGATTTTACCAATATTTACCAATCAATATTTGCTGTGAGGCTCAACTCTCTATTTTATGGCTCTCTTTATCTCTCTTCACCATTTCCCCTCTCACAGTTCCACACCATGCCTCTTGATGCCCTTTATCTTTCATTTTATCCCACAAAAGCATACAATTAGCAGAACGTGAACCTGCTCTTTTAATACTACCCCGTAGCCAACATCAGAGAGGTTAAAGTTAGTATATTTAAATTATGCATTTATTCATACATTTACTTTAACACAATATAAAGGTGAATTTTCTTTAGTCACACCTCAACATTTTTGAATGACTAGTAGTGCACTGTGAATATTTATATTGTTAATTTTGTATGATTTTTCAAATGTTTTCCATTTTCATGTGTATTTCACATTGCAACCGCTTGCCTTGTGTTTTCACACCCTTCTGAATTTTGATGTATGTCCCCTAATGCCTGTCGTTTTCTTTTTCTGTCCCCGCACAGTATTTTTCTGCATTCATCTTGTGTTATCAGTTTAGCAGTGTCATCAGCTTTAATAACTAAATGAGCCAACAGCCCCAGCAGCGGCTGAACATGTGCAGCAAGTCCAACACTAACACTGCTGCTAATTAGACAGGTAGACATGCTGTGGAGGCACCGATCTGAATACTGAGGATATTTTCCACTAAACACAGCTTCATGTCCATCAGATGGTTGCCTCTCAAGTAGGGAAATCGAATGTATGCTTAGTTTGGCAATAAAGCAAGTAAATATGGCAAGATAGACGCCTTAGGAGACATGTCCTTGTAATTCGAGTAGTATGGATGGATTTTTAACCTTTACAGTATTGATTCTTCCCACAGTACATCTTACAATGCATTTAATTTTACATCTGTATCTAATCTTTAGCTACAATAGATAAGAACCAATTTTAAATAACCAATTTCAAAGAACATTGTAGTTAGAACAAACATGACATAATACATTTTCATTTTCTTCTTCAAGTGACGTTATTGCATTCCTTACAACTACAATAACAAAAAGGGAAAGCCTTCTGGTAAAGTCAAAATATAAGAAGTATTGCATTATCTTGTAATTTATTGAGAAAACCAAATTTTGGATTTGAATTTCAGATCCTTCTTTTACCAGGTTTAAAACAATTCTCAGGAAAACTACTCCAGTATTTCCAACTTAAACTGTGATACCCCGGTAAAGCAACAGGACAATTAAAACACAGTTCTAATTAGTGGAGGAAGATGTGGGGAAAAAAGGAGTAATAAAAACCAGATAACGTTCTAATGTAAAGTCATAAATATTGTGACCAATAATTTCAGAGTGAAAAAAAGTTATTAGATGGAATAATGAAGAAAGGAACTAAATGATGCAATGAATAAGCATGTGTATATACATATATATCTTTATGTCTATGTTTGCGGATGTGTGTGTATGTGTGTGTATATATACACACACTAATTAGTCACAACATTAAAACCACTGAAAGGTGAAGCAAATAACATTGGTGGGATATATTAGGCAGCAAGTGAACTGTCAATACTTGCATTTCATGCACTGGAAACAAGCTTGGGCAAGCTAAAAGATCTGAGTGATTTTGACAAGGGTCAAATAGTAATTGCTAAACAACTGGGTCAGAGAATCTCCAAAACGGCAAGTCCTGTGAGGTGGGCCCAGTATGCACCATTGAACCCATGGACGCCTAAGACTCATTGATGCACATGGGGAGCAAAGGCTAGCCCATCTGGTCCAATCACACAGAAGACCTATGGTAACTCAAATTGCTGGCCATGATAGAAAGGTGTCAGAACACACAGTGCATCATAGTTTGCCAAGTATAGGGCTGCGTAGCCACAGACCATTCATAGTGACCATGATGACCCCTGTCCACAGCCAAAAGCACTTTCAATCAGGAAGTGAGTGTCAGGACTGGACCATGGAGCAAATGAAGAAGGTTGATTGGTCTGATGAATCACATTTTCTTTAAGATCATGTGGATGGCCAGGTGCATGTACCTCTTTTACCTGGGGAAGAGATGGCAGCAGGACACACTATGAGAAGAAGGCAGGCCAGTGGAGGCAGTGTTGTGCTTTGGGCAATATTCTGCTGGGAAATTTGGGAGCTGGCATTCATGTGGATGTTACTTTTACACATACCCTCTACCTAGAGATTGTGGCAGACCACGTCCACCCCTTCATAGAAATGTTATTTGATGGCAGTAGCCTTTTTTAGCAGGATAATTCACCCTGCCACACTGAAAAAATTGCTTAGGAATAGTTTGAGGAACTTGACAAAGAATTCAAGGTGTTGCCTTGGCCTCCGAATTCCCCAGATCTCAGACCGATGGAGCATCTCTTGGATGTGCTGGAACAACAAATCCGATCCATGGAGACCCCACCTCGCAACTTGCATGAGATTTAAAGGATCTTTTGCTAATGTCTTGGTGCTAGATATCACAGGACATGTCCAGAGTTTTTGTGGAGTTCTCACCTCAACACATCAGAGCTGTTTTGGCAGCACAACGGGGACCTACACGATATTCAGCAGGTGGTTTGGATGATAATTGTGTGTATGTATATATATTTGATCTTTATTTAGATCCCTGGTGTCCTGCGGTTTGCTGCTGGGGTCAGTCTGTGCACCGATTGCATAGCTCCCTGCAGCTTTGTACTGATGCCGGGGCTGAGGTGATCCGTATTACTGGCATTACAGCTGATCAATGAGGGAGCTATGCGGCAAGAAAACAAACTGATGCTAGCAGCTCCCCTACCACCACAAGGTCTGCCAATTTAAATCTGAAGAGCAGGCACTTGTCATGCAGCTCTGCCACTGTTAGGGTGGTACCTGCTCTAGCGGGAGGGGTGTGCTGTGTGCACGCTCCTGATGCCCATCATCTGGAGTGCCCCATTAGGGTTATTCACTATCCCCCTCCCCCCCCCCCTGTTCCCACCCAGCATGAGAATGGCGTGTCCAGAAAAAGAGATATTTGATCTCCCCACAGGCCATGCCACCCCTCTAATGCCATGGCCTCGGTAGCCTTATGGGAAATCCAGCCCCATTTTATGCTCAGACTTGTACGCATACATATATGTCATACACACTTTTGTTGTTATACTAATGCAAATAGGCCAATGCAAATACCTATTCAGCCAATCATGTGATCGCAACTTAACACATAAAAAGGTGTAATCAGCAAGCAACTTAAGAGGTTAAGTAGTTACATAGTTACATAGCTGAAAAGAGACTTGCGTCCATCAAGTTCAGCCTTCCTCACATATGCTTTTGCTGTTGATCCAAAAGAAGGCAAAAAACCCAGTCTGAAGCGCTTCCAATTTTGCAACAAACTAGGAAAAAATTCCTTCTTGACCCCAAAATAGCAGTCAGATGTCTCCTTGGATCAAGCAGCTATTAGCCCACTAATTAGAAATTGTATCCCTGTATATTATGTTTTTGCAAGTATTTATCCAATTGCAATTTAAACATCTGTATAGACTCTGACAAAACCACCTCTTCTGGCAATGAATTCCATATCCTTATTGCTCTTACTGTAAAAAAACCTTTTCTTTGCCTTAGATGAAATCTCCTTTCTTCAAGCCTAAATGTGTGACCTCGTGTCCTATGTATAGCCCTGTTTATGAATAGATTTCCAGATAATGGTTTGTACTGGCCTCGAATATATTTGTATAATGTTATCATATCCCCTCTCAGGCGCCGTTTTTCCAAACTAAAGAGATTTACATTTTTTTAACCTTTCTTCATAACTAAAATGCTCCATTCCTTTTATCAATTTTATAGCTCGTCTCTGCACTTTTTCTAGTGCCATGATATCCTTCTTTAGAACAGGTGCCCAAAATTGCACAGCATATTCAAGGTGTGGTCTTACCAGCGATTTATAAAGAGGCAAAATTATATTTTCATCTCGCGAATTTATGCCCCTATTTATAGATGACAAAAACTTACTGGCCTTAGCAACGGCAGATTGACATTGCATATTGCTACCTAATTTGTTGTCTATAACAATTCCCAAATCCTAGTTGTTCAAACAAAACATGAGGAAGATCTAAGTAACTTTAATCTAAGAATAATTGTTGGTACCAGAAATGGCAGTTTAACTATCTTACAAACGGCTTATCTCTTGGGATTGTCATGTGCAACAGTCTCTAGATTTTGTAGCAAATGGTGTGAAAAACAAATATTATCCGGTGAAAGACAGTTCTGTGGCAAAAATGCCTTGTTAATGAGAGTAGTCAAAGGCCAGACTGGTTTAAGTTGACAGAAAGGCGAAAATAGAACTGTGCTAAACACAAAACACATGAAAGATTGAGCAGAATACTACTCATGTCAGCTAAGAAGAGGAAATTGAGGCTATGATGGGTAAAGACACACCAACATTGGAGAGTTGGAGATTGGAAACATGCCACCTGGTCTGCCAACTATTGTTTTCTGTTGCAAACAACATGGGTAATCAACATGAATCCTGCTTTGTACAAATAGTTGTGGTGGTTGTGCAATTACCTGCAGAATCTATTCTTGGCATATGTTAGGTCCCTTAATGTTAACGGAGTATTGTTTAAATAACAAGTAACGAGTAATGGTTCTCACCATGTGCATCCCTTTATTGCCACAAGCTACTCATCTAATGACAACTTCCTTCAGCATAATGTGCCATGTTACAAAGAACACATCATTTAAGGTTTACTCCAAAAACATAATGAATTCAGCGCACGCTAAAGACTTCCACAGTCACCAGATCTCAATGTTACAGAGCACCTCTGGGGTATAGTGGAACAAGAGATTGACAGCTCGAATGTGCAGCCAACAAATATGGACCCATTGTGTGATCCACTTTGCTAAATCCATATGAGGAATAATTCAAATAATTCTAGGGACAAATTTAGAGTACTTATTTGCAATGTATACCTAATAAAGTTTCTACTGAATAAATGTTTGGTAATGGGACAATTAACTAAAATACAGATATGGTCCTCTAAGTACCATAACCACTTCAACTTTTTTAGATGGTTATGATGCACAAGCACAGGCTTGCCAGTTAAGATATTTTATTTTAGGTGTTATGTTAAATATAGGAATGCATGGTATAGTCTGTGTTGGTATGATTCTCATCTTATCAATGGGTAGTGTTCTGGTAATCTGTCTTTGAGAACATTTCATACACTGTTATTCTTTAATAATTTACCATATTTTCTCAAGAGCCAGCTTATGTTACCAGTTCAGATTTTTTTTTCTCACCCTAGGTCGTGGTCAAGTGTTTTTTTTTCCCCATAGTGAATTTTGATCGTAATGGAGGAACACTCCAGTCATCATAACAACTTGATCTACATGAAGTTGTTATGGTGCCAGGAGGCCTCCAGTCACACTCCTACCCTAATTAGTAGCTCCCCGCTGACACTCAACCATGACTGCCATTCAGATTTGGACAAAATTAATATTACTGATGCAAAAGAGTAGAGATGTAGTGGGTATGCTGCCTAGAGTGCCTGTTTAATGTTCTGGTCATCAGAAAAAAAGAACAATGAAATGCTATGAGAGACTGCAGAGGACTCCATTATGGTGTGGTGTCTGATTGGAATACCACTAAACCAAGGGCATGTAAGGTAAACTGTAGGCACCCTTACACAAGCCTACACTGTAGGCTCTGTGGCTTTTGAAATATATTCCATACTACAGAGCTATTAAAGGGACACTCCAGGCACCAAGACCACTTCTGCCCATTGGAGTGGTCTGGGTGCCAACTCCCACTACCCTTAACCCTGCAAGTGTAATTATTGCAGTTTTTTATAAACTGCAATAATTACCTTGCACGGTTAACTCCACCTCTAGTGGCTGTCTACTAGACAGCCACCAGAGGGCACTTCCGTGTCTATAGCACACGCTGTGTGAAGACCTCCAGCGTCACTCAATTCCCCGTAGGAAAGCATTGAAAAGCACTTTCCTATGGAGAGCTCTAATGTGCATGCGAATTAGGTCTCCCCGGCGGGCGGGATCAGTCTCGCCCACCGGCCGACATAATGAAGAGGAAGAGCGGCGGCGACTGGAAACCACCGCCGAGGGACATCGGCGGGGGTCTCAGGTAAGTGACTGAAGGGGTTTTCATCCCTTCAGCAACCGGGGATTGGGAGGTGGGAGGGGGAGGGGACCTGCAGTGCCAGGAAAACGGATTGTTTTCCTGGCACTGGAGAGTCCCTTTAACGAAGTGCTCCTAGTTGTATTAGTAAATTATTTAATAATACTACATTGAGATAAAGAGTAATTACCATGATAAAGTAGAACAACCAAGTATATAATTTTTTGGGTTTATAGGAAACCGTCCGTAAGTACAAAACCAGGGTAGGGTAATGATAACCAGGACCTGTTACAAAAAGGCAGATGTTGAGATGTCACTGAGTAGTCAGAGATACAAAGAGTGAAACATTTTAATAACGGAACAAGGGAAAGTATGGCAGTCAATCCAAAGGGTTAGCACATATCACAAGGTTGTTGAGAAGTCTTTGCATAAAGGATGACTGATAGACTTAACAAAACCAAAAAATTAAAATAAAATCTGTAACTAAACTTGGCACCGGTAGGCTATCCAATCCCACCAATCCCCAACCCTCGCTACTGAAATAAACTACATTTTGAGCACACATTAATATAGTACATAGATTTACGTAATCCCTCAAAAAAGAAAACATTCAAGAGAGAAAAAGAAATTGCAGAAAAATAAAAAATAAAACATTATCCAAAATGAATAAAAATGTAAAGGAACAAGTTATCGTACATGTTAAACAACATTTAATTAGTAGTGTTGAGGGACAAGTGTATAGAGAGAACATTTTTTTTTACTTTGTAGGTTTTCTGAGAAATTCACACATTTTAGATAAATAAAGCTTTGGGACTCTTCAAGTGTTGAAGAAGTGAGAAGATAATAACACCATTTAACTGTCTTACTTTGCATGATGTATGAAAGTGGATTGATGAGTAATCCCCATTACATTTTGCTGGTGGTTTAATACATAGCATCATTACTAAAAGAAAAGACCAAAAGAATTGCAGAGGACAAGGCAATGAGTTTTTTTTTTTTCCCCTCCTTTTGCTTTTTAAGAAAGCTTTTCTTTGATGAGATATAGCTGCAGGCCATCGTTTTACATTTTATGTCAGCTACCTTTGTAAGAGACTCATTATTGATGCTGAGTCCTGTTTTAATTCACACTTCTCTGCTAATCAATTACACCGTTTATCCATTAATCAGGTATTTTGACAGGGTCAATAACTGCTTTTCACTTATGTGATCTTCTTGCATGTTACTCAGTAAATAATAACAGTCAATAGCCTAAACTAGAACTGCATCGTTTTTTTTTCCCAGGCTGGTGGATGCAGCACAGAAATGTCTGGATAATTCTTTGTACAAAGGAGGCAGCTTAGCTGGATTCTATTGCTTCTAAATGTACATTTATTAACAAGATCTGAACCGAGAAATAGAAAGTAAGAGGAAAGGTAGAAAAGGCCTATTTTGAGGTTAGATATTTAACTCTTTGAGCAGCAGACATGTGCAGACGTTCCTTTGATTGCAGGTGATTCAGTTTGCCATGAGTTCTGGAAAACTATTGTAGTTCTCTACTGTACATTGGGCAGTGGAAACAGGTTTCAATAATCCTTTCTTTTTTTTTTCCCCTTATGACAGCTGTACCAACATTTAATTGTTTCTCATCAAGTGCAGGAAGAAAAGCCACTTCTTCTGTAGATTTTTCAATTCTTCTACATGTCACTTAGCTGTCTGTGGCATTGTTTGAGTTCCTTTCACTCACCCCCTTTGCAGCAATGGGTTGTGTCATTCCCTCATGATCAGCACTTTTGTTGTCTTTGTTTTTGCCATACCTCAGAAGTCCATCTTTCCTTTCATCTCCTTCCCATTCATGCATGAGCGAACAGTTGTGCTCTGTTGTGGAGATGTTCCGCTGGATTTTAAACAGTAGGGACTCTTTCTACGCTCCTCTGCGTAGTACAATGAAACTGAATGTCTCTTGCAGAATCCACACACTAATATGCCAGGTTATTTTGTCTCTAAGAAGTCAATAAAACCTCTACATTTGGTCTGCTTGGCTTGCTTTTTAAATGTTTTGCCGTAAATCTGTTTGTTTCAGTTTGTTAGGTAAAATCCTCAGCTTTAAATTCAGTTGTGGAGTCAACTTACTATTAACACAGTGTACTTGGCAACAGACTGTTTTCACACCAAAAGAGTTGGCACTCTTTACCAGTCATGACAATAGTGTGAACTCCCAGCCAGATCTAATTAATGTGGAGTGCGTATGGAAACGGGGAAGAAGGGGGGGGGACTGTGATACTAGATTTGTTTTGGCAAAACTTTTTTTCATTTTCATCCTACAGAGATTCAATTTATTTAGCTTACAGTTTATATTAATAGCATTTATAAATGTGTAGATGTGAGGCTTATGAACAGTTGATAATTTCGAAAGAAGGTCTATAAGTCAATGGTAACTTTTAATTGTTGTTATTGTTGTTGTTAATATTATTATTATATGTGTAAAACTGAATTGGGTCATAAAAGAAATATTAAATTAAGTGGTACGCCCATACCTTTATAGCTGTGCTTCTAATCACCTATCTCATAAAATTAGTTATTTTAGTACCGCATATTTCAGAGACCTTCCTTAATAGACTATAGATAGTTATGTTGGACGATAATTTAAAGATTATTCAAGTTTATTAAAAAAAATGTCCCTAAACTTAGTTTTGGTATAGACAGGGGTCCTTGCATTTATAAACGCTCCTAAGGCAGTAAACATACAATTTACCATGAAATAAATTGGGTATTTAATTGCTTTAGGTACTGTTACATTAGTACGTACCTTCTACAGCTTGCTCCAGTGCTGCCAGAATAAGAAGTCTGTGGGTATGATAGGCTGAATGGCTCCAATTTTATCTTCTTCCTGCCCCTCTCAGATGTGATGGGCCCTGCATAGGGACACTTCCAGAAGGGAGGCAATCCACTTCCATGACTTGTACATGTTGGCTTTACTGCCAGTACATTGGCATCAGAAAGGAAGTCACATCATTGCAGTATTCTGCCAGCAAGCATAATAAGTTCTCGTTGAAGGAATAACGGTATGACAGAGATCGAGAGATCAAGACCTAGATAGATTTTAAATCTATTCTATACATTTTCTAGCAATTCTGATAGTTAAGAAAAGTTGTCTATATATTTTGCTAGCAGTTTTTGTTTAAAAAGTGTGTGTACCATGACGGGAACATTTTAAAGGTGCTTTGTCACCTTAAACTCTACCCCTTTCAGAATCTGTTATTCTTTTCTTTATTTCTGATTTATTTCTCTTTAAAATCAAAGGCAAATTAGGGACTATTTTGTCTTGTTTATTTTTCCTCCACCTGACGAATCTGGACCAAGGGTGGTTATTTTTAAAGTAAAATGGATCAGAAATAAAGCAAAGAAGAACAGAGTATGAACGAGGAAGAGAAGAGGAAAACATAGGAGAACGGTAAGTTTGAAGTGACAGAGACAATTTTAGCCTTATTTAAATTTGATAACAACACTTAATATTATTAATATTAAGTAATATTACAATCTTGCAGTGATATTCCAGAGAATAAACTGTCTCATGCCAGAAGAGCTTTTGATGTCTAGTAATTGTCATTTCTGTACCTTACACTGATCCCAAGTACTTTTACGTCCTAATTCTTACCTCTATCCTTAAAGCTAATTAAACTGAACATGTGTGCATCTGCTATGAGGCCTGGTTTGTTGCAAAAATGAATAACATAGGTATTCATTAATCAATACGACTTAATCAATCATGTATCTGTCAGTCTCTAGGGTCCATTTACAGTGTTTATCCCCCAAGGGAGAAACAAATATTGACAAACTGTCTTCGTGCAGGAAGTATATTAAAGAGACACTAAAGGATGCCGGAGTTGGAAAGTTTGAAGTTTGAAAAGCTTTTCTTGACGTTAGACGTTCTCATGACAATGTCCAACATCATTTCACAGAGTAAAACTCTGTTAGAGACCAGGAAGCGCCTCTAATGGTTATTTGGAAGATAGCTATTAGAAGTTGTCTTAAACGTGTGTAAGGTTTATCATAAGATTAACTAACATTCCATCACTGAAAGAGTTAATGTGAGACTGACTGATAGGGTTAATTTCTGCTCTGCTGAATCTCAAAACTAATAGTCTTTTTTAAATGCCAGAAAATCACATACATATTCTTGGAACATGACCATCTTTTTTCTCTTCGATTCTAAGAAGAACCCAGCAAGAAATGCCCCACCTAGATAAGTTTTATATCCAAGATGTGTTATATGCGTTCACCAATGTTGCATTTCTACATCACATATTCACTTATTAACTTACTGTTGGTTCAAGCACCAATACAGCTCTCTTTTATAAGGCACAGTTAATGTATTGATTTATTGATAAGTAATATTGTTTTTATTGATGTACCTGGGATCGACCTAGAGTCCTAGACACATCCTCTCTGCACAAAAGCTTTGTTCCACCAGTAAATGGGCAGAGTAAGCTCTCAACAACATTTTGCCTTGGCGATTTTGTTCCCCAAGCATGCTTGAAATGGCAGTGTTCTTGTCCCCACAGAAAAATAAGTCTATGGCAAGGGTGAGGTTTTAGAGTGATTGATCACTACTTTCTGGGAAGGTTTCCAGCTTTTCTAACACACTGCCATAGTTCTTTAATATTTTACATTGCAGGGTTAAGGGGACATGAGCACTGCACCCAGACCACCTCAATAAGAAGACGTGGTCTGGGTGCCCATAGTGTCCCTTTAATATACTTCCCATAGCTTTGACCCTACTGGAGACATTGATAAGGAAAATATTATATTTAAATGGTTTAACACAAAATGGAGGATTGCACTAGGGCACTTCACACACTGTAGCCACTTCAGTAAAATGAAACAGTTATAGTGCTTACCGTGACCATTTAACACTTTAATTGGGAAGCATGTAATCATGATCTCAAACTGTGGGAGAGGAGATGGATATTTGAAGACATTTCTGCTTTGCTTAATATTTTATATGCTAAAGCCTCTGTGCTGTTTTCATCTTGTGAACAGGCAATAGCAATTTGCTTTTAATATACCATTCTATATAGCACTGTAATTATCATACTAATTCATACCACGTTTGGACAGTATTCATTGCTGAGAGTGAAAACCTATTATGAATTAATTTGATAATGTTAAAAATGTAGCAACTCAGATAATAAAGACTGTGGGTACCCCAACACAGCAAGATAAGTGTAAAAATGTTCAAACATTGTATGGCCACTGGAACTCCTAGCACATTAAAGGAACAGTATAGGATCATGAACACAAACATGTATTCCTGACCCTATAGTGTTAAAACCACCATCACCCCCCCCCCCCCCAACCTTCCTAAATATAGTAAAATCTTACTTCAAGTCTGCAGCTGCTGGCTCTGCCCCTGTCTACTGACATCATCAGAAGTGGTAGCCTGATCCAATCACAATGCTTCCCCATAGGATTGGCTGAGACTGTCAAGGAGGCAGGTCAGGGGTAGAGCCAGCACAAGTCAAACACAGCCCTGGCCAATCTGCGTCTCCTCATATAAATGAATTGAATCAATGCATCTCTATGAGGAAAGTTCAGTGTCTGCATGCAGTGTCTGTGCAGCACTGGTCCAGGAAGCAACTCTAGTAGCCATTTGAGGAGTGGCCAGTGAAGTTATCACTAGGCTGTAATGTAAACACTGCATTTTCTTTAAAAAGACAATGTTTACAGCAAAAAGCCTGAAGGAAATGATAATATTTGCCAGAACAAATGCAATAAGCTGCAGTTAATCTGGTGACTCTAGTGTCCCTTTAACCACTACAGTGCAGTGTAGTGATGTAAGGTTCTGATATTTCAGCATCATTCGAATCCCCTTTTGTCACCACTCACTACATTCGTTTTGACCCTGTTCTTTCCTTGAATGACGCAAGCTGCAACATTGACATATTTTGTCTTATCTTACAAGTCATTGACTCTGCATCAATTTTGACACAATATGCATGCTTGAGTTTTCTGGCTTTTGTCTTTTATTTATTTGTTTTGTTTTTAAGCTGACTAGTCGTCTCCCTGAATTCTGCTTTCCATAGCCCAGCTTAAGTTATTTAGTAAATTGGTCTCAGTTTTTGGTATCTTCCTGTTTCTTTCTAAGGATTAAATTGGTTCGGGTTCAGTAATATACCTATTCTATTTTTCCCTGCTTTGTTAGGCTGCTGACAAAGCTTGCTGAGTAGGTTTGTGACATACAGTTATGATGTTTAGCGTGTCTCTTTAAATGTCCTCTATTTCATACATTTTAAATTATATGACTATTGTAATTGTTCCACCTGCAGCATAAAAACAAAATATTGCACATAAAGTACTTTTGTATTGATTCCTAATTATTATTATTATTATCACCATTTATATAGCGCCAACAAATTCCGTAGTGCTTTACAATATTATGAGAGGGGGGATTTAACTATAAATAGGACAATTACCCCCAGGGCCGGACTGGGGATACAAAGCAGCCCTGGAAAAAAAATCTATGCCAGCCCCATAAGTCATTGCGCCATATATTGTTGCATGTAATATATCTTGCCACCCCATATGATTGAGTAATATATATTTATATATATATATATTGCCTTTTCTAATATAAAATATTGGTCCTTTCAGAGTAAAACGTTTATCTATACAGTAAGCATACTCACATGCAGACACAGACAATCTTACTGACACACACAAGCTCATTGATACACAGGCTCATAGACAAGCAATCTCACTGATATACATAAGCTCATTGACATACAAACACAAGCTCACTCACTAGCAGGCACACACACATGCAAGCAAGCAAGCTCACTCACTAGCAGGCGCACACACACACACAGCTTAATGTAGTGGTTCTGGTGTCTATAGCCTGTCCCTGCAGGCTTTTCAATGTAAACGCTGACTTTTCATATAAAAGGCAGTGTTTTCATTGCTTCCTAGTGACAGACACTCAGACGGTCACTAGAGGTGCTTCCTGTGTCAGTGCGGATTGGCTGAGATCATCAAGCTTGATGATCTCAGCCATAGAGGCAGGGCCAGTTGAGGGGAGACTAGCACGAGGTGAGGGGAAAAAAGGTGAGTAAAAACACTATTTTTAAAAACACAGACACACACACACCATGACAGACACACACACACCATGACAGACACACACTCCATGACACAGACACACACTCCATGACACAGACACACACTCCATGACACAGACACACACTCCATGACACAGACACACACTGCATGACACAGACACACACTGCATGACACAGACACACACTCCATGACACAGACACACTCCATGACACAGACACACACCATGACACAGACAGACACACACCATGACAGACAGACACACACCATGACAGACAAACACACCCCGACCATGACAGACAGACACACACTCCATGACACAGACAGACACACACCATGACAGACAAAGACACACACACACACACCATGACAGACAGACAGACACACACACCATGGCAGACAGACAGACACACACACCATGGCAGACAGACACACACACCATGACAGACACACAGACACACACACCATGACAGACAGACACACACACACCATGACAGACAGACACACACACACACCACGACAGACACACACACACACACCATGACAGCCAGACACACACACACACCATGACAGCCAGACACACACACACACCATGACAGACAGACACACACACACACCATGACAGCCAGACACACACACACCATGACAGACAGACACACACACCATGACAGATCGACACACACACCATGACAGACACACTCACCCAGACACACATACACACCATGACAGACACACACCATGACAGACACACACCATGACAGACAGACACACACACACCATGACACAGACAGACACCCACCATGACACACACACACACATCATGACACAGACAGACACACACACACACACACACACCATGACACAGACAGACACACACACACACACACACACACACATCATGACACAGACATACAGACACACACACATCATGACACAGACAGACACACACACACACACTCACACACATAATTGCTACCTGTGTGCAGACAGCTGTCTGGGCTGGTGGCCGCAGGATGAGCTCTTCTTCTGGCGGCCGCAGGGTGAGATCTGAGGGCGGCCGCAGGGTGAGATCTGAGGGCAGCCGCAGGGTGAGATCTGAGGGCGGTCGCAGGGTTAGATCTTCTGGCAGCCGCAGGGAGAACTGGCTGCTCCCCCGCCGTCGCGCGCTGCTGAATGAGATCGCGGACGGAATATGACATCATATTCCGGCCGCAGTCTCATTCAGCAGCGCACGGCGGGGGAGAAGAGACAGAACAGCCAGTTCTCCATGTGTCCACCAGAAGAGTTCACCCTGCGGCCGCAGGTCAGCCAGCTGTCTGCCCGGCCCCAGGTGCCGACGGCCCACCAGGAAATTTTCCGGAATCCCGGTGGGCCAGTCTGGCCCTGATTACCCCACTCCCTCTAGCATGTAAGCTCATTGAGCAGGTCCCTCAACCCCTCTGTTCCTGTGTGTCCAACTTGTCTGGTTACAACTACATGTCTGTTCGTCCACCCATTGTAAAGCGCTGCGGAATTTGACGGCGCTCTATAAATATCATAATAATAATTACAAGAAAACTTACAGGAACGATAGGTTGAAGAGGACCCTGCTCAAATGAGCTTACAGTCCATAGGAGGTGGGGTGTAAAACACAATAAGACAGGAAATAGCAATCAAATAAGATGGGAGTGAAGCAGAGCTGGAGAAGAGAGTAGAGTGCTGCCCTTTAGGAGACAGCAAGAGACAGGTATATGAGGTAGAGGTTACTCTGGGAGGCCATAAGCTTTCCTAAAGAGATGGGTTTTAAGGCACTTCTTAAACGATTGAAAACTAGGGGAGAGTCTGATGGCAGTAGGCAGGCTATTCCATAGGAAGGGAGCTGCCCACGAGAAGTCCTGCAAGCATGAGTTGGCCGCACGGGTGCAAATAACGGACAGGAGAAGGTCACGGGCAGAGCGGAGAGACCGAGAGGGGGCATACCTATGGATCTGTGAACAGGTATAAGAGCGGCTAGAATTGTTCAGTGCTTTATAGGTGTGAATTAGTACCTTGAATTGACTCCTATAGGATACAGGAAGCCAATGTAAGGACTGACAGAGGGGTGAAGTGTGAGAGAACCGACTAGAGAGGAAGATCAGTTTGGCGGCAGCATTCATTACAGACTGTAGCGGTGCAATACGGCTTTTGGGAAGACCAATCAGGTGAGGGTTGCAATTATCCATGCGGGAAATTAACAGAGCAATGACAAGCTCCTTGGTAGCATCGTGCGTTTTTAAGATGGAATCTACAGGATTTGGCAACATACTGGATGTGAAGCTCAAAGGTGAGGCCAGAATCAAGTATGACACCAAGACAGTGTGCTTGCAAGGATGTGGATACCACTAACATGAAGGGAGAGCGAAAGAGTAGGATCATTATTCGGAGGAGGAAAGACAAGTAGCTCAGTTTTAGAGAGATTGAGTTTCAAAAAGTGGGAGGACATCCAGTCAGAGATGGAAGAAAAGCAAGCAGTGACATGTTGCAGGACGGCAGGAGAGAGGTCCGGGGAGGAGAGATATATCTGGGTGTCATCAGCGTACAGATGGTAGTGGAATCCAAAAGAGGCAGTATCAAGAGAAAATAGAATGGGACCAAGGACAGAGCCTCGGGGGACTACAACTGAAACAGGGTGAGGGGAGGAGGTATTATTAGAAAAGGAGAGATAAATCAGCATTGGGAGAGATAGGAGGAAAACCACGAGAGGACAGAGTCACAGAGACCGAGTGATTGAAAAGTTTAAAGAAGGAGAGCACGATCAACGGTGTCAATGGCAGCAGAGAGGTCAAGAAGGTTATGTTTAATAATTATTAAGCGTGCAAGGAAGTTTAGAGCTTGAAGATGATCAACTACAGCTCCCCCAAATTTAAGGAGGCTGGGTGAAATTAAAATAAAATTAAAATAATAATTTGTAAGTGTATGATAAAATGTGTGTGTGTGTGTGCCTGTCAGCATCAGTGTGTTTGTGTCAACATGTCTGTCAGTGAGTGTGTATGTTTAGGTTATTGGCCCTCCTCAGATCGTATGGGAAAGGTATTTTTACTCACTTTTTTGCCCATCTTTTGCCAGTCTTGCCGTGGATTATCCAACCTCCATGTCTGAGATCATATGTCTTGTTAATTTCAGCCATGCCAATGCTTTCCATTGAAAAGCATTGGGAGGCTGTTGCACATGTGCAGCCCAGGAATGTGAATTAACCCTATCATGGCATACTATTTTCAAATGTATACCCAGGATATTCAAAATGGGGTTTATCCAGCCTTTTGTAGTAGCCACTTAGTCACAAACCCTCGCCAAAGTTAGCATTTTTATATATATATATATATATATATATATATATGTATTGCATTTTTCACATCATCATGATACATTTTATGGTTTTAAACACTCATGTGTATTCAGCGATGTCTTCTATTACAGTACCCCCCATGTAAATGTTTTATGGTGTTTTAAAAGGTTACAAAGTTAAATATAGGGCTTGCCAATTACATTCTCTGGACTGTCTGCCTGGGTTGTCAGGCAGGTCCTTCAGATAATAATTAATCAAATCAAATAATTATGTCAAATTAATAGTTAAATATATATGTGGAATATATATAATTTTAAAAAATAATTATATTATATAATATTTATATAATATATGTGTGGATATACATGGATCCAGCACTCACTCTCCCGGTCTTGTCCTTGCCTGGGTGCAAATCATTTATGCCAAAATGTATATATCAAGGAAGGTGCACTCACAGGACTTTGTAGATAAATCTTGAAGCTTTATTGTACAATCACCAAAAAATGCATCAACGTTTCAGTTCTCTATGGAACTTTTCTCAAGACGTCAGTGCACCATCCTTGAGATAAAAGTTGGGAACCTGGCACTCTTCCTTAACCCCTTAAGGACACATGACGTGTGTGACACGTCATGATTCCCTTTTATTCCAGAAGTTTGGTCCTTAAGGGGTTAAATTAGTATAAAACAAATAAACCACGGTGCTGCACAGCATAAATGTAGAAGATAGAAAAAATGAAAGCACTCAGTGGATTTTGTCCAAAAATCCTCCAAATGCAAAATGCCTCCAGGTTATGCAAAGTCTTTGGTCGTCTTGCGTGAACGTTTGAGATCTCCCCAGAGTGACTCTGTGATATTAAGGCCAGAAGACTGTGATGGCCACTCCAGAACATTCACCTTTTTTTTGCTGTAACTAATGGAGGATCAGCTTGGCCTTGTGCTTAAAGTCATTGTCATGCTGGGAAGTCCAAGAACGTCCAATGCACAGCCTTCGCGCAGAAGAATGCAAATTGTCTGCCAGTATTTTCTGATAACCTGTTGCATTCATCTTGACATCAATTTTCACAAGGTCACACCCCCCCCCAAAACGTCAGTGAGCCACCACCATGCTTCACAGTGGGGATGGTATTCTTTTCACTATAGGCCTTGCTGACCAATCTCCAAACATAGTGCTTATGGTTGCGACCATAAAACTCTATTTTGGTCTTTTCACTCCAAATTTCAGTGTGGCAGAAGCTGTGAGGCAAGGTGTTGTCAGGCATATTGTAACAGTGCTTTATTTGTGGCAACTTGACCATGCAGCTCATTTTTGTTCATGTATCGTCATATTGTGCCCCTTGAAACAACCACACCGTCTTTTTCCAGAGCAGCCTGTATTTCTCCAGAGGCTACCTGTGGGTTTTTCTTTGTATCACGAGCAATTCTTCTGGCAGCTGTGGTTGAAATCTTTCAAGGTCTACCCGACCTTGGCTTGGTACTAGGAGATCTCTGCAGTTTACACTTCTTAATGAGTGATTGAACAGTACTGACTAACATTTTTAAGGCTTTTGATATCTTTTTATATCATTTTCCATATTTATAAAGTTCCATTATCTTGTTACAAAGGTCTTTTGGCAGTTCTTTTCTGTTCCCTGTGGAACAGTATCTCAGTATCTCAGTATCTAGCCTGCTCAGTGAATCCACATGAGACCTAACAAACTTATTGACCATTTTTACACAGACACTAACTGCAATTTAAAAAGCTGCAGGTGTGAGAAATTAACCTTTAATTTCCATTTTAACCTGCATGTGTCACCTTGTGTGTCTGTAGCAAGGCAAAACATTCAAGGGTATGTAAATTTTTAAACAGGGCTGTGACGAAAGCACCTTTGTCACTGGGATTTGGAGAGGCCTGCTTTCCAGCTTCTTGCCCTGTGACTATGGCCCCATGGATATATTGCCCTTTAAAAACACTATTTGGGCATATTGGATTTTAAAGGCACTGTTTCTGCCCCTTGGACTTTTAACTGGAACAGATTCAAACATGTGGCAGCAGCCATCTTAAATTGTCCAGCAGTGTTTTGTCATCGAGTGTATGGAACTGTTTTGGTCATGGGACCATGGGCACGGTGGGGCAAAAATTAGACTTTCAGGAAATTCCTGAACCCCTGAACCGATCTGGGGGATTTTTGGATATGTTGTTCACCCAGATTGGGGCTATCAGGGGATATGTTGTATTTTGGGGTACTTTTGGGGGTTTGTAAAAATTTATGTTTTTGCTGCTTAGAGTGATTTGAGTTAGTCCATTGTCTTAGTTGATTGTATCACAGGCAGAGGGCAGGGCTTGGGTGCTGTATGTGGGAGTGTCTGACATAGTTGTATTGTTCTGATTGGTTTGTGTCCTTTGTGTGCCCATGTTCCATCAGGTCCTCTGGCCAGAGGAATTGTATAAATTGTGAGTGCTGGCTTGCATTAAAGAGACTTGTTCTACCCTTAATGAAGTCTTGGCTCATGTTTGGGGGATTGGAGTACCACATCAGGGGATTGCTATAATCACTATACTCCCCAGAGTATAATCACTAGCTCTTGTAAGAGCTGTTCATGTTCCTGTTCCTTCTCTCTGGACTAAGGAGAGGTTCACCCACTGGAAGCTGGAGCCTGGTCTTGGGTCCAGGGTGAGTGGAGGACCGCGAAACCCCAGCCAAGCTGCGGCGGTTCGTGGGGTTTGCAGTGGTTATGGTGTCAAGTGCGGTGCTGATGGTCCTTGGCGAGCACTAGGAGCATCGTTTGAAGGAGGCACCCAGTCGGGGTGGCAGGCACAAGGGCCCTTTGGGTGATTTCTGTCATCGTTATGATTTAAAAAGGAGCCAAACTATGTGATCATAAATGGTTTCATATGATGACTATCCTTCAATAAGAGACATCATTTTTTGCATGATCAGTCATATTTTCAAAATCAATGCCAAACGTTCACAATTTCTGCCAGGGTATGCAAACTTTTGAACACAACTGTGTATGTGTGTGTGTGTGTATATATATATATAATAGTTAATACAATGCTAAACAAAAATCTGCACATGGATTCCGTTGAGTCCGTGTGTGCTGTATACAACAGCTTTGAAACACGTGTGTGTGTGTGTGTGTGTATATATATATATATATATATATATATATATATATATATATGTGTATATATATATATATATATATATATATATATATATACTCATGTTGCATGTATATCCAATTTATACATATATTGGAAGTAGGGATTTATATGAATTTCATTTGAAAGACAAACGAAAATGTTTTAAATTGGTTTTAAATAGAATTTTATTGTTTCATCTTCCAAAGCTCGATTAAAGTGAGTCATATTACAGTATATGAAATCATACCCTTGGTAGGCAATTCTTACATGTATACAGTAGTATGAGACACGTGTATAAATGTAAAATATTGCAGGAAAACAAAAAATTCAGCCTTGGAGGGCAAAAAACCCAAAACGTTTTATAAAGATAAAAAACATGCCAAACTTATCAGTAAACCAGGCAATGAAGGGCTTCTTTTGATGCAGTTCTTTAATAGATATGCACAGTACCATCTATTTTTATACTACCCATTTGTTTTTATTATCCATTGTTGTTGTTTAACCACTCGCTATTTGTAGAAATCATCTATTTTTGTGGAACTCCATATCACCATGTACATGATTTCTTCAATTTGATCCAGTAGCCAAATTTAGCACCTTTGAGCCTCTAAGACAGAGCCGGGCAAGGCTCTAGTCCACGTGAGTCTGATTCTAAGCCCATCCCGGTATTATTTTGTGTGATTATATACAGTATGCACTATGTTATTTTCTCTGTTTTTCCATTAGCCATACATCATCTACAATGTAGGTTGAAGTGAAACATTTGATGGGTGCTACATAATGTATTTTATAAATAAAGTCTTTGATCTTTTTCCCTTCAGAATACCCCATGCTTGTGTATTTTAGGAAGTGTTGCAATGTAAAAAAAATGTGGATAGATGGTCGTTTGAGTGCAAGGGGCAGCTACAGCCAGACTCATTAGCTAGTTCCCTCCTGTGCCAGGCCTTTTTTTTTTTTTCTTTGTTGCGCGTAGAGAAAAAGTAAATTCATTACATTCCAGCTGTGAACCTGGGAGAAACTGGTGTACATAGGCAATCAAGATGTCCTTAACCAAACAAATCTGTCCACAGGCAATAAAAATCTCAACAACTTTATTTCCTCTCTCCATTTTACCATTTTTACATGTGGCTAATTGATGCATAGGGAGATGCTTTCACACAGTAGTGAGATAACTCTCACTTCTCTGTTCCCAAATAAACATTGTCACAGACAAGCTTAATTCTTTATACAGCATTGATAATTTTGTACATTTATTTTTGGAAAAGTAAATGTAAGAATATACTCTAATTATGTTGCATATATATATACAATTAATACATATATTGGAAGTAGGGATTTGTACAGTGCTACACTGGCGCTATATAAATAATATAATAATAATATGAATTTCATTTGAAAGACAAACAAAAATGTTTTACATTTGTTTTAAATATGATTTTATTGTTTCATCTTTCAAAGCTCGATTAACCCCTTCACGCCGTTCAATGGAAATTTTCAGTCAAGCTTGTCCTTGCGTTAAGGACTGTTGACGGAAAAGTTAACCCCAGATTGCGGCGATCGCGGAGGTTAACGCTCCTCCGGTCTTCCTTGGTATTTGAGGCAGACCGGGAGCGCCCGATCGCGCTGTCCCTGCAGCTGTGATCGCTCTGACAGCCTGTCAGAACAAGCACATGTGCTGCAGGGACTTCGGATCTGCCTCCCTGCTCTTCCGCGGTCAGTGTGAAGTGCAGGGAGACGGATCAATGATGATCTGCTTCTCCCTGTAAAAAAAATGAAGTTTAATTTAAATCCTACCCCCTCTTTCCCCTGTTTTAATAAAATGATACAAAACATGACAAATTTATCAGTAAACCAGGCAATGAATCTTCAGATTTAGGTGTTTGTGGGCTATACTAGAGGGAGAGTATGGACAGGTTAAACTGTGTGGTGGCGATATTGTAACTATGTATGCAATGTAAATCGAAACGCATATAATATAGTAGACGAACATAGCATTCTGTATTGATAACCAAGCTAAGGTCATCTCTGATGTAATCAGTGTGAAGTATTAGGGTGGTGTGCAGGTCATTGATAGATAGCTTATCTTAACGACCACCCAACATAAGCCAGTAGTATTATAGGTGGTAAACACATTGCTGAGAAGGGCATAATGGAGCCATATTGTTTACTTTACTAAAAAATAAATATATATGTATGTGTATATATATATATATATATATATATATATATATATATATATATATATATATATATATATATATTAGAGACTTTATTGCAGTCCTATTAAAGGGAAAGCCTGCATGAAGACCTCTCTGACTCTCTTCGGGGGCTCAAGCACGTATGTCTAGGTAATACAAAAAAAGGGGTTTGGGGGTGGGGGATGATATATATTCATGTTCTTAATATAACATATTTGTTGCTTAGTATCTTCAAGGGTTGTCTGCCCCCTCCTTCCACCCCAGAGGAAGAATAAACATATTTACTCATATTCCCTCCCATACCCCCTCACTGCTCCTGGTAAAAATATGTACAGATGTACAGTGGGTATTCATACATGGGCGTGTAGAGCGGATGTAGAGACTGGGGTAATTGCCCATGGGGGCACACTTATCAAATCAAGATGTTTCTTTTAAAAAAAAAACACTAAAGTGAGGATACAGTGAGGGGAAAAAGTGTTTAATCCCCTGCTGATTTTAAACGTTTGCCCACTGACTGCCCCGCCCTCCACATACTCCCCTGGGCTGTTGAGGCAATAGAACATCTGCCCATGTGTCCCAGCCAAGGACTTTGAGGAAACATCCATATAGCTTGCCTGTCTCGTTTCAGTTCCTAGGGGGTAGTTAGAGTTTGAGATTTATGCCGCTCGTTGGGACATGTATTCAATCCAGGGGATCCAGCTGTGCAGGTGGCGTTCCATACTGCCATTCAGGGATGCTGTGACCCTTTCCATCTCATGTATTTCTTCCACCTTGTCCATCCACTGTCGGAGGGTGGGTGCCTCGGTCGAAGTAGTTTGGCTGCATTGAGAAGATGCCTGGTTAATGACTCTTTATACCTCGAAATAGGCATTGTGGTGTGGTGGAGAAGCATCTGTAGCAGTTGGAATGGGATGTCTGAGTCAAGCATGTTTTTGATTGTTGCGGCATTCCAGATGTTGCAGGACCACCAGATGTGGAGATCCAAGCCCACCTGGTCCTCACATCTCCAGGAGGTGTCCGCAGCCTCAGGCAACATACAATGTATTCCCTCTGGTGTTCTATACCATCCAATCAACAGTTTGTAGTTGAGTTCCTGCTGTTTGGACCACATGGAGCTCTGGTGGGTCAGTATGTGAATTTTCGACCACTGAGGATCGATGAGCGTGACGCCCGTGGTTCTTTCCCAACGCGCTATGTGTTTTGTGGGTTCTTGTCTGTCTGAGATCTGGAGCAGGGTGTACAGAGCCGAGATCCCCTTAGCTAGAAGTACCCGCGCCCTGCACAGTTTTTCAAACTCCGTCAGCGTCCTGTGGAAGAGTTGGGAGGTATAATATGATTTAACCTGGAAGTAGCGGAATCTGTCTAGGGTCGTCGGAGTCCAATCCAATTCACCAAATGCCTTGAGATCCTTAGGTGTAAGGGCCCCGGCTATCTCCGGGTTAAATATAAGATGAGTTAGCAGTCCCGGAGTCCCCATCAAATACTTTTTTCCCTCACTGTATGCTATGTGCCTTCAATGAGACAAATCCAGAGGTTCAGATATCTCTCCATTAAATTTTGGCCTATGTGTAGCACGGATCGAAAAGAAAAAACAAATTTATACAATAATAGTTGATAAAATATTCAAAAAACATGTATTCGCTTACATGTAGGTTTAAAAAACAGCATTTGCAATAACATTAGTCACCATGAGCCGTTTTACTAGACTTACTCGGGGACATTCAGCAAATAATAAATAAAACCAAACAACAGGCATAAACCCCCTCCCCCTATTTCACCCTCTTAAATCTATTTAATTATTCATCCTGGGCTTCTATTGGTTGTCCTTCCTTCCAGGTGATTCGTCTTCCCGGTTTTGAAATTTCCATGTTGGGCAGGATGACATTACCGCATCTGCAAGGTGATGATGTTGGCGAAATTCTCAGATATCTTGAACGTGGGCATGTGCAGTCATGATTCCACAGATGAAGTCTGCACATGCCCAATAGTGCTTGGAATTTGACCGTTCACAGCTCTCTCCTAGACAAGACCAAGCCTCCTCCCATTGTTACAGTGCAAGGCAGGCACTCTGGGATCTGCCAGTCCACAGGACCCACCCACTTGAGTCTGCATACCAGCCATCCTCTGCACCCCGACTGTGCAGCCAGAATGGTTGCCGCTGCATGCCTCTCACGTCTTTGGCCACTCTGGGTGAGCAGTGCGCATCCTCTCAACTACTGGTTTGCGGGAGGCTCCCACTGCTCATTCCCTCAGGGCTCACGGAGGCGGGGATATTATTTACCAGGTCCTCCTCAAAACCTGGAGGCATGGGCTCCACAATCACAGCCTGGCACAGAACAGTCCCAGATCAGCAGCTTTGGGCCAGCATCCTCAGAGAGTCTCATTGCAGCGACACGCCAAGCCATGCAGCTTCTGCATGCAGTTACCGCCGTTGCCAACAGAGCAAGTAAGGAAGTCCTCAATGGTAAGTCAGGCAGTCCATGTGAGGAGTTGTGAGCAGACCAACCAGAGATGCTTATTTGGCATTTCAGAGACTCCTCAACAGCACACTTTAAACCGTGAACGTAGAACAGTTAACCACCACCGGTCATGTCACTCTAGCCCCTTAGGATCATTGATAGTGCTATAGTCAGAGTGTTGGGCCCTGGCTTTCGGAGTATGCAGTAGGCCTTCTGTTTCGACTTTCAGGTCGAGGTGCAACCGTGCCATACCAGGAGTAGGGGGGCGTCAGTATTTCCCAATCTAGAATATTATCAGCTTTATTTCGACATCATAATGCAGCTGGGGTGTTCCCCCATTCAAATCTGTTGAGCAAATGGAGGATGCAGGGAATATTAAGCTTAATCTGGAGATTTTTAGGGGCTCTCGACTGGAGCCACTGAAGATGGCTGCCTGTTAGCTCAACGGTCTGCTCTCGCCCCCCCAATATTTTACATTTGTGACCTGTCATGAGAAAGCATGTCCTAGTCTTTAATTTTGTGTAACATTCACTGTATATCCATATAATTACAGTATTGTTTTATTCCAGAGCATTACAGACCATATTTCAACTTTTAGTTCTGAGGATTTCAATTGAATGTCTTTCTAGGGTTCACTAGAAAATTGAGGTATATTAGCTCCTTTAGGTTAAGTTTGACCTAGACATTTAAATAAATAAAACCAAACTGGCATAAACCCCCTCCCCCCCCCCCCCCCCCATTCCACCCCTTTAAATCCGTTTAAGTGTTCATCCTGGGCTTCTACTAGTTGTCCTTCCTTCCAGGTGATTCACATTCTCTGTTTTGAAATTTCCATGTTGGGCAGGATGAGGTCACCGCATTTGCAAGGTGATGATGTTGGCGACATTCTCAGATATCTTGAACATGGGCATGTGCAGTCTTGATTCCACAGATGAAGTGTGCACATGCCCAATAGTGCTTGGACTTTGACAGTTCACAGAGGGTGCGATACATTTTCTGAAAATAGTCCATTGTATATGGGTGAATAATTACATGGGGAAAATAGATAATTATGTTATTGCACAAGATAAAATGCAGCCCAATAATGTATTTATCGGTAAAAAGAGCAGGATAATTGATATCCTATTCTGCAGTTTTACTATACATATGTAAACTTATCACAAGTACAAAAAAAGGCAGTCATAAAATGATAAAAGTGCTGTAACAATAAAATAAAATAAAAATAATAAAAAAGCTGCTACCACTACGTGTGAGTGCTTCCCAAACACCATACCCCAGACGAAGTGTAAAACAAAATGGGTAGTAAGTGGTTAAAAAAACACACTAAGCTATGGTGGGGCACTAAGTATTAACATGTGAGTACAGCACTGACCCTTTCTCAATGTAGGTATGACCCACAAAAAACAGAAAATCCATACAAATTGAATGCAGTATTGTTAAGTTTGTAAATTTACAAAATGCTGAAATGTATGCATTTCAACTCGCATAAATAGACCTGTTATGGTTGGCTCGGAACTCAAACACGTCTGCACTTTTCTTGGCAGTGCTGCATATTTATTTAGGATAAGGCTGTTTTTTGTTTTGTGTGTGTATAGGGGTCTAATGTGTATTTACAGGGTCTATTGGGTAGAGACTTTAGTGTGCAGGGGAATATAGGTTCAGGGTTCAAACATATGGAATAAAATAACAAAATTTCAAATTTCAAAAGAAAAAGAAGAAACATTTTATTCCCACCTCCCGTTTGTTACTTCTGTTACCTTTTGGCTATAGCAGGGGGTACATCCTGGGGGTCCAGTGGACAGCTACTCACCAGCTGGTTACTTCCGAAGAGGTCCTGCATTACTGAAAGCATTGTCATGATAACCCGTGGCAACACTCTGTGACTGGAGTTTGCAGGAACTTAGCACTTGGCCCCCAGCTGGAGGTGAGATAAGCTCCATGCACAGCTCTGCATATGTGTGTAATGGGTCCATGGGAGAGATTCCTTGTTTGGCCCTACTTGGACGAGCCTTTTGTTCTCCCTGGTCGGCCTCTGCCATTGGTCATCGGAGTCTACCGGGCATTTGCCTGGTTTGCCTGATGACCAGTACAGGCTTGTGTATAGCCACTAAACATCTAATTTAGTGCCAATTGTACAACTTTCCTGAAGAAGTCTAGTGAGAATCCAAGCACTGTAGGTCTAAAAATGTCCTACAAAATATCAGTTGGCAGGATTTAAAGGAGTATTCTGTATGACTCCTTAAACTCTGCATACTATTCTTCTTTGTCAGGCTGCAATTGCAATGCATTCAGAACATCCATTTATTCTCTACTTGGTGCACTATGGGATTTTTGTATTTCATATACACCATACAGCTTACAGCTTTAACTTGTGCTGGAGGTAGAAGAGAGGTCCTCAGCCAACGTGAAAAATTATGAAGTTCTTTTGAGGTGATACCTTTGGATATTCTTCAAATTCTAAAATCGCCCCACCTACCCTTTTCATTAATTGCCTAGACTTGAATAGCTAAGTTACTGTTTCATGTTAATCACTGAGTACCCCTATTGCGTTGACATGTAAACACAAACTTCCTCCATGATAACCTTGAGGCCAGATTGAAAAAGGGACCTTTTGTCTGATTTTATACATATGCTTATAAGGTCCTACCTCTCCCAGCGTTCTTTCAGTGTTTCTTTCTCTGGCTCTGCTTCTTCTCCCCAACTCCTCTCTGTTGGTGTCCCCCAAGGTTCAGCTCCTTGGTCCCCAACTGTTCTCCATCTATACTGCCTCCCTTGGTAAACTCATTAGCTCCTTTGGCTTCCAAAATCATTTCTATGCAGATGACACGCAAATCTACCTGTCCTCTCCTGATCTCTCCCCGTCCATCTTGACTAGTGTCTCTGACTGCCTCTCTGCTATTTCTAACTGGATGGCTGCCCAGTTCCTTAAACTAAACTTGACCAAAACTGAAATTCTGGTCTTTCCTCCCTCAAGTGTTGTTACTCCTGTGCCTGTCTCCCTCCAAGTCAATGGTGCTACCATCAGCTCCACCACGCAGGCTCGCTGCCTAGGTGTTCTCTTTGAATCCGAACCTCTCCTTCAAGCCTCATGTTCAGTCTATCGCCAAATCATGTCATTTCCATCTCAAAAACATTGCGCGCATCCGCCCCTACTTATGCCAGATGCGACTAAGGTGCTGGTCCATTCCACTGTCCTTTCTCGCCTTGACTACTGTAATCCGCTTCTCAGTGGTCTTACATGCTCCCAACTTGCGCCATTACAGTCCATAATGAATGCGGGGGTGAGGCTCATCGTCCTGTCCGCCTGCACCTCCCACGCCTCACCCTTCTGTCAGTCCCTACATTGGCTTCCTATAAGATATAGAGCTCAATTTAAAATTCTGGTTCTTGCTTTCAAATCTCTACATAATGCTTCTCCCTCCTATCTATCCTCCCTTAAACACAAGTATGTCCCGTCTAGGCCCTTACGATCTGCTGAAGACTTGCGTCTATCTTCTGTCCGTACTCCCACCTCTGATGCTCGCCTTCAAGATTTCTCGAGGGCTGCACCATTCCTGTGGAACTCGCTTCCCTCCTCCATTAGATGCTCACCCAGTCTCCAGTCCTTAGAAAAATCGTTAAAAACCCACTTTTTCATAAATTAAACTCTTAATAGCTCCCAACTGATTCCTCTTCTGCAACTGTCACTAGTCTAATACTATCCTTACCTTTTTGTGTAATTTTACCCCACTCCCTCTAGCATGCAAGCTCATTAAGCAGGGCCCTCAACCCCTCTGTTCTTGTGTGTCCAACTTGTCTGGTTACAACGACATGTCTGTTCGTCCACCCATTGTAAAGCGCTGCGGAATTTGATGGTGCTATATAAATAACATAATAATAATAATAGTAATTTGGGAGAAGAGAGTTGACAGAGGCTGCCCTGTGTAGGTAAGATGTCCAGTAGTTTTTCCTTGGAACAGGTAGAATAAGCTTTAAAGGGATACTTCAACCAAAAACCTTATTTTCATAAAACACTGCTTTTGGTTAGAGTAACACTTGCTCAGCTTGTACACCTCACTCCCCCCATAAATCTAGCATCAAAGCCAAATTTTCCCTGCAGCCTGATTGATATCACTCTCCACCCAGGGGAGGGGGACCTGCTGCCCTTGGCTATCTGGCACTAGGATGGTGTGCATTTTGGCATCAGACTCCAAATTTGCACAGGATTCATGTTAGCTACCTAGAACTCTTGTTCTGAGTTTGTTAATGACACAGCCAGAGCTGGATTTACACCTCTGGCAGCAGAGGAACTATACTCTGCATGTGCAGTGTTTCACTATGACCACTTAAAATCTGTGAAGAGATCATGGCTCTTGGAGTAGCCCTTTAAGTCTTAGGTACCAGCTTGTGACATGGAAAACCTGGAGTCCCGTGAATTTAAATATTGATATCTGCGGATTCAATCAGAGCTGCATTCAATTTTTATGGTGTTTCCATTATTCTATGGAAAATAATAATCAAGATCTTGGTTTTTAGAAGGT
Organism: Pelobates fuscus; assembly: GCF_036172605.1. Classification (NCBI taxonomy): domain Eukaryota; kingdom Metazoa; phylum Chordata; class Amphibia; order Anura; family Pelobatidae; genus Pelobates; species Pelobates fuscus. Next base: position 336,826,317 of record NC_086317.1, on the reverse strand, counting down.
AATCTTTGCTACCTTATCAAGATAGAATTGAATTTCTAACTGTGTACTGCGTATTTGTATTACGCTACCTATTTGCATTATACCCGAAAACTAAGTTTAAAAAAAAAAAAGTGTTTCTAACCTTTACTTCACCAGTGTGCTGTGGTTGCCCTGCCTTCACTGGCTCAGATCAATACTGGTGATCTATGCCAATAAAATGCCTCCCTTATAAGGAAGCTTTGGGAGGCTAGTGCACATGCACGGCAATTGCATCAGCATCTTTTCCAAGTCCCTCTGGTAGCTCTCTTGGATGACATCAAGCAGTAGTCATTTTAATTATTTTGCACTTTGTGCTGCCTCTCTCCCTAGAGGCCTTTCTAATTTTAAATGGTACAAATCTCCATGAATTGCATTAAATGTTCTTTCTAAGTTTCCTCCAGAGTCAACAGGCCACATTTTATGCCATACCATTTATGAAATATATTAAATGTTTGGCTAGAAAATAGTTGGTACCATTTCTAACACAATGTATGATTTTATGTACTTCTTGTCCTAGCTTAAATATATTGATGCCAGTTTTAGAATACGTTTGATACCCACTGAGAATGATTATACATTTCTACCAGAAGTTCTTTTGTACATCAATATTCAAACGGTTCTTATTAGAACAATTTGTTAGCCTTTTTCATTTGTCTTTTTAAAAATTACAAACATTATAACAGAAAACTATGTGGTTTGAATGTGTATTTTTATAGCGTATTAATGTGTTGATTTGGACAAGCCTGTGTAAATGCTAAGAGCCAAAAAGATATTTATTTTATGTTGCTATCGGTTTTTACTCATAAAGAAATCATGGCACAACTATTAGAAATGCCTTGGCCTGAAAAAAGAGGGAAAACATGATTTAACGAATGACAACTTTACATTTTAACTGTTTTAATATGTGTTTTTATCTCTCATGTATAATGCTAGTTATCTTATTTGTGTATAAATATTTATGTTTTCTGTTCACTGAATGCCAATAAAGCAGTATACTATATGCTTTCTGATAGTGATTAAAATTTGAAGTTCTATGCTACTTGAAGCCTTAATAGTCACTTTCCACTGCAAGCCATGACATGCTAACCCGGGGAGGGGATTGCTACTGGTCACGGCTAAACTTTCTTTCACCAAAGGCATGTGGTGTGTAGGAATTTTGAGTCCCGCTTTCTGATAATATAACATCAACGTAAAACGTAAAATATATTGATATATTGAAAATTAAAAATATACTTTACAAAACTATGGCACTTCTTATTCTTCTTTTGAAGTGTTTAATTTGTCCATTTATGCAACTGTTTCCATTAGGAATACATGTGTCCTTGGGCAGCCAATTAATTCACAAATCAACAAAAATCATAGAATAGGTAGAATAGTTAACTACACTGATCAGCCTGATCGTAATTTGGAGGCCAAGGCAGCACCTTAGTTATGTTCCTCAAACCATTCTGAACAATATTTGCAGTGTGTCAGGGTGTATTATCCTCCTGGTAGAGGACATTGCCATCAAGGAACACTATTGCCATGAAAAGGTCTGCATCAATTTCTAGGTAGGTGGTATGTGTCAAAGTAACTTTGATATGCATGCCGAACCAAGGTTTCCCAGCACAACACTGATCAGAGCAAAACCCTGCCATTGCTGGACTGCCTCCTTCTCATAATGCAATCTTCTGCCATCTCTTCCTCACGTAAACGACGCACACACTCCTGGCCAGCCACTTGATCTAAAAGAACATGATTCACCAGGCAAACTTCTTCCATGGCTCCATGTTCAGTTCTGACGCTTACATTCCTATTGAAGACGCTTTTGGCAGTCGACAGAGGTCATTATGTGCAACCTGACCGTTATGCAGCTATGCAGCCCCATACACAGCAAACAGTGATGCACTGTGTGTTCTGACACCTTTCTATCATGGCCAACATTAAGTTTGTTAGCAATGTGAGCTACAGGAGATCTTCAATGTGACCATATGAGCTTGCCTACAATCACCACATGCATTGATGAGCTATGGGTACCCATGACCCTGATGCCGGTTCACTGGTTGTCCTTCCTTGCACCACTTTTGGCTAGTACTAATCACTGCATACCAGGTACCCCACAAGACCTGCCATTTTTTAGATGCTCTGACTCAGTCACCTGCCCATCATTATTTGGTCCTGGTTAAGTCACTCCGATTTTTTTGCTTGATAATTTTTCCTGCTTCCAAAAAATGAAAATTCAAGAACTGTTCACTTGCTGCCTAATATATCCCACCCCTTGATAGGTGCCATTGTAACAAAATAATAAATGTTATTCACGTCAACTGTCGGTTTTAATGGTGTGGCTGATCGGTCTATGTAGTTGAAACATTTTTATCTTTGAGTAAACTTTGTTTAGCCAAACTTTGTTGTTTTTTTTTTCCTTTCTTTCGAGGAGAGATGATAAACTAGTAAGATGGTAAACTGTGAAATAGTAAAAGAATCCCATACTTAAGACTCAGTGTAGACGCAGGTCTTTCATCCCTGAAGGGAGTGTAAACTTCCTGGTTCAGTAAAGATTCTGTGGGTATACAGATGTAAAGAAATTACACCCTTTAGGGAAATGGCGGTAGGTAAGGACAAGAAGTAGTCACATACTACAAGGTCAGACTGGCCCACTGGGATACTGGGAAGTTTCCCGGTGGGCCACGGCACCTGGGGTTGAACAGACAGTCCTAATTGTTACACAAATGCCTGTAAATGATTTTCCCTCGGACTGTGACAGCCTGTTTCGGTCCGAAGGAAATAAGCAGGAGGTGATGGGGGCTAGTGTGGCCGCATTTAGCCTGCTGGCTGTCAGAGGGAGAACTATGAGTCACCCTTCACAATTCCCTGAGATTGGGTGCCCATGCTCCGCCTCCCACACACAAGATCCACCCCTGCATGCAAGCCCCCCCACATACAAGCTTCGCCCCTCACACTCAAGCAGGAAGAGGCCAGAAAATGTCAACTTCAACTACCAGTGCTCCCACAGCCTTCAGTGTCAGGGAAGCTTCAGTTCATGACAGTGTATGTGTGTGTGCATTTTAGTGATTGAGCTTGTATGTTTGTGTGGCAGTGAGCTTGTATGTAGCAGTGAAACAGTAGTAAAGGGTCAGCACTGATAGAACAAACTGGGAAAAGTGAAATTAAGGCAGCTTTCCTCCAAAAGGTAGGGAAATCCTCTATCCCTATAGTAGTGAGGCAAGTACAAAATATAAAAAAAAGTGTAGAGGATTAGCGCCACTCTAAAAAGACACTGGTGAGGATATTATAACCAACATAAGATGCCTTAAATATGTCTACAATAGATAGATACACTTAAAAAATTGGATAGAATAATAGACCTAAAATACAAAGAAATATAATATAAAATAAATAGAATTATAACAAATAAAATATAAATTAATTAATATATGTCCAAGATAGAGAGTCCAATAAAAGACGATGGTAAATACTTTCCGAGCAAGCACAAACTTGTTCAAGGAAAATTTTCTTGTTGGGATATCAGATGCGGTCCATATGTGTAGAGAAGGAGAGGATAATGGTACAGTATGTCCAGAAAATATAAAAAAATATATAAAGATAATAAAATGATATATGGTCCTACTCACGTTTTTTAGAGCTTTAAACCAGCTCTAGTATTAAAGGCGTACAGTGGTACAATCCCCACTCCGATATGTGAAGAATGGTTTCAATGATGTATGGACCTAAAAATAATGTGTATGTATGTGTACTTTGTTATACACACACACAATACATACCGGCACTCTGGGTCATCCACTACAAAAGAAAAAAAAGCTTTATTATGCTTTTAATCCATCAGAAAAAGGTTGATGTTTCAGTTTGCTACAGGACAATTCATCAGGACAATAAAAAGATAGTCAAGACAATATATATATATATATATATATATATACACAAAAATGCTCTATTATATATATTATTGTATGTTTGTTTTTCCAATTCAAAATATTGCTCCTTTCATATATATATATACACACACACACACACATACCGTGCCATACTGGCACTTTTTTGCTATTAGATTATTGGATGACCCAGTATGGCACAGTATGTGTTTGTGTGTGTGTGTGTGTGTATGTATATATATATATATATATATATATATATATACACACACACAAACACATACTGTGTGTGTGTATGTATATGTATATATATATACACACACACACAGTATGTGTATATATATATATATATATATATATATATATATATATATATACACACACACACACACACTTTTTTTTTCATTCCATACTGGTGTTCTGGGTCATCCAATACCAAAAAAGTGCGACTTATGGGGCTGGCATACATTTATTTTTTTTCCCCCAGGGCTGCTTTGTATCTCCAGTCCAGCTTTGCTTACATGGTGACTGAATAAAACTCATTGATCACAGTTATGTGTCAGAATTACTTAATATGATTATTGTTAGTTGTCATTGGTTTCCTGTAGAAACTGTGTACGCAAACTCACATACTTTATGTCTTGCCTATTGAGGAGGCAATAACTCAAAAATCCATCAGTAGATTGGACTGGGCAGTTTGGATCCACGTAATTTAATTTCATCATGAAATTATGTGATGTAGAATTCCTGATTGATTTATCACCTGGTTTACAACCTGCATCATTTCACTGCAACATATCCAGGGCAGCCCTTTTTATACATTCACTGTCAATTTGTGATATAGATCGTAAAAAAAACATGGCTTACTAAATATATTGGGCTCACCTGCCTTGACAATTTACTATATATTTAATTGTGCTCAGGTTTAGTTATTGTTTGGCATCCACTCCTTATTTAAATATTAACAACATTTAATATTGAATGCATAAAAGTTGGGATACCAACAGAGGGAGAAATAGAGCCAGGAAACAAGCATTAAACATTTATAAATCTTTGTTTTACTATAAAATATGGATCTAATACTAAAAATCAAAGATCAGTCTGTTTTCTAAAGCTCACATAAGTACAATGGCAAAGAGCCAGCTCTCAATTAATTTTCCTTTGGATATATCTCCATACTATCTGACTGCAAATGTTTTTTATTGTTGATCCATATGTTGCTATTATTTTTACAGAAATCATATTGCTTTGATTTGTGTTGAAGCTATTCCATGATTTCTGGTGGAATTATATATGTGCATGTAGTGGTCCATCTGTCAGATGTGTTATTTTTTTTTATTTTATTTTTTTTATTTATTTTTTTTATTGCAATCTATTATTTTTTTTAATTTCACTTGAATATTTAATTTTACACACACATACAAACAAAGAAGTCAGGAAATAGGATTAATAAATGTTTTCCAAGCAAATTGTACATTTTTAAAAAAATATTTTTTATAAGCACAATGGATTTTACTTTTAACAAGTAAAATTAAGGCTGGAAACCAAGCAACACTAACATGTAGGTAAAATTTCCCTGTCACATGCGATTTTACATTGATGCTTTAGGGTGTTTCAGTTTGTATTACAGCCAGTTTACTGTTAAATACAAGAATTGCAAATCTTCAAATATATTAAACTGTGTATAAGGGGAATTAACCCTAAACGTACCAGGAGATCTAACTATAAAGAGAAAAACAGCAGTACTAGCCCGGAATGAATCCAATACGTAAAAAACACACTGGTTAATATAAAATATCTAAACGTCTCCCAATATAAAAACTGTAGTCTCTGTAGTTTGTAGATAGGTCCAAAAAAATAGCTAAAGATCCTTAAACTATAAAGGTGCCAAGTGGACAAAAAATCCTTTGAAAGGTGAGATAAAATCGGTATATATAAATGTAACCGTGGATACAGACTGCCAGTAACGAAATATAAATACGTCCCAGCTACACTGTATCACTATCTGTAATAATATATCTGTATGTTAACAGACAAACACAAAAATGCACTCCTATGTCATGCAACAAGGGTTTCTGATCACACACTAGGTCACTGTCATAGATCTATAGTGATAAAAAAATGAATGTCCTCTAGTGCTTGTTAAAAACAGCAAACACCCATCTTTTGAATAAAAAATATATATTAAATTTATTTGCACAGCATCATCAATAATAAAAAATGAAAACGTAATAAAATCAAGTGGATATATTTACAAAGTCCTTTGGAATAAGCAGAGTCCAGGTTAAGCGGTTACTCACTACACCTCTGGCCGGTCAAGAGGTAGCAGTAAAAAGAAAAGCCGGGAAGTTAGTTGTCAAAGTCTTCGCGTGCGTCTCACTTAGTCTCGATCTGCGTTCCACTGGATCTCGGTGAAATTGCGGCTCCTGCCGTAAATTGCCTTACGCGTTTCGTGACTGAATGGTGTCACTTCTTCAGAGGCGAGCCTCTGAAGAAGTGACACCATTCAGTCACGACACCATTCAGTAAATTGCCTTACGCGTTTCGTGGCTGAATGGTGTCACTCCTTCAGAGGCTCGCCTCTGAAGAAGTGACACCATTCAGTCACGAAACGCGTAAGGCAATTTACGGCAGGAGCCGCAATTTCACCGAGATCAAGAGGCCGGTCAAGAGGTAGCAGTAAAAAGAAAAGCCGGGAAGTTAGTTGTCAAAGTCTTCGCGTGCGTCTCACTTAGTCTCGATCTGCGTTCCACTGGATCTCGGTGAAATTGCGGCTCCTGCCGTAAATTGCCTTACGCGTTTCGTGACTGAATGGTGTCACTTCTTCAGAGGCTCGCCTCTGAAGAAGTGACACCATTCAGTCACGAAACGCGTAAGGCAATTTACGGCAGGAGCCGCAATTTCACCGAGATCCAGTGGAACGCAGATCGAGACTAAGTGAGACGCACGCGAAGACTTTGACAACTAACTTCCCGGCTTTTCTTTTTACTGCTACCTCTTGACCGGCCAGAGGTGTAGTGAGTAACCGCTTAACCTGGACTCTGCTTATTCCAAAGGACTTTGTAAATATATCCACTTGATTTTATTACGTTTTCGTTTTTTATTATTGATGATGCTGTGCAAATAAATTTAATATATATTTTTTATTCAAAAGATGGGTGTTTGCTGTTTTTAACAAGCACTAGAGGACATTCATTTTTTATCACTATAGATCTATGACAGTGACCTAGTGTGTGATCAGAAGCCCTTGTTGCATGACATAGGAGTGCATTTTTGTGTTTGTCTGTTAACATACAGATATATTATTACAGATAGTGATACAGTGTAGCTGGGACGTATTTATATTTCGTTACTGGCAGTCTGTATCCACGGTTACATTTATATATACCGATTTTATCTCGCCTTTCAAAGGATTTTTTGTCCACTTGGCACCTTTATAGTTTAAGGATCTTCAGCTATTTTTTTGGACCTATCTACAAACTACAGAGACTACAGTTTTTATATTGGGAGACGTTTAGATATTTTATATTAACCAGTGTGTTTTTTACGTATTGGATTCATTCCGGGCTAGTACTGCTGTTTTTCTCTTTATAGTTAGAAGATCTCCTGGTACGTTTAGGGTTAATTCCCCTTATACACAGTTTCATTGTTCCAGAGCTCTAATGGGAAGCTCTTTTACCAGTTGAGAACTTCTTCCTATTATATATTATTATTTTTATTTATTCTGTTTTTTAAGACACCAATTCTGTTTTTTAAGACACCAATTCACTGTACCATTTTCTCCACTCATCCAGGGTAGATTTTTCCACCCATATATATACTTCAAATATATTCGTCTGTATTGTTATAATTTTCATGTGTTAATCATCAGTAAATGTTGGATAGCTGTGCAAGTTTTAGGTTGACAGTAAGAAATGCATACTGATACAAAAGAAATGAATAGTTCTGCCAGTTATCTTACAATTTTTTATACGGTCAAAAGGGAGAAGTTTGTGGTTGGTACGTTATCAAGAGTCAAAATCCAATATACTTAATGCTGAAGTAGAATATTTGTTATCTCCACAGGGTGACCCTGTGGTCAATGGCAGTAAATGTGTTGAGGGGGAAGTGTTTAGTCAACATTTTTTTATTTTTGTTATTATGCGATGCAGTTGCTATGGCTGACTCTTGACCCATATGTTGTCTCATAATTTCACTACATTACCAATATAACACCGTCCACAAAGTTGTCAATTTTGTAGATATGTCCAATAGTACAGGTGATTTTGTTGTCAGTAGTGTAACAGTCACTTGTGTGACTGGTGACAGCGTTGCTCTGAAAATATTTGACTGTATGCTAATGGTCCCTGACCTTTTTTTTTTACTTGTGTACCCTTTGGCAGATTATTTGATTAAATTGTACCCCTTATATTAGCAAAATGTTTGTAATTAATATAGTTTGTTATTTCAAATGTATACGTTTTTCTCTGCCCCATCTCCCATTTTTCGCTGCCCTAGGCTCCCCTGCTTCTCCTCTGCCCCAGGCTGCCCCAGGCTCTCCCTGCTTCTCCTCTGCCCCAGGCTCTCCCTGCTTCTCCTCTGCCCCAGTCTCCCCTGTTTCTCCTCTGCCCCAGTTTCCCCCTGCTTCTCCTCTGTCCCTGGCTAACTATGTGGTCCAGCACGCAGAAACTATGTAAACATATACATAGGTAAGAAAAGGAAAATAACAGGATAGAGCGTAAACCGGACCTTAGAATGGCCGGACTAATACGCTAGAGACAGAGAATGGTCAAAGGGAAAGCCGAGGTCAAGGAAGCCAGAAAATACTCAATACCGATAAAACAAGCCAAGTCAGGGAAACCAGAGATCAGAATAACCAGGGAAACGCCAAGGATCAGGATACCAGGAAATCAGAATCACGGAAATAGCACTCTCAGGAAATCAGGAAACTGAAACCACGACAGGGCAAAGTTCTGGGAAAAGCTAGGGGCTTAAATACCCCTCTCTAGGCTATGATAGGTCAGAGGGCGACCTCTGACCCCAAAACGTGCGTGTGCGTTGACGTCGTGACGTCACGCACACGTTGGTATAACTCTCGGGGCGGGGCTATCCATAGACGCGACCACGTGATCGGCGCCATATTGGATTCGGGCGTGATGCCCGGAAGAAGTGAGTGCGCGGTTCCCGGCTCGCCGACGAGCAGGTAAGCTCGTGTAGTCGGTACGGTTGTGCTGGTCGGGCACGGCCGTGAGGCTCGGCGGGCCGGTGACTGCAACAGTACCCCCCACTCGAAGACCGCGCACCGGGCGGGAAGGACCCGGCTTAAGAGGAAAGCGGTTGTGAAATGACCGGATAAGACGGGGCGCATGGACCCGGTCAGCAGGAACCCAACAACGTTCCTCGGGGCCATAACCCTTCCAGTCAACGAGATAGGACAAGACACCTCTGGATAACTTGGAGTCCATGATAGAATGGACTTCATATTCTTCTTGATCACCCACTACCAAGGGCGGAGGAGGAGTGGATAATTTGGTGTAGCGATTGCAAGTAAGGGGCTTGAGCAGAGACACATGGAAAGTATTCGCAATTCTCATATGAGCCGGTAGTGCCAAAGAATAGGTCACTGGATTAATACGTTGGGTAACTCGAAAGGGACCTATGTATCGAGGGTCAAATTTCATGGACGGGACCTTGAGCTTGATATGTTTTGTGGAGAGCCACACCCTGTCACCTGGAAGATAGACAGGATTAGCGCCCCGCTTTTTGTCAGCTTGGACCTTTGCTCGTAATGAGGCTTTTTGCAGAGCTGAATGGACGGAATCCCAGGTATCATGAATCGATTCTAAACGGGTGTTCAAAGCAGGAATTTCCGTGTCTGAGAATTCAGAAGGAAAAACCGCGGGGTGATAACCCTGATTTACAAAGAATGGACTATGATTAGAAGATTCATGAGTGGCGTTGTTCCTGGCGAACTCAGCCATGGGTAAGAGTTCATACCAGTTAGACTGATTGGCATTTATAAAGCAACGTAAATAGGCTTCTAAAGACTGATTCGCCCTCTCTGCTGCTCCATTTGTTTGAGGGTGATACGCTGATGAAAAGGAGAGTTCGATGCCCAATTGTTTACAGAAGGAACGCCAGAACCTAGAAACAAACTGGGTGCCTCTGTCAGAAACTATGCTTTTGGGTACACCGTGCAACCAAAAGATTTCTCTCAAGAATATTTGAACTAGATCCTGAGCAGATGGTAATTTTTTAAGTGGGACAAAATGTGCCATCTTTGTGAATCTATCGATAACCATAAGGACTGTATTAAACCCGTTTGAACTGGGTAGATCCACAATAAAATCCATGGCTAAGTGGGTCCATGGAGCACTAGGTATGGGCAGTGGTTGTAGCAGTCCAGGAGGCGATCTAGGAGGTACTTTAGAAACGGCACATATTTGACATGCCCCAACGTAATCTTTGATATCGTTCCTAAGAGCAGGCCACCAAAACCTCCTGGAGATGGCACAGAGAGTTTTATGGACTCCAGGATGGCCCGCTGTGAGGTTGTCATGGAACATATCTAGTACCTTCTTTCGGAACTGAGGTGACACATACAGTTTGTCCGGAGGCTTTCCCACAGGAGTGGAGAAGACACTTCGGAAACTGTAGTGGCAATGAGGCATTCAGGAGGTATAATAGGATATACCTCTTGTTCCGGAACTTCCTCTGTCTCAAACTGCCTAGAAAGTGCATCTGCCTTGGTGTTTTTAGTACCAGGCCTATACGTAATTACGAAATTGAATCGGGAGAGGAACAATGACCATCTAGCCTGACGAGAGGATAGTCTCTTAGCGTCCCCAATATAAGCCAAATTCTTATGATCAGTAAAGATCAGAAGTGGCTCTTTGGAACCTTCCAAGAGATGCCTCCATTCTTTAAGGGCAAGTACAATGGCCAAAAGTTCCCTATTCCCTATGTCATAATTCTTCTCGGCAGGTGTGAGTTTGCGAGAGTAAAATCCACAGGGATGTAAAGGCGTATCAGGACTTTCTCTCTGAGACAGAATGGCTCCAACTCCTGTCTCTGACGCATCTACCTCTAGGATAAATGGTTTGGTTGGATCAGGATGGGTCAGGACAGGTGCTGAGGAAAATAAAGATTTTAACCGTTCAAATGCCTCTCTTGCTTCTTTGGGCCAAGATATACAATTTGCTCCTTTTTTTGTTAAATTGGTTATAGGGGAAATCACGGAGGAAAATCCCTTTTATGAATTTGCGGTAGTAATTCGCAAACCCTATAAAGCGTTGAGTAGCTTTAAGGCCCTTGGGCAATGGCCACTGTAAGACTGCCTCCAGTTTGCGGGGATCCATCTGGAAACCAGACGGAGATATAACGTATCCAAGGAATTGTATCTCCGTTTGGTCAAACTGGCATTTCTCCAGTTTACAGTAAAGGCCGTTCTGTAACAGGGTTTTGAGTACAATTCTCACATGTTCGTGATGTGTCTCTAGGTCTGGGGAATAGATGAGTATGTCGTCCAGATACACTAGAACGAACATGTGAAGGTACTCTCTTAGGACATCGTTAATAAAATCCTGGAATACCGCTGGAGCGTTACATAATCCAAACGGCATAACCAGGTATTCGTAATGTCCCATTCTGGTGTTAAATGCGGTCATCCATTCGTGACCGTCCTTAATTCTGACTAGATTGTATGCACTTCGGAGATCGAGCTTGGTAAAGACTCGAGCTCCTTTCAATCTGTCAAACAGCTCCGATATAAGGGGAATAGGGTAGGCATTTTTTATGGTAATCCTATTCAAACCCCTATAATCGATACAGGGGCGTAGGTCTCCTTCTTTTTTAGAGACAAAGAAGAACCCAGCCCCGGCTGGTGAGGAGGATCTACGGATATGACCCTTTCTGAGAGCATCCTTTATGTATTCTTCCAAACAAAGATTTTCTTGGGGGGACAAGGCGTAAACTCCTCCCTTGGGAGGCATAGTCCCTGGTAATAAATTTATAGTACAGTCATAAGGTCTATGAGGAGGTAACCCTTCTGACTGGACCTTGTTAAATACCTCTTTTTTTTTTTTTATTGTTTATTTTTGTTGTGCTCAGTTTAACAAGTTGACATACGGTGCCACGACAGCATACGTAATCACAGTAATATCTCAGATTTACACATATGTGGCATTGAGATAAAGGCACATTTTTAAAGTTTAAGTGTAGTAAAGATAGACAGTTATCAGACATCAGAATCAAGCATGAAACACAAAATAATAGTCCTGAACTAGGCACGTTATAATTCTGCACATTTTTGTTTTTTAAACTAGGACGGCAACAAGCTAAGCAAACATGGCTAGATGCTCGTGTTGCTGATAAATGATAGGTATTAGTTGGGGACACGTTTTGGTGAGGAATACAGTTGAGTATATCGCCACAGATGGCACCTGAGTAACACATTATATAATTTAATGTAAAACAAGCTTATAGGACAGGAGTATGAGATAAGAAAGGAATATAACCAATAGATTGTCAGGTTTTCGCTTTTGTCAGATTGAGTTGTAGGGTTTCAGGCCATCTATAAACATGCCTAACTGTTAGTTTTGTGTCATAAAATCTAGAGTTATGAAGAAAAACACAGCTAAACCCGCTGGATCTGAGGAGCGTGTTAGGGATGTTATATAAGATTAGTCGATTGGCTATATAGGCCATATAGATGCCATATACAGGCTATACAGATGCTATACATAGGCTATACAGATGCAGGCGCCGTCCCTATGGCCAGCGTGAGACCTCATAGGATGAAGCAGGCTTAACCGATGCCGGATCTGCCTTGTTGAAGCTGCAGGCAGTGAGTGTCCACCGATGTAGGAATCCGAGCACAGTCCAGGAAGGCTTGCCGTTCGTCTCTATGTTGGTTTCCTCTGGGCCGCAGCGATCCACGATGGGATCTGCCATGTTTGTGCGGCAGGGGGCTAGTGTCCGTCGATGCAGGGATCCAGTCAGAGTCCAGCAAGGCTTGTCGCTTAATTCCCCGCTGCGTTCCCCTGGGCCGCAGCAGTGCGGGATTGATGTAGGGTGAGTGTGGGGCTGACTCCATGGCAGGGGTATCGTGCTTGGCGCTGGAATCTCTGTTTCCCGGCAGAGAAGGTCTTTGCTCAGCTTTCCGACCCTGCGGTACAGCTGTTGTCGGCAGCGTGAGTGGGTCCCCTGCACGGCTCTGTGACGGCGTGGATTGCTGAGGAAGAGGAGGAGCGCTTTTCTGTCTCTCAGCTATGCGAAGCCAGAAGGCAGCAAACACTTCATCCAGCCTTTGGTCGAGTGAGCGTGTCTGTGTAGCGCCCGGATTCCCGCCCATGGCCTCCGCTGCCCTCGTGGGTTGTGGGCCTACGATGTCGCTGTTGGGCACCAGGACGGTCGACCGGGATAACCCCCACCGGTCCTTGGGGGGGGGGGGGCAAGAGCCTTGATTCAGGATTGCAGGCTTATATGGCGGCGGAGGAGCGGCCGCCTCCTCCGCACCGACCACGTTTGTAAGCCATCCACATCCCTCGAGTGCCGTCATTGGAAAGATTAGCTTGTTTGGTGTCAGGGTGATCAGCAGTGCTTCCCCTCTCATTCTCTGTCTTTTATTTGGCGTTTCGAGGTTGTGTTGTGCCCTTAGTTTTGCTTACTTGTCGTGCCAAGCAGGAGCTGGAGCATCAAGCGTCCGCTCAGTTCAGCAGCCAGGCCCCGCCCCCGTTAAATACCTCTTTTAAATCCATATACTGCGGCGGTATTTGTGTGGTCAAGGGAGGTGTAATAGGAACATTAATGGTGCCAATAGGTTGTGGGATTTGCTTCAAGCACACACCTTTGCATCTCTCACCCCAACTCACAATCTCTCCTTCAATCCAATCCAAACGTGGATTGTGTTTCAGGAGCCAAGGGAAACCGAGTATTATCGGACATGTAGGGGAAGGTATGATTTGAAAGGTCATTTCTTCAGAGTGGAGAATACCCACTGAGACAGTGATTGGCAGAGTTTCGTGTGTGATGAAAGGCTGGGAAAGAGGCCTTCCATCAATGGCCTCGACTGCTATAGGTTTCTCTTTTTGTCTTAAGGGCAGGAGATGTTTGGCAGAGAACTCTTTGTCTAGGAAATTCTCCGCTGCCCCAGAGTCAATCATAGCCTCACACTGGATAGTAGTCTTCTTAAAAGACAAGGTAACTTTGACAAGGAAACGGTTCTTAGTCAATTTAGGGGACATATACATCACACCTAAGGTCGGTCCCCGTACGTGCCTTAGGTGTGCAAGTTTTCCGGCCGAACCGGGCATGACGATCTTAGATGTCCCTTCTTGCCACAATACATACATAACCCCTCGTTACGTCTGTGTTGTCTCTCTGCCTCAGTGAGTTTAGCGCTACCCAATTGCATGGGTTCAGGTTCTGGAAGAGGCGCTTGGCTACTCACCACTGGGTTAGAGAAACGAGGGGCTATGGACAAATTAGAACGTCTGTTACGTTGTTTGTTTTTCTCTCTCTCTCTGAGCCGGTTATCAATGTCTATCATGTAGGCAATAAACTCATTAAGATTAACCGGAAGGTCTCTAGCTGCGGTCTCATCTTGTATACTCTCAGCTAGACCTTCAGAGAAAGCAGCCACCAGACCACTATTAGTCCAATCAACCTCAGACGCCAATGTCCTGAACTCTATGGCATAATCGGCTACAGAACGACTGCCTTGCTTTATTCTCATAAGGGCTTTGGCAGCGTTCTTCTCCCTGCCTTTAGGTTCAAACGTAGCCTTAAAAGCTGTGAGAAAGGCACTGTAATCACGGGCTACTGCGTCACCACTTTCCCATAAGGGGTTAGCCCAGGTTAAGGCTTTTCCGGTTAATTGGTTAATCAGCCTATTTTAGATCTATCTGTTGGGAATGAACCTGGGGAGGCCTCAAAGTGGTATTCAATTTGGTTTAAAACTCTGAATTCTTTAGAATCACCTCCATAACGAGGGGGAGGTGACAGGGTTATGGACGGTGGTTTATGTGGTACGGGAACCACTACAGGTGGCGGAATCACAGGTGGTACAGGAGGGACCTCTAAACAGGCAGTCCTCTGGAGCAAGGTCTGAAATGCCTGGGCAAATTGGTCTAACCTGTGGTCCATATCCTCCACCCCATTTTCACAGGCGATCATATGTTTGCATAGTTCTGCAGGATCCATGGCCCTGTCGTAATGTCACGGCTAACTATGTGGTCCAGCACGCAGAAACTATGTAAACATATACATAGGTAAGAAAAGGAAAATAACAGGATAGAGCGTAAACCGGACCTTAGAATGGCCGGACTAATACGCTAGAGACAGAGAATGGTCAAAGGGAAAGCCGAGGTCAAGGAAGCCAGAAAATACTCAATACCGATAAAACAAGCCAAGTCAGGGAAACCAGAGATCAGAATAACCAGGGAAACGCCAAGGATCAGGATACCAGGAAATCAGAATCACGGAAATAGCACTCTCAGGAAATCAGGAAACTGAAACCACGACAGTTCTGGGAAAAGCTAGGGGCTTAAATACCCCTCTCTAGGCTATGATAGGTCAGAGGGCGACCTCTGACCCCAAAACGTGCGTGTGCGTTGACGTCGTGACGTCACGCACACGTTGGTATAACTCTCGGGGGTGGGGCTATCCATAGACGCGACCACGTGATCGGCGCCATATTGGATTCGGGCGTGATGCCCGGAAGAAGTGAGTGCGCGGTTCCCGGCTCGCCGACGAGCAGGTAAGCTCGTGTAGTCGGTACGGTCGTGCTGGTCGGGCACGGCCGTGAGGCTCGGCGGGCCGGTGACCGCAACACCCTGTCTCCTCTGCTCTTCTTCTGCCCCAAACTCTCCCTGGTTCTTCTCTGCCCCAAACTCTCCCTGGTTCTCCTCTGCCCCAAACTCTCCCTGGTTCTCCTCTGCCCCAAACTATCCCTGGTTCTCCTCTACCCCAAACTCTCACTGGTTCTCCTCTGCCCCAAACTCTCACTGGTTCTCCTCTGCCCCAGGCTCCCCTGTTTCTCCTCTGCCCCAGGCTCTCCCTGCTTCTCCTCTGCCCCAGGCTCTCCCTGCTTCTCCTCTGCCCCAGGCTCTCCCTGCTTCTCCTCTGCCCCAGGCTCTCCCTGCTTCTCCTCTGCCCCAGGCTCTCCCTGCTTCTCCTCTGCCCCAAACTCTCCCTGGTTCTCCTCTGCCCCAAACTCTCCCTGGTTCTCCTCTGCCCCAGGCTCTTCCTGGTTCTCCTCTGCCCCAGGCTCTCCCTGCTCTTCTGCCCCAGGCTCGCCTGGATTGTATAACAGATAAAATTCAAGCTTGAAATAAAACCAGATATAAATGTGCATCACCAACACATGTATTTGTCTTTTTAATGACTAATCCTGAAAGTCATTAGAAAACAAATTTAATTTTGAAAGTCTATGGGGTCAATTTGACCCTTACATTAGCATAAGGAAGGTTTTATATATCTCTAATAATAAAAAAATAAAAAATAAACACATTCTCCTTAGTTGGAGTAAAGTTCTATGAAACAGAGGGAGAACTAGAGTTTATGTGAAAGCTCCATTCACTAGACCAGCGGTTCCCAAACTGTATGCTGGGGCGCTGCAACAGGTACACATGGGCGCCGCGGAATGTTTCCCCGGTGCTAAGATTATTGTGTGTGTCAGGGTGTGCACATGTGTGTGTATATATATATATATATATATATATGTGTACTTCTGTGTCAGTGTGTGTGCACACATCTCTGTATGTGCATCTGTGCATCTGTGTGTCAGGGTGTGTGTTTTTATGTCAGTGTGTGTATCTGTGTCACGGTGTGTGCATGTATCAATGTTTGTGTGTGTCAGGGTGCATGTGTGTATATGTTGGTGTGTGTCTATGTATGTGTCGGTGTCCGTATGAATTTGTGTGTATGTGTCGGTGTATTTGTATGTATCTGTGTGTTAATGTGCATGAATATCTGTGTACGTTTGTATGTATGTATGTGCATACATCCAAGCAGTCAAACACCAACACAACATACAAGCACACTCCTGCAATCTAACACAAATATTACATACAAACACATCCCTGCATTCAAACCCCCCAAAAATATACAAACACACACCTTTACTCAAACACAAATACTTCACACAAATGTTCATCCGCATTTAAAAGTGAACATTACATTCAGACACACCCCTGCAATCAAATGCAAATATGACATACAAACACACCCCTTGTATTAAAATACCAAAACTATATACAAGCACCCCTTCAAACACCAACACTGTACATTACACTAAAGCGTCAGTAATTGCCACAGCGCTGTACAGATATACAACCTACACATTTTGACTTGGGGTGCCTTGGAAAAATATTAAAATATTAAGGGCTCCTTGAACCTAAAATGTTTGGGAACCACTGCACTAGACTGAGTCTGAATATTGAAGACAACCGGTATGACAGCTCAGTGGGCTAATGCATCCTCCTAGAATCTGTTCCACTCTTGGGTCGCAGTTTTAAATCCCGGCAGGGTTGACTCAGCCCTTCACCCTTCAGAGGTAGATAAAATGAGTACCATTAAATTGGGTAATAGTAACAACTCCTGGATGTTGGGCTAAGGTAACATCCCCAGGATGTACTTGGAAACCAGAGTAATCTGAATGTACCTTTCCTGGTTAAATACGTTGTTGTTGTTGTTGTTATTATTATTATTATTATTATTATTATTATTATTATTATTATTATCATTATTATGACTTCCTGACTTCCTATAATAAATTAAACTGTCCCTGCAAACAAAGTTAAATGGATACCTTTCATAAAGCAGCTGGCCTCTCTAAACATCTGTAACACTGAAAGGCTCAATTAGGAACAATTTAAAGGTGAAGGTGTTTTATTTTGAAAGATTTGCTTAGAGCTTCCAGAAATCAATCAGGCTTTTACTCTGCATCTAACATTTATAGTCTGCAAGTAATTGCAAAGAAAGAATCTGGGATATCCAACCATAAACAAACGTGTTCCCCAAACTTGTTTTTTCTGTTCTATGGATCCAAATGTCCAGTGGTTAAACATGATATTTTATGCTATTATTCTGCACTATTCACAAACTGTGTAGTATCTTTGTTATTTCCCGTACTAAATTACTCCTTAAACAAAAGAGAAAAATAAATAAATAAAATGCCATATCAACATTAAGCTTTATTTCACGCGCTCCCCTGCGCTCTCTCTCTGTCTTGCTCATCAATAAGGGTGTTGTAGGTTTTTGTCATGAGCTAGTCAGCTGATCAACCTCTTTTCTTCCATTTTACAATGCACACTGGGAGCGGAGTTCTTTTGCATATTCATCCCTTTCCTCTGTGAGATATTGTTGCTGACCAAATTTAAAACACTACAGTATTTAGAATCCCTGCAGTGCCATTTTAAGTACTTGGGCCTGCAAAGTGCCCCAAGCAATAACTACCTGAATTGCTTTTAATTACACAATATAGCTGCATCATCTTACTTCAGATTCTTTTTGATTGATGCTGTAAGGCAATTGTAACCGCGGATGATGGGATTAAGTGCCTCTTGAAGTGACTTTAGTTTCTCTTCTGAACAAAGGAAAGAGAAGAGAACACTCAGTCTAGCTTTTTGAACAAGCAGCCTTTTTTTCACTTGCTATATAAAGAAATACAATTAACAAACATTACCCACAGAGGGAAATTGAAATGTACATTCAAAAGAGAACTGCTCTTGACTGCAATTAGACATATATGATCCAAGCTATTCTGACCATTCATTAGTGCTAATTGTTTGAGAAACAAGCCAACAGGATAAAATATTAAAATTAAGGCCATAACTGGGATTATTAGCATGTGTGATATGTGCGCTCTGCTGCTGTATTAGTACAGCACATCGGGAAGGTAGCAATTCATATACCAATGCGTGGTTCGGCTCTGTTGTGAGCTGTCAGTGTTTTCACAAGGCCTGCTGGTGTTTATAACAAACAACCTATATCTTCTTTTCTTAATTAGATGGGATTATTGTGCAAATCCTGTTGTTTTGTAATTTCAGATGCTGGCCCTAGCTGTGCTTCTCTTTGTTTTTCTCCTTTGCGCTGTCTTCTAAACAATACACACAAGTTATTTATTTACTTTTGCGTTGTTAAAGTTTTTTTTATTTATATATTTTTATTTTACAATAAAACACAATTAAAACCATAAGTCATTGATATTGTGAGACACTTGATAAAACACAGGGACATCTTCTTCCATTTCTGGAATGATTATATATTAGCTCTTCAGCTGGAGTCTCAATGATTCAAATATATTGCATTACAGCACAATTGTTTTTCCCCCAAGCGCTAAATACCAAGTTTTTATAGATTGGGGAAGAAAACTCTGGCTTTGTTCAATGAAATAAATTTAAACCATAGTAAAACCATACCAAAAAAAAAATATTTTTAATATCGGTTACTTACTTTGGTCAACATTTGAAACGCTTGTTAAAAGTGCTCAAAGAGAGAAAAAGATGCTCAGAGGTAAGCATTGCAGTTTAGCATTGTGCTACATAAAATTTCTATCGCAAAAAAAACGCATAGCATTATGAATGCAAACCTGTGTTCCCAACTTTATAGTGACCCTGTCCCTGACTATATACAGGTCCCCTCATGCGCTATGAAAATTAGCAAATGTTTTACTTATCTTTTAGCAGCACTGAGGCTCTCACGACACTGCTCACCTGGTGACATCAGGTGCTCATCCTTGATGTCATCAGTAAGGCATCGTGGAGCATTGGGGACCTTATGAGCATTCTTTGCAAGCTCCGCACGCACATTCTGACCTCCCCACAGGAAAGCATTGCGTTCAATGCTTTCCTATGAGTTTCCGGGTCATGCTATCAAATTTTACTCAGTCAGTGCAGTGGAAGCACCTCTATGGCTCTCAGGAACACAGCCACTAAAGGTGGGTTTAACTCTGCAATGAAAACATTGTAGTTTCCTAAAAATAAAAAAACGTTTTACACTGCAGGGTTAAAATAACAGAACCACTGCACCCAGACTATTTCATTGAGATGAAGTGGTCTGGGTGACTTTAGTGTCTCTTTAATTGACAAGTCCCATACTTCAGCCCAGACATAGCCTCTAAGCGCGCATTAAAGAGATTGAGTATGTGGAAGCAAAACAAATGATACCCAAAGCTAATTATTGGTGTAAGACCATTTTCATTCTCTATCTCTTGTTTTTTTGTCAGTTTAATCTTAGAATTAATACTGCTGACCTTTTTATGCATTTTTCAAGTGGATATTTAATATATATGAAAATTTTGTTACTGTAAATGTGGGGGGAAAACAATTACTATAATAAATGCAACTATAGGTTAACTAATCTAACAAAAGGCAAAATTGTCATTTCATGTTATTTTTTGAATAATTTTGAATGTTGTTTACAGATGCTATTGTTTCTTTATAATTCAAGTGAGGTAGGTATAATTAGTGATGCTGAGAGCAAAATAAAAGGTTTAAGAAGATGATCTCTGTTGTGTTTATTCAGTATAGTGTGAATTGTTGTGAGTTGTCAACCAGCTTGTAATATTAAGTCTGAAATACATTGTAAAATCAGAGGCAAATACTTGGTTCATGTTATATTATCCAAATTGTTTTATGATTTTACTATATAGTGTTAGCTGCAACCATACAGTTATTTAAAAATTAAAAAAAAAAAAAAAAATTAAGATTTTAGAGATCGGTATAAGCTCTAATTGTATAGTGCTGAAGATGTCTAGGTGCTTTGTCATACTTGAATAATTAATTAATTTGACAGAATAACAGAATATATACAGATTGCTATAAAATAAAATAAATCCTAAAATCTATAATGAAAAATAATGAACTAGATATGATGTGATTTTTTATAATAAAATGTACTACTATATAAATTAATTTGCAATGTGTTGTGGTATGATCATTGAAACAGCTGTTATGACTATTCCAACTTTACAGCAGCTCAGCATTCACTGCGTAAAAAAATCAAAGGTTTATTTTTTAAAAAAAATAAGAAATTGTCATGGATGTAAAGAAAATAATAAATTAATGCGGGAGGGAAGGGGAGATATTTTGCAGTTGGGAATCAATTCAGCACAATTCACTGTTCAGTAGATAAACTATTAATTATTATGAATTGAAAAAGTTCAGGATTATAGAAAGGGAACTAAACACCTGAAATATCCTTCTGGCGAATGCAGGAAATGTAAAGGAATTTATCAAAATCCTTGGTATGTGCAAAAATCTGTGCTGAAGAATAAAATTAGCCTGAGAATTTAAATACATAGTGAGTCAACTGGGTTTGATTTGCTAGTACATGCTGTTGTGAAAACAAATATACTGTATTTGTCTGTATGTATTTTTTTCCAATTATATTGTACCCAAATCTTATTATACATGATAGTAGGAAGGCTGTGGAATTTGTGGATGCTTTAACAATAATAATAATAGTATAGTTTGGCTGTATTTTATACATAAATAGGGGTCTCCATTCTCTTGAAAAGGTTGATGCAGGTTCAGAAGATATTTCTTCCTTCCATTCACATCTCAAACATATACTCCATATAATAATCTTTTGATCTGGGTCTTACTCTGTTTCATGACTCTTCTTTTTTAAACATTGGATTTAAAAAAAGAGGCTCAGTTTGTAGCGTGTATTGTAATTGCAATAAGTGCATACCCTACTGCCAGACATGAAGAATCTTTTAATTGTAACGAACAGCTGCATGATAAGTGCAACTAACACAGGTATTCAAATATTTTTTTCAAGAGATAGCTGGTATTAACTGTTTAGTTATTGCTACCAAAATATTAAATAAAAGATAAATGCCTGTATCTTACAAGCTGGATTTGATTCTGCAATCCACTTCGGTCCATAATGTAATGTAAGGGATTGGTTAGGGTGAATAGGTATGAGAAAAAATAGCTAGAAGGGTGTACTGAAATGGATCAATGTATTTCTCCATGGCTATAAAACTTTCTGTACACTTTTGAGCGAATGTATTCATTAAAGAAAAAAATCCCCTTTTAACCCCTTAAGGACCAAACTTCTGGAATAAAAGGGAATCATGACGTGTCACACACGTCGTGTGTCCTTAAGGGGTTAAATAAATTAGCAAGGAAATAGATTTCAGTTCCCTAGCAACCTTATTTATTGATTTTTATATTTATTTTATTATTGAACATTTACACCTGCATATATTGCCATTTTGTAAAGTCTCCGAGCACTATTTTAATGAGTCCAGGGGCATCCATATTCATATATAAACAATATTTTTATATGTGTGTGTGTGTGTGTGTATATATATATTAAATATAGCAGTGGACTCATAAGTCTTCATTCCAAAATTCTTGTAATTGTATTCATATTTGAAGGATAAGACTTTAATAACATAGCAATGTTTTGGTTCTGCATTCTTGATGAAGGTTCAGATGCCGAAACTTTATATTATATACAAATGTAGTTCCTAAAATTTATTTGAGCAAGGGACTACTTTGCCTCAGTATATCCCATATGCCTGACACTTCTAGACACTGGGAAGAGCTACTGCAAACAAGATATGTCAGTCCCCCCAGGTCTCAATGCCACCCTCTCGCGAACGTTCAGCAGTGACATTGGCTCCTGGCGAGCTGAAGAGGACCCATCGGGCAAAGATGGCGTCACCAGTGAGGGACTGGTTCAGGTAAGTAAATCTCCCCTTTCCCAGTCACTCCTGGCAAATTCTGCAAAGTCCCCATACGGTGACCGTGCCGCTTTAATTGAAGCTTTGCTAGAGGGATATACTGTACATGCTTCTTGCTGAATTGACTTATTAGTTTTCATTAATTGCTATGTTGGATATCCAATTTCAAAGTTGACACTTATTAAAAAAAAAAAACATTTTAAAGAGTGCATTCATTTGACTACAGCCATAAAGACACATAACGTATTTGAGGTGACTTTAGCCACCATTATAGAAAACCTCTGCTCTACAGTCTAATATCTGGTGAAACATTTTACTGGCAACATAAATGCACAAGAGTATATTAACAAATAGAATTTGTAGAGTTGCAGCTGAATTCTACTGTCTCGAATTGGCATGTGGATTATGTATATCACGTTTCAAACAGTTTTACTACCATCGAGTATCAGTATAGTTAAAGTAAATTCTACTGCATTGAATATATACCAATCGTGGTAAATTGTTGATGTATAGCAACTCTATTATGCTTACCAACATTGACACGTGTAATATTAATTATGGTATGACTGGCATGGTTGTGGTGATGCAATACACATCACTAATACATTGTGTCACTGGTGATATGGCCGTAAAGGAGACGTCATCAATATATGCAACTATTGAAGCATGCTTGTATCAATGAAAACGTCACGGAAATTCTATGTGCTGTGCAAAAACCTTTAATGACATGCTTAGGTTGTATGCTTCACAAAAACTTTTGTCTGCCCTGCCACAGCCAATCGCGGTGGTGTTACAGTTCGCAGAGTGGCTGTCTGTCTGCAGAGCAGGCCAGCCACTCCTCCTTCCCTCCTGCTCGCAGTGCCATAGGAGTATCTGGCCTGCTTGGGCAGAGAAGAGCAGGGCTGGAACTGGAGGACGGGAGGCTCATCTTAAGGTAGGGGCTTGGGGGACCTTCCTGTGTAGTATGTTAAATTGGGGAGGGTTAGTCAGTGTATTCAATTAGGGGAGGGAGGGACAGTGTATTAGAGTGGTGGGAGGTGTGTGTAAAATTGGGGGGAGGGCAGTGTAATAAATTTGGAAAGGGAGGGAGGGGGCAGGGCCGGCCTTAGGGGTGTGCGAGCTGTGCGGCCATGGAGCAGGGGGCGCCGTGCGGCCGCACAGCCGGCCGGGATTTAAAAAAAAAAAAGATTTTTTTTTTTTTTTTTTAAATTTGCAGCGGGGGCGGAGCTTACAGTGCGGCGGGGGCGGAGCTAAAAGCGCCGGAAAACTGATGCAGGGGAAGCAGGAAGGAGTCCCTGCTTCCCCACCAAACAGTCACCAGGAGCTGCACTGCCTCCACAAGTAACTGTGATTGTCAGGTGAGTGTGACTCTCTGCCTGTGTGTATTACTGTCTGTGTGTGTGTGTGTGTATGACTGTCTGCCTGTGTGTGTCTGTGTGTATGACTGTCTGCCTGTGTGTGTCTGTGTGTATGACTGTCTGCCTCTGTGTGTGTATTACTGTCTGTGTGTGTGTGTATGACTGTCTGCCTCTGTGTGTGTATTACTGTCTGTGTGTCTGTGTGTATGCCTGTCTGCCTGTGTGTGTCTGTGTGTATGCCTGTCTGCCTGTGTGTGTATGACTGTCTGCCTGTGTGTGTCTGTGTGTATGACTGTCTGCCTCTGTGTGTGTATTACTGTCTGTGTGTGTCTGTGTGTATGACTGTCTGCCTCTGTGTGTGTATTACTGTCTGTGTGTGTGTGTGTATGACTGTCTGAATCTGTGTGTGTATTACTGTCTGTGTGTGTGTGTATGACTGTCTGCCTGCATAGGCGTGCGCACGGGGTGTGCCTGGGCACACCCTAATCCCCGCAGCACGCCTATGTATTGAGACCGGCAGGGGAGATCTCAGGATCTCCGCTGTCGGCTCATGCAGAGCCGGCGCTATCTGAGCGCCGGCTCTGCTCTCAGCCTCCCTCCCCACCGACCCACAGGCAGGGAGGGAGGCAGGAGAGGACCGGCGGAGCTCTTGCCAGCAGCTCCGCCGGGTTTCTCTCGCGAGATTTGAGCGTTGCCGCAGCAACGCTCAAATCTCGCGAGAGTGAACTCTAGCCCCGCAGGGTAGAGTTCACTCTCCACTGGACCACCAGGGATGGCGGTAGCATGGTCCCCCCTCCCTACATAAGGTAACAAGGGAGGGGGGATATTAACTAAACGGCACCTCACCTCCACTGGACCACCAGGGAAGGCAGCAGGAACAAGAATCCCCCCTCCCTACATAAGGTAAGAAGGGAGGGGGGATATTGAGTCATGTACCCCCACCTCCACCCCCCACAATCACCCACACACATACAGCACACACACCTACACACATACAGCACCTTCACACATACAGCACCCTCACACAGCACACACACACATACAGCACCCTCACACAGCACACACACACATACAGCACCTTCACACATACAGCACCCACACACATACAGCACCCACACACACAGCACCTACACACACACAGCACACACACATACAGCACCCACACACACAGCACCTATACACATACAGCACCCACACACATATACAGCACCCACACACACATACAGCACCCACACACACATACAGCACCCACACACACATACAGCACCCACACACAGCACACACACACACACACACACAGCACCTACACACACATATAGCACCCACACACAGCACACACACACACACAGCACCTACACACACATATAGCACCCCCACACACACAGCACACACACAGCACCCACACCCACATACAGCACCCACACACATACAGCACACACACACACACACAGCACACACACAGCGCCCTTACACACACACACACAGCGCCCTTACACACACACGCACACACAGCGCCCTTACACGCACACACAGCGCCCTTACACGCGCACACACACACACACAGCAGTGTGTGTGTGTGTATAAATAAGTGCAACCATCCCCCCATGTTTCCTATATATATATATATATACACACATACATATACACGCGGCGTGTGTTTGTGCTTTAGGGTGCACACCCTAATGCAATAGGCTGCGCACGCCTATGTCTGCCTGTGTGTGTCTGTGTGTATGACTGTCTGCGTGTGTGTGTGTGTGTGTGTGTGTATGACTGTCTGCCTCTGTGTGTGTCTGTGTGTATGACTGTGTGTGTGTCTGTGTGTATTACTGTCTGCCTCTGTGTGTGTCTGTGTGTATTACTGTCTGCCTCTGTGTGTGTCTGTGTGTATTACTGTCTGTATGACTGACTGCCTCTGTGTGTGTCTGTGTGTATTACTGTCTGTGTCTGTGTGTATGACTGACTGTCTGCCTGTGTGTGTCTGTGTGTGTGTGTGTGAGAGACTGTCTGCCTTTGTGTGTCTGTGTGTGTGTGTGTATGACTGTCTGCCTGTGTGTGTGTGTGTGTATGGCCGTCTGACTCTGTGTGTGTCACATACAACCAATACACGCATATCACACACTGTTAATACACCCATTACAAATATCACACATAGCATACATATCACACACAGTCATCACACCTACTATCACATACACAGACAACACAAACATTACAGCATACATGGATGACGGGGGGGGGGGGGGCGCTGTGAAGATTTTTCGCACAGGGCGTCTAAATGCCTAAGGCCGGCCCTGGGAGGGGGCAATGTATTAAATTAGAGTGGGGGCTGTGTATTCAATTCATAGGACTCAAGATAATGTAATTTGTGTTTTGCAGCTGTGCAACAACATACATTCACCATTTCAGTCCTATTACCAAAGTTTTATCAATATGTCAAGGTAGTTGGACTGAAACATTGGTTATATGCAAATGCACGTTTCCTTAAAATAAATTAGCTCTTTTGTTTACTTTGAAGCCCTTGGAGCGTGAGGACATCCAGTGTCAGTGAGGTGACTTTTGTTATACTGTACTTTTCTAAATAAACCTACGTTTCTATGAAAACTGAAGTTTTTGGGGTTTTTTTGCGACCCACATCAACGTAAACCTTGTCTATTTGGCCGTGTTAGCCTTTCCGTTACATGCTTATGTTACACTATTTCTGCTCTGATTAAATAAATTATGCTAAATTATGAGATTATTACAATTATTTACACAGAGAAATCTGCTGGAGTTTGTGGAATAAATTTCCATTAGGCACACGCACATCTAACAAGAGGGAGACATTTGTAGGAACACCATATTCCTATTGGATGGTACATTAACCTACTGGTTTTTGTGCTGCCAACCTCGGTTCAAATGCCACAGATATATTATTTAACATTGATTAATGCATAATCAGTGGCAGGTAGCGTGGCTGTGAAAACTTGAGTCTCGGGGGCGGGGCCGGACCGCCAAGCTGGAAGGTCGCAAGTCAAAGCGGCTCCTGCAAAACGCTATGGAAAATCCCCTAAAATCATGCATTGCCAGCCAAAACCGAGCCGACAACACAGATGCCCAGTGCCAGGGGCCTGCTGGACCCGGGGAGAGGCTGGCTCGCTGAGCTTCAGTCCCCCGGGGGAGAGGATCCTGATGACCCAACTCGGACCTTCTTCTGCAGTGAGTGGGGCAGACGGCCGCTGCCACACTATCCTGCACCACAGTACCCGGCCAAAGGTGCAGACTGATGCGGATCCGGCTCCGTCCCCCCCCCAATGGACCGGGGGGGGTGATCCCGGTCCTCACCCGGTGGCCATGGGGGTGGCTCCACGGTCGGGGAAGGGGAGCCTGACCGCTACATCCAAAATGGCGGGCACCATGTGCACGGTCAGCGAGGAGAAGGCTCCCTCCCTCCTGGCGCCCACTGCTGATCTAACAGCCCCTGACACCCGAACTCGACAAATAGGGAAGCGGGAACTCACCGTGCCAACCCTCCCAACTGCTCCAGCCACCAACACGGGAAAAAGCAGCGTGAGAAGGCAAGTGTCAGCGGCAGCACCGAGGGGACAGAACGCGGCGCATCGCCCGTTCCCGCCCGAGGGGACCGCACCAACCGCCCAGCGAGACCTGGAGCACCCTGATGGCCATCCCTGCACCATTGCCTGACTACACCTACCGACCATCCCTGGCAGTGAGGCCGGAGACACAGGCGATGTGCGCCCATGTGCGCTCATGGACTGGCAACCTCTTCACTTTCCACAGGGCGTGCAGGTCGGACACTCAGAGCAACAGGAATGAGGCAGCAAGATCCGGCGGGACTGTTAGCTTGCTATCCGTGACACAGCCGGGAGGTCTGCGCGGCCTGCCTTGAGAGACTCCAGTGGCACATCCCATCTACAGTTCATCGAAATGCAGTGTTTCCTTCACTTAATCTATATTGGTTTTGCTTTCTTTATTTTTCCCTCTCTCTTTTGTTCTTCAGTGCATACTCCACATCCTCCACTGTGGTGCTAGGCAGCGAATAATGGCACATATTACTAGGTGGGACCTGGCACCATAGGGGAGGCTTACTTCTCATAACAGGAGCAGCATTGGTGACAAAGCACCCCCAAGCATATTTTGCATAACCTTGCATAATGTACCTGATAATCAGTAATGATCTTTAGCAGCACGATATTATGTGAATTAAGCCTTATAAGTCTGAATACCCTGTAATATCAGAGCTTGTGTCTTGGACACAACCCAAATTAAGCTACCCAAGCTGAAAAACCCTTCTAGTCTAAAACTATGTGTATGCCCATACATACCCTAATACTCCTAAGAAATACTGCATGTCTTAACGCTCTAAGCCTGTAACTATCCAGCGTGTATTTAGCTTGTTTTATAAATCCAAAAACTGTGCGATACTCAGAATGTCATGTAACTGCTATCTATTAATTGCTTCCAAACCTGTAAATGCTATTGTGACATTGTAAACATACGTATGCTCTTTCATGCACAACAAAAATAAAGAATATAAAAAAACAAACAAAAAAAAAAAAACTTGAGTCTCAGCCAGCGCTGTAAAACTTCTTGTTTTTTTTTTTATTTCACAAGGGTTCCTAGAAATCTAAATAGGTACTATGATATATTTGCATTAGGAATACATGCTTATATTGTTAACGCTGCAGTGTTGCTTTAATGTAGTTTGTTCAAGTTTCAATAAGTGCATTCACCAAATATATTAAAGGAACACTATAGGGTCAGAAACACAAATGCGTATTCCTGACCCAGTAGTGTTAAAAACACGTCGGGTCCCTGCCCCCTTTAAATAATAAGGAAACTCACACTATTTCTAGCGCTACACAGGTCTGCCGCTGCTGGCCCTATCTCCATTCCGCCTCTTTGGCTGACATCATCAGAATAGGTTATCTCAGTCAATCACCATGATTTCTAATCCGCATCTCCTCATAGAGATGCATTGAATCAATTCATCTCTCTGTGGAGCATTCAGCGCCTCCATGCAGAGCAGAAGCACCTAGACTGGCTATAGTGGACGTCTGAGGAAAGTCCACTAGGTGTCCCTAGGAGCAATGTGAACACTGTCTTTTCTCTGAAAAGGTAATGTTAACATTTAACAAGGACAAGGACTACAAGGACTGACTATATTCACCAGAACAACTTCATTAAGCTGTAGTTGTTCTGGTGACTATAGTATCCATTTAAGAAAATAAAAAAATGTGATAAGTACATCGGACTTGTGGAAACATAATGAGCAGGAAAAAAAAAATCACATTGCAGGTGTTGAAATCACAACACCTGAATCTGAAGCGTACAGAACAAGCAGAAAAAAAAAAACCCTCCGTATGTGGGAATTGAACCTACAAACTTTGCATTATGAGCTCAGTACACTATGTCCGTGCTATTTAGCGAGCAATGTTTGTTTTTTTTAATGAGATTTTAATACTTTTAAACTATCATGCACTGGGCATCCAATTCTGATGCCCTGCTGGAGATTAAAAGCATATATTAAAAACATATTCACACAGCCATCATTCATTATTAGTGATTAGTTTATACTATAGGAAAAAGATTGAGCAGAAAAAATAGCACTGCAGTGCTGTATGGTTTATGTATAACATTTATAATGGAAATTTGCAAGTGAAGCTTTCTCATACGGAAACAATGTAAGTTTTTACCACTGACAAAAAATAATAAAAAATGTTTTATTATTATTATGATGACAATTATCTGGTGGGTTGCTGTCCTAGTACCTCTATGGACAAGCCTCATTTGATGAAAATTGATAAAGATGCAATAACTGTTGCTTACGTTTGGATGGCAATCATAGGCCGAGGCAGATGAGCTTTAGTGTTCTTAGTTTATTATTGCCGCCGAAGGTTGGGTAGGCTTAAGAAGATGCTCATTTAGTATTCTTACTTGTTCCTTGATCATTTTAAATCTATTACGACAATGTTAAAATATTTGAAGTACTACTGTTCTGACTAACATGACTTGGTCTGACTCTAATGATGGCAACAAAAAAACATTCCCCTCTCCCCCCGTTGGGAACATGGGCTTTCAGACTATCAATATCATTCTTTTTCGCGTGCCTATGGCAACTAATTATTGTAGCCTGTATGTAAATTAGGTGAATTTTAATAGGTGTCGTTCACAACTTTTAAGTGAAAACTTAAAACATACTTGTTTGGAGCTGTCATATTATTAATCTGCAATGTACAGAGATACAGGAGTATGTCCCTAAACACATTTGCTTATTGCTGATGTATAATTTTTAGTAGATGCATTTTCTAAATCTTTTAAAGTTCATTATAGTTTTGCCCTGCATGCTTTAACATTGCTTGAGAGTGCCACAGAGTCCCATAAACAGTATCTTTTCAGACATCAGGACATTGATTTATTTTGTAGCATTTGGATTGAGCCTCAGCTTAGCAAGATATCATGTGCAAATGCTGACAAGTAATATGTTTCTTACCGTGTACCCTGCAGGATTCCAAATTTATCATGTTTCTGTGGGTTAGTGTAAGTACACTATTGGATAGCTTAATGGCTTTACAGTGAAGCATGTTCTTGCAAGATTGGAAAGCTGGCTATTAGTCCACATTATTCTGAGTCTTATTTATCAGAAACTTGCAAATTCCAGCCTCCTGTTGTCTCCCTTAACTCATTCTCTTCCTGTCTCAGCAGTAAAGAGGAGTGACCAATTAAAAAAAAAAACTGTATGTGTTTGTATATAATGTATAAATGTGAGTATGTGTGTATGTCTGTGTATATATGTGTGTGTGTATATATATAAATATATATATATATATATATATATATATATATACATATATATATATATATATATACATTTAGGTCCATTTGTGGACACGGACACAATTTTCATAATTCTGGCTCTGTACGCCACCATAATGGATTTGAAATGAAACAGCCGAGATGCAATTGAAGTGCAGACTTTCAGCTTTAATTCAAGGGGTCAAACAAAAATATTGTATGAAACGTTTAGGAATTGCAACCATTTTCATACACAGTCCCCTTATTTCAGAGGCTCAAGTGTAATTGGACAAAATAACACAACTAGAAAAGCTACAATTTCTGGGGAAATTGTGTGAAGTGTTCTTGCCTCCACCAGTAGTCTACAACTGGAGTGGGCGGAGTAACTGGGTGGAGTGGCTTGAGTAACTGTTGTGTGGTTGGAGTGGCTGGAGTAACTGTGGAAAGGTTGGACTGGGCAGAGTAACTTTATGGAGTAGGCAGAGTAACTTTTTTTTTTTTTTTAAATTCTTTATTTTTCTTGTGCAAAGATGAACATCAGATTTGCAGAGCCACAACAGCATCCGCGGACATTTTTCATAACATTTCAATAGCGTGGCCGTCTAGACAGCACATTTTTATATTTTTTAACATGAGGAAAGCAGGCATTTAGACATTTATGTTTGATATGTTAGCATGTCAGGTTAAATCTGCATATCACAAAGCTAGTTGCGCTGATGTTTAAACTTATCTAGTGTTACATATTTTAAGATCTCCTATTAAATAGGACTAGTTAATAGAATGATGCATGAATGGTTACAATAAGCACACTGAAAGAGCTATAGCAAGAATGTCAAATTAAAGACTGTGTCGGTATAATTAACTGACATGCCGGGAGCAGTAATATATGAAAGCTTCTTATAAGTGTAGATTATTCCACTCCAGGGGAACCCCTCGATAGCCAGGTGACAGTCAAAGGTTTAGTGCCATAGGACCTGCCGTTAGAGAATGGTAGCAGGGACGAGAACTATGGTACTGCCATGTTAGATTCTGTCCAGGCGCATGGCAGGGTGATAGACTCCATGTAGTGTACCTGCGGTTTAGTCCCGTGTTTGTCACTGGTGGGCGCCATGTCCCTGTAGCTATGCTGGTTGCCGAACTGGACCTCGCTAGTGCGGGCATTCAGTCGTCCGTGGTGATCGGTGCCTGGTCGGTGCTCTGAGGGGATCTACTTACAGGGCTTCAGCGCAGGGACAACGGCTTTCGCTGAGGGGACTCTTTCCGCAAGGACGCTTGTGTGAGCCTGCGTCTCCGTCTCCTCCGCTCTTTCAGAACATGTGTGCGGTAGGTGCCGGTCTGGGGTTTGAAGTTGCTGGTCTGGGGATTGAGGCGCTTACCCCTGGTGTCGAGCCAGCTCCTACCAGTCAACTGCTTGTGGTGAGTTGGGTGAGGAGAGAGTGCCGGTCTTCCACCCAGCCACGTGGTCTCCGCCATTTTGGTTGCGGCCCTCGGGTGTTGTTTCATCCTGGCTTTATGTGGGGCTATGGAGTGTGGACCGGGATCACCCCCACCGGCCCAGAGGGGGGGGAAACGGGGCCAGGTCCACCCAGCTTCATATTTCTAGCGTGGCCCCAGTAGGCAGGATAGCGGGGCGGCGGCCGTCCACCCCGCTCACCGCCAGAGTAGGCCCCATCGTGGGCGGCAAGGATCACCTCCCGAGGGACTAAAACAGTCTCTGCAAGCCTCGCCTCAGTTCGGGTGTGCCTCCCTGCAATGTGCTGAATCTGTCAGCCGTCAGGTTTTTGCAAAATTCCGAGTTTTGTGCTTTAATCGTGGAAAGAATGCAGGAGCCGCTCTCTTGTGCGACTGTTCAGCTCGGCGGCCTGGCCCCGCCCCCCGGCAGAGTAACTTTTGAAAGGTTGGAGTGTGGTTCACTCACTCTACAGCAAGGGCAGAGAAGAACGGTTAAAAACAAACTGCTCCAAATTGCTTACTTCACTGGCGGTTGCCATCTTCAAACGGTCGTATTTTAAAAACTATAAATCCTACAGTGAAGAGCTTTATATTGTGAGAATCACAAGACCCAGACCTACATTCTGATGCATAGTATGTCTCTGTTATTAATATTAAAAATGAGTACAGTCGCAGTTTAGATATTGCCATTCAAAGTTGAGGTAGCTAGAGTGGAGTTTCAATTAATGTCAATGGGCGGCGTGAGTTGCAAACAAATGGTCATATTGTGAAAACTACCAGGACTATGGCTTAGCCGTCAACATTTTTGCAGCAGGGATAGCTGAACGTTTTGATATAAGATTTGTGTAGGTGGGCTTGAAAATGAGGGAGTGGTGGCAGTTTAGAAATCATGTCCTGATTTTTCAGCTTTTGCCAGCTCCCACTCTAGTTTTGAACATTTCACCATTCATTCCTATGGGACCAATTTCGCCACAATAACGATGATATTTCATGAACCATTTGGCAAAACGTTCCACAAAGTAATAGCACACCAATCGGGAACAATCTGCACGTTTCTGTATATTACTGTCTATGTAGTGTAAAAACTGTGGATGGAGTTAGGGTGGTAAATTTGGTTATAATAATAAGAATAATATATATATGTGAGATAACAGTAAGTGGGCTTGCTATGCAAGAACACTTAATCATAAATAATTTGTAATACTTTGTCGCAAATCCTTTGCATGCAATGACTGCTTGAAGTCTGGATCACATCACCAAATGCTGCATTTCCTCCTTTGTGATGCTTTGCCAGGACTTGTTCGTGGTTCTTTCTGCCTTAGGTTTTGTCTTCAGCAAGTGAAATGCATGCTCGATCGGGTTGAGATCAGGTGATTGATTTGGCCATTGCAAAATATTCCACTTCTTTGCCTTAAAAAACGAATTGGTTGTTTTCTCAGTATGTTTTGGGTCATTGTCCATTTGTAAAGCAAAGCGCGGTCCAATCATCTTCACTGAATTTTGCTGAAACTGAGCAGTCAATGTATCCCTATACACTTCAGAATTCTTTTGGCTGCTTCTATTTCTTTCACATTATCGATAAACACTAGTGACCCAGTGCCATTTGAAGCCATGCATGCCCATGCAGTCACACTGCCTACACCATGTTTTACAGATTATATAGTATGCTTCAAATCATGAGCCATTCAAAGCCTTCTCCATACTTTTTTCTTCCCGTAATTCTGGTACAGCTTGATCTTAGTTTCACCTATCCAAAGAATGCTGTTCCAGAACTGGGCTGCCTTTTTTTTTTTTTTTTAGATGCTTTTTGGAAAAGTCTAATCTAGCCTTTCTAGTCTTGAGCTGTATGAATGATTTGCACCTTCTGGTGAACCCTCTGTATTTGCTCTTGTAAAGTTGTAAACTTGGATAATGATATGCCTACCTCCTGGGGAGTGTTCTTCACTGGGCTGGATGTTGTGATGGTGTTTTTCTTTACCATGAAAAGGCTCTTCTGATCATCCACCACTGTTGTTTTCCGTGGGCATCCAGGCCTTTATGTGTTGCAGAGCTCACCAGTGCATTCTTATTTTGTTGATTTAGCCAGTCATAATGTTCCTACTATCTTTCTGATGGATTGTTTTTTGCAACCTAAGGAAGGCCTGTTCACTTGCATTGAGAGCTCTTTTGACCGCATATTCCAGCTTTGGTAAACAGCTCAAACTTGTGTCTGTGTCCAAATATTTCCAGACCTGAAATCTCTAACCTTTCTCCCTCCCCTTCCAATACATCTTCCAATACATCACCCAACCCCTCTCACACCACTGTTATATGCTCATTCGCACTTACTACAATGGAAGAGGTGTGGCGGAACCAACCTCGCCACTGTGAACTGGAGAAGCCTGGTTGCTAGCCTCCTGCCCTGCGACTATGGCCCTGGGGTGTATTAACCCTTCAAGAAGTATATTTGGGCACAATGGATTTTTGTATGCTGTTCCTGGCCCTTTAAATACTTGGGAACAGTGTTACAACTTTTAAACTGGCACTTCGAATGCAGTCGAAGTGCCGAAGTAGTCGAAGTTGCCGCCATTCGACAAACGAACACGTGGCGGCTGCCATTTTAACTTATTCGAACGCGGTCAGCCGCTGACCTGTACCGACTTTGACACCGCGGCTGGAGACTAAGTCCCGTTCGAAGATTCGAATGCTCGTTCGAATGGGACTTGGTAGTTTTCTTATTGTAAAATAGACCCACCGCACAGCCCAAATCCATGGAACTGTTTTGGGCATGAAAATGTGCTTGCGGTCGGTCATAAAGGACTTCCAGCTAACTCTTTAACTCCTGGATGGAATTAGCTGAATTTTGGATATGTGTGTAAGTAAAGTATGCTGATTATTAATATGTGAAGATTGAATGTATAGTTTTAAAGTTATAAAAATTTATAAAAAGTATAAGTTTTTAGCTTGGAGATAATTGAGTAGATACAGTAAGATACTCAATTATCTCCCAAGCAGAGGGGAGGGAATATGTGGGATGTAACAGTTATATGATTGGTTAATGCCTAATTGTCTGTGGGCGTCTCCCTTGCAGGGGAGCAATGCATAAAAGCAGAGTCCCTGTCATTAAACATCAGTTCTACTTTACCCTCAATTTGGAGTGCCGTCTCTTATTGGTGGAATCTCCTACAAGGGATTGCTATGCTTGTCATATTCCCTTGCTGAATCACTGCTAAGCTCTTGTTCTGCTTGTTCCTGGTCTGCTCTCTGGAGGAGTCTACGGTGGTTATGGTGTCTGCTGCAGTACTTGGAGTCCTCAGGAAACGCTAGGAGCATCCTTCAACGGAGGTACCCAGTCGGGGTGCCAGGCGATCCGTTACAAGAGGTTTCTGCTCTGCTCCGGTCCCGCCCCACCACCTATTCCCTCATATCTCACCCACACCCTGTCTCCCTCTCTTGCTCTTCCTCTCACTAAATGTTTCAATCTCTCCCTTTCCCCCGGCACATTTTCTTCACCCTTCAAGCATGCAACCATAACGCCAATTCTGAAAAAGCCCAACCTTGATCTGTTGAAACAGCTGTGACCAAAGTATCCAACGATTTAATCGCTGCTAAATCTCTCGGCCATTACTCTATCCTAATTTTCCTTGATCTTTCTGCTGCCTTTGACACTGTTGATCATCAACAGATTCTTCTCATTGTCCATAATCTCAGTCTATGACATACTGCTCTCTCCTGGTGCTCCTCCTACCTCTCACAGCACTTTTTCAGTGTTTCTTTCTCTGGCTCTGCCTCTTCTCCCCAACCTCTCTCTGTTGGCGTTCCCCAAGGTTCTGTCCTTGGTCCCCTACTGTTCTCCATCTATACTGCCACCCTTGGTAAATTCATCAGCTCCTTTGGATTCTATTATCATTTATATGCAGATGACATGCATATCTACCTGTCCTCTCCTAATCTGTCTCTGCCCATCTTGACTCGTGTCTCTGACTGCCTCTCTGCGATTTCCAACTAGATGACTGCTCACTTCCTTAAACTCAACCTGTCCAAAATAGAGCTTCTTTCCAAATAGAGAGTCTTTCAAAATAGAGAGTCTTTCCTCCCTCAAGTGTTGCTACTCTGGTGTCTGTCTCCCTCCAAGTCAACGTGCCACCATCACCTCTACCTTGCAGGCCTGGTGTTCTCTTTGACTCTGACCTCTCCTTCACCCGTCATGTCCAGTCAATCGCCAATCCTGCCATTTCCATCTCAAAAACATAGATCGCATCCGTCCCTATTTAACACCAGACGCGACTAAGTTGCTGGTCCATGCCGTTGTTCTTTCTCGCCTTCACTACTGCAATCCTCTTCTCAGTGGTCTTACATGTTCCCAGATTGCACCGCTGCAATCTATAATGATTGCAGCGGCGAGGCTCATTTTCCTGTCCGCCCGCACCTCCCATGCCTCCCCCCTCTGTCAGCTCCTGCATTGGCTTCCAGTTAGATATAGGGCTTAATGTAAGATTCTGGTGCTTGCTTACAAGTCCCTACATAATGCTGCTCCAACCTACCTATCCTCCCTAATACACAAGTATGTCCCATTGAGGACCCTGCGCTCTGCCAAAGACCTACCTCTATACTCTGTCCGTACTCTCACATCTGATGCTCGCCTCCAAGACTTCTCCAGGGCTGCACCTTTTCTGTGGAACTCCCTTCCCTTCTCTGTTTCACCCTGTTTCCCTTGCCTTCTCTGTTTCACTTTCACCCAGTCTCCACTCCTTCAAATGATCTTTGAAACACACACTTCTTCAGGAAAGCATATAAAGGGTAGGGTTATGGTTAGGATCCTGTCATCATTACCTTAATTTTCCCTTCCTCTCCTGTTTTGCCACTTCTCAGAAATCCGAAGCACTTCAGCAATTCGGGACTTCGGCAATTCACTTCGGTTCGGCACTTCCGAAATTCGGCACTTTCGGCAATTCGGACATTCGGAAGCACCCGAATGTCCAAATTGCCGAAATTCTACCGAATTTAAATTCGGACCGAAACGAATTGCACATGTTTACTCCATAGCAAATCAGTAACCAACCTAATGCTGATGAGTTGCAGTAACAACAAAACTGTTGTCCTTGAGTGGTTTACTGGCTTTGCACCTCTTCCTGAGTTGTGTTTCAAAGCTGTTGTATACAGCAGACACATGCTCCAATGAATCCATGTATAAAGTGGAATATATATATGCATATTGGATTATCCATATTAGACCAGTAGACGAGATGCCAAAATACCAAAGTATTGCAGTATGCACCTTTTTTATTGGACTAACATTAAACTTAAAAGACAAGCTTTCAAGCGTTTTGCGCTCTTCCTCGGGTGTTGTTTCAGTATTGCTAGACCTGAGGAACAAAAAAAAACTATTGAAAGCTTGTATTTTAAGTATTATGTTAGCCCAATAAAAAAGGTATAATTACATATTGCAATATTCTGGTATTTTGGTATCTTGTCCACTGGACTAATACGGCTAATTCAATATATAGGAACAATAGGTGGATGAGGACCCTGCTTGAAAGAGCTTAAAATTCATCTAGAGACACATATACATATACATTGGGACCTCTGTTTATGAAATTTGTAAACCGAAACGCCGTTTCCCATAGGAATGCATTGAAAACCAATTAATCCGTTCTGGGGGTCAGAAAAAAGTCAAAATGAGCTGGCATGGAAACCAACCCACAATGCAGAACACACAATAAAAGGAACGCAAACGACAAAGCTCAGCTCCCTACCTTTCCACAGCTTGAGAAATGCACCAAAAAGTCCCAAAACAACGGCAAACAATTTCCAGAATTGCTCCAAAACTCGATGCAAAAGCCACTCCAACACCTCCACACTCGACGCCACGTGCTACCCACAGGCTCCAGCATGCAGGGGGTGGTGCTATAAACCTCCCAGCTGCAATGCCTCCTGGGGAAACTTTCATTGTTTTGCGAAAAAATGTTGTAAACCGAGGCATTATTTTCAATGGATTTTCATTTGTAAACCGAAAAGTATGTTAACCGAGGTCTCATTGTATATGTCTCTAGATTGTAAGATTTTTCAAGCAGGATCCTCGTCCGCTTATTGTTCTTGTAACATTCTTGTAATTGTCCCATTTACTGTAAATTTCCCATAATATTGTGAAGTGCTGTAGAATATGTTGGCGCTATTTAAATGCTAATAATATGTGTGTGTGTGTGTGTGTGTGTGTATGTGTGTGTATATATATATGCATTGAAACTTAAATTGCTAAATTGTTTGAGCGTTTGTTTGCTTTTTGTTTTTTTATAAATCAGACTTTTGCCTAAATTTTGCAATTTGGACTTCAGTGCACTGAAATGTGTTGTTTTGTGTATAAACCGCAGTCATAGCAGGGACTGAATAGCATTAACTGCTATGTATTTGCTATAATTTCCATGACAAGAAGCTTATCATAGATGAAAGAAAATATATGAATAAGGGGATGTCTAGTAAGACATGTCTAGTTTCATTGATGAAGTGCATAAAATGCTTTCTCTGGAAATATCAACTGCCTTGATTATTTTTAAAAGAAGTGCAAAGTTTTAGTAACTGTGTTTATGGAGTTGTCTGTAGTAGTGAACTAACAAATGCTGTTTAATTGGTAATAACCTGTTTCATTCGATAAATGTTGCTAGGGTTTATGGTACTGACAGATGGCAGCTTCTGCATTACAGAACACCAGGGAGTGGCATCAATGGTATCTTACCAGGAAATGGAATTGATCAATAACACTTAAAATCAGAAACTGCAGCTCTGCAGAAACTGGAAAAATTATCTTGCCATTTAATTAATCTGTTACCTCAGAGGTATATCTTGGTCAAGGTTCTTAAGCTGCTTTTCTAAAGGTCCCACCTAAAGCATAAGGAGGGAACTTGAAATGAAAAAGGTCACCATATTTAACATGCATGAATAACATCAGAGGTTAACATTCTGAGAGTAAAATGACCCCTCCCACCATTTCCCTATTTTTATTTTATTTACTTTTTTTTTTTAAAGAGTATCTGGCTTTCTTCTCATTTTCACATATGCAGTATGCTAAATGGCCACTGGGGGCACCTGAGACCTTCTAAACATGCTTTAACCCATTTAGGACCAAGATAAAGCAAATCCCTTGTGCCAGTTCTCACAAGTTGTTGTTAATATTGGCATTGATCATTTTCAATATTCTGTACTTCCATATGTTTTCTGTACATGACAAATGTAATATATTTTGGAACACTTTTTTTTGTTTTAGATATGCTTTATGCATACTGCTGGAGATATTGATATGGGCTATGCAGGGATGTGAGAAGGTACTAACGAGTTTAGCCAACAAACAGGATTTTCAGCATTTCACTGCCTGACTTAGGAACAGATGCTATATAGGAGTGCTCAAGACAGCAATTTTGGCCACAAGGTGTGTATTGCACATCCTGGTAGAACCTCCTTATGGGAACAAGTGGACAAACGTATTGGGACACACTTCTTAATTATTCATTTCAGGTGTTTCAATCAGACCCATTGCCACAGATGAAGCATCTAGCCACACGATCTGCATTTACAAACATTTGTATTAAAAATGGGTCGTTCTGAAGTGCTCAGTGAATTCAAGCGTCGTACTGCAATAGGATGCCACCTTTGCAGTAAGTCAGTTCATGACATTTCATCCCTGTTAGATATTTCATGGTCAACTGTAAGTGGTATTATTTGAACGTGGAAGCATTTAGGAACAGCAGCAGGTCAACCATGAAGCGGGAAACCACGTAAAGAGAGCGGGGTCACCTAGTGCTGAGGTGCATGGTTCGCAAAAGTCAACAACCTTCTGCTAATTCCAAAGCGAAGCGTTCCAAACTATCACTGGAATTAATGTCAGCACAAAAACTGTGTGGCAGAAGCTTTGTGGAATGGGTTTCCATTGCAGAGCAAATGCATGCAAGCATCGCATCACCAAGTACAATGCTAAGTATTGTATTGAGTGGAGTAAAGCACTCCACCACTGGACTCTGGAGCAGTGGAAATGTGTTCTGTGCAGTCACGAATCATGCTTCACTGCTTGGCATTCTGATGAGTTTGGCGGATGCCAGGAGAACGTTACCTACCTTTCTGCATTGTGCCAACTAAAAATTCGTAGAGGACTTATAATGATATGTGGCTGTTTTTCAAGTGTTGGGCTAGGCCCCCTACTTCCAGTGAAGGAAAATCTTAGTGCTTCTGGACAATCCTATGCTTCCAACTTTGTAGGTACAGTTTAGAGAAGGGCGTTTTCTATTCCAGTATGACTGTGCCCCAGTGCACAAAGCAAGGTCCATAAAGACATGGTTGGATGAAGTGTGGAAGAACTTGACTGGCTCGCAGAGAGCCCTGACCTCAACCCCATCGAACACTTGAAAGCTTGTCTATAAAAGAACCATGTGTGACTAATGCTAGGTACCATGAAAGATGTCCCTGAAAGAGTGTACAAACAGGAGGGGGCCTAATAAAACACAAACAAAATATAAAGAGTAGAAGGAATGGGGATAGTGTCATGGAAAAGGAGGACAGAGGCTGGAAAAAAGGTACAGTGACCAGAAAAAAAAAAGCAGACAAAGCTGTTAATGAAAGGAACAGTTGCATAAAAAAGGGACAGTGGGAATTAGTGAAAGTGGACAGAAGGAACAGAAACATGGAGGTTCTTTTTAACCAAAACAACATATTGGTAGGAAGGGTAAAGTGTTATATCTATGGTGCTAACATTGCAATGTTCCAGAGTAGAAAATGTATGATTCTACGTTTGGATAAAAAAGTTAAAAAAAAATAATTCTTTATCTGAAACTAGGATGCTGGCATAGATCGAAATTCAGTTTGTACACATACAGTGAGTAATATTTCCAAATTCACTATGCTCAGAAGACAATAATGCACTGTACTTGTTTTGCAGAAAGATCTCCTTGGTGGCAAATCTCTTCCCAAGATTTCTAAGGAATGGTGGTTTCAGTTCACATGCTGTAAATGCTCAGAAACATGTTCCTCGCAGGGCTGTACTATACATACCTGGCAATGATGAAAGAAAAATACGAAAAATCCCTAGTCTTGGTGTTGACTGTGCAGTACTCGACTGTGAAGATGGAGTAGCTATCAACAAAAAGGTAATCGCTTGCTCATTTCTATGATAATACATACATGAATCTTATTATGATGAGTGGAGAAATGTTATCAGAAATAATATAGAACTGCACGATAACGACAATAAAATATATACAGATACAGCATCTGCCATTAATGGTTAATACAAAATAGGTAGTTTTCATAACTCTTATTCGTGTTTCAGCAGTGTGCAGTTCCTTGTGCTCATGAAGGGTTTTTCATTTAAATTGGAAGGGTAGGGGCATTGAGCAAAAGCCCCATAGCTCACCACTTGTAATATCATACTAAGGAGAGGTACATGGATAAAGCTAAATCCAAGTCAAGCAGGCTCAAGGCCAGGCCAAGCACTAGAGGGTGAATTCCAGCTATCGGTCAAAAATGTCAGATTCATTCAAAAAAACC
This sequence comes from Pelobates fuscus, assembly GCF_036172605.1. Lineage (NCBI taxonomy): Eukaryota > Metazoa > Chordata > Amphibia > Anura > Pelobatidae > Pelobates > Pelobates fuscus. Next base: position 336,784,639 of record NC_086317.1, on the reverse strand, counting down.
AAAACCAAAACCCAGTGAACTAGTAAGGAAACTAGAGCAAACAAATATGATGTGATGTAAGCATAGTATGCTGTGTCTTTATTTTGATAAAATAGAAAGGTGAACAGCGCTAAAGATCAGAAATTGTCTATACGTTTAGTAGAAATACTGGCCAGCGGAGTAACTTACGTGTTTCGCCGAAGCTTTCTCAGAAGTGAAGTGAGCTTCGGCGAAACACGTCAAGTGAGGAAGAATTTTGGACTTTTATACAGGACTGGTTTTATAGTGTATTATTCATTTTTTACTTATTGTATTAAAGTATATATAATTTTTAAACCATCCAGTCATTTTTTTTGTCCTCCTTCCTATTTAATACTGCTTTGCTGCTATACCTGGGTCCACTATATCCCGAGGTGGGGATTATTCCACCTGAAATTCTCCAAACTAGAGCAGGTCGTTGCTCTAGTATATGTAAGTAGGATCATCTACTCTTACTACAATATTTTATATTTACGTACTAGACCATGTGGCGTATTTTACTCTTGTTTTTCACATAACGAATACTTACACCTATAAACTCACCAACGATCTGGAACCTCAAGAAATCCATAGACGGGGATTATTCCGTCCAAGCTCTTAACACCGAGCTGATATAGCTCCTCAAAGTGTGAGTGTGAATATAACACCTTTGTTCTTGTGGAATTATATCGTTCATACATACTGTACCATTATTTGTATCTTTGTTTCTCCTTTTTTTTAAGTTACTCCGCTGGCCAGTATTTCTACTAAACGTATGTACAATTTCTGATCTTTAGCGCTGTTCACCTTTCTATTTTATCTGTCCATTTATCACAAGGTAGAGGGAACACCTTGTTGGTGAACTGCTGCTCACCCTTGAGAAGAGAGCGCTTATTACCCTTTTGCATTTGTGTCTTTATTTTATTGTAACAGCTCAATGACATTTGCATTAGTTAATTATAAACAAGAATCACAATACAAATATAAAGAATAAGAAGGGGAAGGAGAGGCAATAAATAGGAGTGGGAAAGGTATCTAGCCCGCACTTACTCGTAACCAGTGAGTAGGAATGGGTACCCCCGTCCTGTCTACTATTCCAAACGGATAAGGAAAATAGGGTCACCTAGTCTGGGTCAATAGGGGATAACCCAGTGTAAATACCAACAATCAAAGAAGAATTCCATTAGCCCCTAAATATAACGTGGCTAGTTGGAAAAGACCAAGACACTAGTAGCCAAAAAATATAAAATTATTTATTCATAATAACTAAAAGCTACTAGGTAGAGGACTGAAAATGAAACAAAAAAAAATTGTGTAACGGTGAACATGAATAACATTACCCAAATGCTAAGGGTGAAAAATGAGGTTAATAAGGATCAGCACCTCCACATTTCCCTGTATTAGCTCGGCACTGCACAAGGCTAGTGCCTACCTGCACCAAAAGTCCAACAGCCACAGCTAAACCAAGTGCTCCCTATATGTGAAGTGAAGTGAAGTGAAAAAAGACAAGAAGCTTGATGCGCGTTATCGGCGTTTAGCTATGCTGTCGTCATAATACCCATACCTATTGGGTGTGTGGGCAATTAGTTGCAGGAGAAATACCCAACCTAAATCCACTAAGCCTGTGCCCACCCTTGTGGGGATATATTTAGTCCACTCATTTGATGTGGGGTTCAGGTATATGCCGCTATTGAACCAGATATGCCACTGCACTGACGGACTGGAGCAGATACATTTTGTCTCGCCTGTGGTCGTATGTATATGTCACTATATAGCATATGCACCCTCCCCCCCCCCCCCAGTATGCCAGCACAGGCCTGGCATCTGCAGACTCTTGCTTACATATGTGATATACACATAACAATTAATTAATCCCAGTATCTGATAGTGGGCTAAACAATGGACTTTCTCCAACAGCCACGCTGTCACACACTGAAAACAGATGGAGGGGTGGAGTAACATACAGGGGGTTAGACAGTCTCAGACTCTCTACAGTGTCGGGTAGGCAGGTTGATTGAACATTCCCATTTTGGGGAGGACCCAAGCCTATCCACGCCCCCTATGTAAGCGTATTGGTCGACGGAGGGGGAGGTAGTATCCCCCTGATTGGATACCGAGCAGGTGGTTAATTACAAACTCTGTATTTATTTCACACACCAGATAGGTATGGGCATAAGTATGGGCCCTAAGTTCGACACCAAAACGCACGTAAGGCTTCTTTTTTTTTTTTCACGTCACTTCACATGTAAGGAGCACTTTGTTTAGCTGTGACTATTAGATTTAGGGACTTTTGGTGCAGGTAGGCACTAGCCTACGTAATTAACCTCATTGTTTACCCTTAGCATTTGGATATTGTTGCTATTTAGTGTGGGTTACATTAGTACCCCATGTCCATCGGTCCTCTCAGTGTGTTGGACTATGGGTTAGGTAGAGTCCTATTTTTGAACCCCAGCTCTATTATTGGAGACTTTATCCTAGGCAGGGTAGCATAACATTTATTTGAAGCTAGTTATGTATAACTAGCATACAAACATATAATACAGCAATTTTGGGAATAGATTTTATTGGAGACAAAAGTAAAAATATATACATTAACACTATTTTTATTTTTCACTTATTCGTTCTTTGTGAAATGAAATATTTGTGAAATGAAAAGCTTTAGACAGCATACAGTGTCTTTTATGTTGGAATGTTTCACCAGAGTCTGAAATGTTAGTAGATAAGCAAAAATGCTAATTTTTTCACATACCGTAGGTGTGACAAAAATATATGCCCACATACAATAAATGCAGTTAAATCATATATTTCTAAAATAAAGGTACTTAAAACTGATATAGCAATCGTTATCACCCTCTGTAATACTAATGTAATGCTGGCAGTGAAATAGTAGAGTCCATTCATTCCTCCCCCTTCCTGACTATAAGAATGGTATCACCCAGTGAAACTTCCTGTGCTGTTTCAAAGCAGGTGGTGATCTCACATCTTCAGCAACTTTACATTTATTAAGTCAGTGATTAGTGGCTTCTGTCTGAGTAATTCAGTCCTCTACAGTCAGGTTATCATAACTAGAGTATAAATGAGGGTGTATAAGGCTTTGTAGGTAGATTTCATGCAGCAGAATACATGAAAACAAAAACGTTTATACACGATTTTCGTATTGAAGAGACTAATCAGTTTGGCTAGTTACTTTGAAAAGGAGACAGGAATATCATGGCACCATAACTACTACATTAGGCGTTGGTGGTTTTTCATGCTTGAAGTGTTCATTTAATAACATGAAATCATGATATCAAAGGATGTTTAAAGTCAAATGTGTTGTGTCAATGTTGTCTAAAATTACATACAAGTCTTTAGTTTACAAGAACATGATTTGTTTTTCTCGAAGCCTGTACAAACCTGTTTGCAATGGATTATTAACCCATACCCAATAAACCTAGTCTATGCCAGGCACATAATTTATTATATAGTCCCTATTTGCACACTCTTGAATCCATTTTGTTTTTCACAAACTGCAGTGTTTTCACAAAAATGATCTACACTTGTTAAGGTTTGCATTATTTGAACTCAACAATGCACAAATACTCTTTTAGATTTGTTAGCTCCCTCTCCCCCCTTATTTAAGAGATGCAATTGATACTTGCACACACTATTGTATTTCCTATGATAATATATTTAAATGATGGAATGCTGTGCAGCAAAATGGCAACATGTAGACTTAAAAGCATCATAGGACATGTAGTCCACATCCAGGGCAGGATTAAGAGCCCAGTGGGCCTGGTGCTGACAATTATGATGGGGCCTAATTACAGAATCTTATCGACGAAAAATACTAAAACAGTCATACCTCCCAAGCGTCATGTATCTGATGGTGTTGGAGGGAAACTCAAGGGATGCAACGATAAGAAAACACATACTCTATGCTAATCTCTTTATCTAATTTATGCTTTCATCTTTCAAGTAAATCCATACCAACAGCAGTGTCCAGTAAAGCAGGAAGCCAATGGTTGGGGTAAAAGAGTAGGCCACTGATGCTAATCACATGACCAGAACTGCCAGAAGGGGCGAACATGCCCAAAAAGGGGGTATGTCTGTCCATAGAATTGGAAGGCCAGCCTGGCATCAGAGTCCCTATGAATCACAGTGTCAGTGTCCCCATGTCGCCCAGTCCCCTATTCTCCCAGTGTCTGTGTCCCCCTTTCTCCCAGTGTCCCCATCAGTGGTGTATCCTGGTTTTGTGCTGCCCTAGGCAGGACAAAACTCAGGTGCCCCTCTCCCACCTCCCCCCCCCCCCCCGCGACACCCCCACCCAACCCTTCCCCTCCCCGTCCCGCCTTCTAAATACACACACACACACACACAAATTCACTGACAGATACGCATACACTAGCTAACAGACACACACACACAGTCAGACACACACTCACTAGCAGACACACACTCACTAGCAGACACACACTCACTAGCAGACACACACTCACTAGCAGACACACACTCACTAGCAGACACACACTCACTAGCAGACACACACTCACTAGCAGACACACACACTCACTAGCAGACACACACACACTCACTAACAGACACACACCTCACTAACAGACACACACACTCACTGTCAGACACACACACTCTCTGATATATAATATATTATAATATAATTTATAATAAAATATATAATATACTGTAATATAATATATATAATATAATAATATATAATACAATATATATAATATAATAATATATAATATAATATATATAATATAATAATATATAATATAATAATATATAATATATTATAAAATATAATATATAATATATAATTATAATATAATATATAATATATAATATATATAATATATATAATATAATAATTATAATATAATATATAATATATAATAATATATAATTATAATATAATATATATAATATAATAATATATAATATATAATATAATAATTATATATATTATATATATATTTATTATATATATTATTATATTATATTATATATTATAATATTATATATAATATAATAATATATTATATAATATTTATTATATATATTATATATATTTATTTTATATATATATTATATTATTATATTATATTATATATTATATTATATATATTATATATTATTATATTATATATATTTAATATATATAATATATAATATATATAATATATAATATATATAATATAATATAATAATATATATAATATAATAATATATATAATATAATAATATATATAATATAATAAATATATATAATATATATAATATATATATATTTTATATATATATATTTTATATATATATAATTAATTTAACCTACCCCCCAGCCTCCTTACCTTTGGGAATGCTGGGGGGGTTTCTCTATCTCCCTGGGGTCTAGTGGGGCTGCCGGTCGGGCTGCTGGGCTGGTTGCTGGGCGGGCGGCTGGCGAGGGAGCTCTTCCTCTGAGCTCTCTGCTCAGCTCCCTCGCGCGCCGCAGAGTGAGGCTGGGAGCCGGAAGATGACGTCATATTCCGGCTCCCAGCCTCACTCTGCGGCGCGCGAGGGAGCTGAGCAGAGAGCTCAGAGGAAGAGCTCCCTCGCCAGCCGCCCGACCAGCCCATCAGCCCGACCGGCAGCCCAGTTAGCCGCAAGGCTAACAAGGCACTTGCCCTGGGCATTTGGGGGTGGCTTTTTTTGCCGCCCCCTGGAAAATGCCGCCCAAGGCAAATGCCTTGTTTGCCTTGCGGCTAAAACGCCCCTGGTCCCCATGTCTCAGTGTGTCACTAGGATACATGGGGACACAGAGACACGGGGACACTGAGACACTTGGAGACATGGGGGCACTGAGACACATGGGGCACTTGTGGATACATACATGGGGACACAGAGACATGGGGATACAGACATTTGGGGACACTGGGAGAAATGGGGTCACAGACACTAGGGACACAGATATAGGGACACAGACACTGGGAGACATGGGGACACAGACACTAGGGACACTGGCAGGGAGACATAGGGACATGGGGACACAGACACTGGGTGGGAGACATGTGGACACTGGGAGACAGACACTGACTGGGAGACATGTGGACACTGCGAGACATGGGGACACAGACATATGGGGACAATGGGAGCCATGGAGACACTAGGAGCCATGGGGACACTGACTGGGAGGCATGGGGATACTGGGAGCCATGGGGACACTGAGACACTAGGGACACTGGCTGGGAGGCATGGGGACACTGGGAGACATGTGTCTACCTATGTCTCACAGCATCCCCATGTGTCTGTGTCTGCATGTCTCACAGTGTCCCCTAGTGTCTGTGTGTCTCACATATTCCTGATGCCTTTCCCCTCATCCCTCACTTCCCTGAGCTGTAGTCTGTCTCTGCAGGCTGGGAGCAGCTGTCTGAACTCTCTGTACTGTGTAGCTGCTCCCCTGCGTATCAGTGAGTAGAGAGAGGCAGGGAGGGATATGCTGTAACTTCCTATCCCTGCCTCTCTCGATACACAGTGACCCCTACTGGCCAGTGCTGGTATTGCAGAGTAATCTCTGTTTATACTGAAACATAGAAACATAGAATGTGACGGCAGATAAGAACCATTCGGCCCATCTAGTCTGCCCAGTTTTCTAAATACGTCCATTAGTCCCTGGCCTTATCTTATAGTTAGGATAGCCTTATGCCTATCCCATGCATGCTTAAACTCCTTTACTGTGTTAACCTCTACCACTTCAGCTGGAAGGCTATTCCATGCATCCACTACCCTCTTAGTAAAGTAATACTTCCTGATATTATTTTTAAACCTTTGTCCCTCTAATTTAAGACTATGTCCTCTTGTTGTGGTAGTTTTTCTTCTTTTAAATATAAAAGAGAAAATATTTGCATTTGTATTGCTGGTAATACTGCAATACCAGCACGGCCAGGCAGCCTCAAATACAGGCTGTGCCTTAAAATACCAGTCAGAAGGAAACCCTAAGAGTAGTGTGTAAAAAAAACATTTTTTTTTTCTTTTTTTTTTCTTTTTTTTTTTTTTCAATGGGCCTATTCCATGGGCCTAGGCCTGGAGCTGCAGCTCCATCAGCCCCTATGTTAATCCGGCCCTGTCCACATCATCTGGAATGGGGGAGGTTATCAATCCCTGGTTTATTAGATTTAAAATCTAATACAATGTTGTGCTGTTCCAGTGTTCGACAACACATGTAAATTTGAAGATATCAATTAATTTATCCTAGCCTTTTTTTTTTCTCAGTTTTTGAATTAATGTTGATGGTTAGACCATGACTTTAGGATTCTTGTAAAGATGTTAATGAATTTAGAGAATCCAGTTTCACGGAGGACAAGATGATTAATTAATTTATAGTGAAGAAATATAATTGTAATTATTTAACTTACTGTGAAATGGAACATTTAGACATGCATAGTTTTTGGAAATGTCTAAGAAAAAGATGTGAACTCACTAATATAATTTAGCTGCACATATTAAATTATTCTTGTTATTCATGCACGGTTGGGAAAGTAAAAAATAAAATAAAATTCTAATTTCATATTACTCTTGTATAAGCATCTCGAGACAGGGTCTAACACTATTTAACATTATTAGCTCCCACGAATACTGTTAATTTCATAAAGGTGCCACCAGTAAAAAAAAATCATAATAACTTCATGACAAATGGATTATATTTAAGGATGTTTGTTTCCTTGCAAGCAACAGTTGAATTGTATACTCCTTTTTTTTTTTTTTAATTCTTTATTTATAACAAGGTGAAACACCAACTTCACAATACACAGTGTAAAACATCACAATGGTATAGTCTTTAGTGCGATCCAGCGTAAGCCTTGAGCCAATTATTCAAAACAGATTGTGTGTTATTCTTGGTATCGTTGATACATTAGGCACACTGGTCTTGAAGTGTCCGTGTATGAGCGCGGTGTCTCTCCAATTTTCCAATAACATAAAATTTAAAGAGAACAAGAATGGCTGCGGTACATGATATATCTCTCCGGTACACATTTATATAAGATCCCATCTCTGTCAGGTGCACATTACACAGGGCCTCTATACAACCCGGTCCGAAGGGATACTAAATGATATAATTGCGCATGACTAAGAATAGTACTGGGTGATACCGATCTCTATCCAGTAGGACCAAAATCCAGCCACGGTAGAGATAGAATTAGCAGTGAGAGCCATTTAAGGAATAAAAAGTAGAGAAGAGAAAGGACAGAGGACAATACAAACAAGAAAACCGGGGGTGAGGAGAAGTTTGGAAAGATCGTCAAAGGGGAGGGTGGGGGGGGGGGGGGAAGGAGGTGGGGGGGGGTAGGGGGAGATGTAGTCACTCAAGATAGGAGCAGTCACCCGACCTCAGTACCAGCCGATAGAGTCTTACCCTCCTCTAGAAGCACATGAGGGGGATCCCAAATCATTCTCATTTAAGGGAACCTGATACGTAAGCATCCGGTTCCCCCATAGGTGTTGGAAGAAATGAGAGCGGTGGTCCGGGTCCCCCTTCCTTGTTACCTAATCACCCGCGCCACTGTCTATCCACGGTGCCCACACTCTATCAAACCTCGCCGTCGTGCCTCTGACCTTAGCTGTGAGTTTATCCATAAGGAACGTATCCTTAATCTTTTGTATTACCTTAAGGAGAGGGGGGGGAAGGTTGAAGCCATACCTGGGCCATTGTCCGCCTCGCCGCCAGGTTTACATTATTCAGCAATTTCAGTTCCGTCCTGGTCCAGCCCTCAAGAGGTCTGGCCAGAAGGAAGACCCATGGGTCCAGGTCTATCTCCCTACCGAAGATATCCTTCAGTAAGTTCGCCACTTCCTTCCAGAGTGGCGTGATCCGAGGGCATTCCCACCACATGTGTAGGTAAGTCCCCTTGTGACCGTGTATACTCCTTTTAAAGCCGTTCTTTTTTTTTTTTTTTTTTCTTTCTTGGTTTTCCTTTCCTAATGCCTCCTATATCTTAATGATTATACTTCTCCTTTTCCACTTGCCTTTATTTATATTCATTATATTTTCTTCCTTGTATCAGATCTGGGCACAGTTATGTTGTTTTCCTCTGCCAATGATTTCTGCTGTGTGCCCTTCTGAGGGATTGATTTTACTGATGGATTGTGGGAAAATTTGATTGGTAACTGAAACAAAATCATAACCCCGTAACGATCACAGGCGTGCTATGCTGCCCTAGAAAAGGTGGGCTTTAACGCCGTAGTGCGGCAATTCCCGCCCTTACAATCAGCACCCCCGGTCCTGATACTCATCCTCTGTATCTGCCAAACAGATTCCCCAACTTATAATTTGAAAAAAATATATAATTATACATAAATAATAAAAAAAATTTTTTTTTATATATATATATATATATATATATAATATATATATATATATATCTATATATATATATTTAAAGTCAATCCAGGATGCACTCACAGGTCTTTAACTTGTATGATGTGATTTATTGTATAGAAGTTACATGCAGCAAAATAATCGACGTTTCGACCCTGCCGGGTCTTTTTCAAGATGAAAATATTATTATTATTTTATATATTATTTATACATAATTATATTAATTATATATATTCCTTATATATTGGAAGACTTGCCTAACAACCCAAGCAGAAATCCACAAGAACTGAATTTGCATAAAAACCATAACCTCAACGTAATATGTACTAATGATAAAACTTGTGGCATAGAATGTCAACTACAATATTCCCAATGATAATGTAGTATTTTGGACTGAATAAAACACAGGGGTCTTATGTATGTTCTCGTGGTTTTAGATAAGTGCTGTATCCCACAGATCATTTTGGGTGCCTGTTGTTCACAGAGAGCAAATTTTTATATTATCTTCCAGATGCCAGTGTTACATTTTTGCAATGCATTTTGCTACTTTACACCTAAGTAAAACTCCACACTGCAATCTGTATTAAGCCTACTTTATACCTGAAAACCATGAAACAAACTGTCCTAGACATTTTTTGCTGTTATTAGAATTTGCTAAATTCTTTTTGTATGGTAATTATGCAAGTCTATAGTTTAGACATTTTGTACTTGTCCTTCTTACCCATTCCCAGTTTCTCATTTTTCTAGTAACTCTTGGTATATCAGTGTAACGTGTCTTTATATTCCCATGGCTTCTTTCCTCTGCATGTTACTGTCCACCCTCACAATACTTCTTACGACCCATCCATTCCCATGATAGCTTTAGGTGAGTGGAGCATTCAGCTCTCTCTTTGTGTCACTGAAGACCTGAAATGTTCCCACTCTGCAGTGTGATGTGGAATAGTGAAAGACTGTCCCCAAATGTGCAATATTGTATGCCAGTAGGACACCTAAAACCTCTCTGTTAAGGAACAATAACAATCCTGTTTCAGAAGCACAGGCACAGACCTTGTTTGCTTGTGGAACAACTACCACAAAACATTGACCAGTACTACTCCCAGTGAGACAATGCTGCTTGTTCCATGGTGCTTTAGGTGGTACCCACAGACTCATAGTTGTATTAAATCTACCTCTTAAAATTCAGAATGAGAGGCAGTCAAGAAAGGTTAAACATTCCCTTCACAGAGTGTCGTATACTTCATCTGAGTTTGGTTGAAGCACCCCCTCCCCCCAACATAGGTGACTGTTAAGGCAGGACCTGTAAGTTGGTGAGCTGCGAGAGACTGACTCTGCCTGCTCATCTAGGGGAAAGAGCTGCCCAAAGAATAGGCAGGTCAGCCTGTCTGTCAATCACACAGCTAAGCAGTGTGTGCAGGGCCATCTTTAATAGTGATTGGACACCCCCATTCCTTGGCATGCAATCACTGCATCCACCCCAACACAGTGGCGGAACTAAAGTAGAAAGAGTTTTGGTGCAAGAATTTTATTGGGTCCCCCAATTGCAAGGTTGGACAAAAGGTAGAACCCTAACTCCAACAATGCTTTGACAGCTGGGGATCTACCAATTTCCCATGTTTGCAGGGTTTTATTTAGCCCCGAGCCGTATTTGTGTGTTTGAATGTAAGCATGGTTTTGTATGGAGTATGTTTGTGCGAATGTGTTTGTATGTGGTGAGTTTAAATGCAAGCGTGCATTTATGTGTAGTGTTGGTTTTTGAATGTAGGGGTGTTACATAGTTACATAGTTAGATAGCTGAAAAGAGACTTGCGTCCATCAAGTTCAGCCTTCCTCACACCTGTTTTTTGCTGTTGATCCAAAAGAAAAAAAAAAAAAACCCAGTTTGAAGCACAATTTTGCAACAAGCTAGGACAAAAAATTCCTTCTTGACCCCAGAAGGGCAGTCAGATTTATCCTTGAATCAAGCAGTTATTACCCTACATTGAAAGATTATATCCTTGAATATTCTGTCTTTGCAAGTATGCATCTAGTAGCTGTTTGAACATCTGTATGGACTCTGATAAAACCACTTCTTCAGGCAGAGAATTCCACATCCTGATTGTTCTTACAGTAAAAAACCCTTTCCTTTGCCTTAGACGAAATCTTCTTTCTTCCAGTCTAAACGCATGGCCTCGTGTCCTATGTAAAGTCCGGTTTGTGAATAGATTTCCACACAATGGTTTGTATTGGCCCCGAATATATTTGTATAATGTTATCATATCCCCTCTCAGGCGACGTTTTTCTAAACTAAATAGGTTTAAATTTGTTAACCTTTCTTCATAGCTGATATGTTCCATTCCTTTTATTAATTTTGTAGCCCGCCTCTGCACTTTTTCTAGTGCCATGATATCCCTCTTTAGAACAGGTGCCCAAAATTGCACAGCATATTCAATATGTGGTCTTACCAGTGATTTATAGAGAGGCAAAATGATATTCTCGTCCCGAGAATGAATGCCCTTTTTCATGCATGACAATACCTTACTGGCCTTGGCCACTGCTGATTGACATTGCACATTGTTGCATAGTTTGTTGTCTATAACAATTCCCAAGTCCCTTTCGTGTGTTGTTATCCCTAATTCGCTTCCATTAAGGGTATACGTTGCTTGTGTATTCTTTACGCCGAAGTGCATAACTTTGCATTTTTCAACATTAAATTTCATCTGCCATTTGAGTGCCCAGTCCTCCAGTCTATCTAAATCCTTCTGCAGCAAAGTAATATCTTGCTCACATTGTATTATTTTACAAAGTTTTGTGTCATCTGCAAACACTGAAACATGACTTTCAATGCTGTCTTCAAGATCATTTATAAAAATGTTAAATAGAAGGGGTCCCAGAACAGACCCCTGAGGGACACCACTTGCCACCTCTGTCCAGCTTGAAAATTTACCATTAACGACAACTCTTTGTATTCTGTTTTTAAGCCAATGTTCTACCCAAGAACAAGCATTTTCATCGAGACCGATTTCCTTGAGTTTGAACACTAATCTTTTGTGTGGAACTGTATCAAATGCCTTGGCAAAATCCAAATAGATCACATCCACTGCAACACCCTGATCTATACTTCTACTTACTTCTTCGTAGAACGCAATCAAGTTAGTTTGACATGACCTGTGCTTCATAAAACCGTGCTGATTTTTGCTGATTTTTGTGTTTTGTATAAAATGTTGGTGTTTAACACAGAGGTGTGTTTATATGTAGTGTTGATGTTTCAATGCAGGAGTGTGTTTGTATGTAGTGTTTGTCACGTATCCTTCGTCTCCATGTGACAAACATGGAGATATTTACCTTCCGCTGCGGACCCACGGTAAAGACGCCGTCGACGTTTGGGTGACGTCACGCCAAAGACGCACACGTACATTTTGGGGTCAAAGGCTAGGTATGGCCAATCGGATTGGTTTCCCTTAAATGGCTATCCGAGAGTGTGTTTCTGATTGGTTTTTGACTTTGGCTTTGTTTTGACTTCCCTGACTTCTGGTATCCTTGACTATTGGCTTTTCCTTATGGCTGTGTCTCGTTCTGTGTTCCTGACCTGAGTATTTTGACCATTCTCTGGTACGTTAAGTCCGGCCATTCTAAGGTCCAGTTAGACGTTATCCTAAGTCCTAAGTGTGATACTATTCTGCTTGCTGGATCAACTGTAATCCTGACAGTGTTCACTTGTTAATGCAGGAGTGTGTTTATATGTAATGTTGAAGTTTGAATGGAGGGTTGTATTTGTATTTAATGTTGATGCTCAGACACACAGGTACACAAAGTGACACACATGCAGATACACTGGTACACACACTGATAACATACAGATACAGATAAACATAAACTGACAGACATACTGACACACAGATACTTACACTGACAGACATACTGTCACACACAGATACACTGACAGAAAAACTGACACACACACAGACACATACACTGATAGACATACTGACACACACAGATACATTGTCAAATATACTGACACACACACAGACACACATATAAAATTAAAATTTTTGAACCCACCCTCCAGTTTCCTACCTTTTTCTGGAGGGTGGATTCCCTGGGTTCCAGTGTGGTGCCCGAGGCTGATGGGAGTGAGGAGCCCCCATCCTCACTGGCTCCTCCTCCCTTGTAACTCCTCCTGCTCCATTCTCCCTCATGACTCCTCTATTAATGGGAGGAAGTGTAATTTCCTCCAGCTGCCGAAAAGCAAGGGGCTCAGTCACACTGTTAAAGAGCCACAGCACCCGACCGGGCCCCTGCTGATACAAGCCCACCGGGAGGCCTTAAGTGCATGGGCCACCCCGTAGGTCTCCTTAGAGTGCGTGGCCCCCACTGCATTGGCAGAAAATCAAAAAATTATTAAGGGCAGCGGGGCCGCCAGGGCAGCTGCCTTGGGCCCCCCAGGAGTAACTGGGCCTGGGGCACCTGCCCCGCATTAAAGATGGCCCTGAGGGAGCACTGTTTCAGTTCTGTCTGCACAGTCCTAGTGCCCTGAGTCTAGTGCAAGCGCGGACACCAAGGAACAAAGTTGGGATGCCTAAACAGGACCCCAATAAAGTGAATGTCCCACCTAAATTGGGACGATTGGGAGGCCTGTATAAGCAAATGGGGACCTAGACCAAATTCTACAGATGTAAAAGACAAGAACATTAAACCATAATCAATCTAGAGGATGTATATTCTTTAGAAAGTCCCCTGCACACTAATGGGTAACCAAGATATTTATAGTCTTTTACATTGTATTTGGGTCTATGGGCTGAGCTGTATGCAAGAGCCTAAGAAGCCCCTTGCATATGTGCAGTGATTGCTGTCTGAAATATTATACGGTGATTGATGTCTGAAATATTGTACGGTGATCTTAGTCCAAACAGCATGATCCCTTTTGAAGCCATGTTTTCAGTGATTTAGAACTGTAAAATGGTTTGAGGTACAATGAGCTAAAGAATTCAGAGGGCTGAAGTATCTTCAAATTATTGCAGTATATGAACGAGTCTGCTATAGATTGTGTGACCATTCTGCCTGATAATGGGGAAAAAAAACATGTCCCTCGGTTAAACCCTTATATTATATTTATCTAATTCTGCAAATAGTTTCTTTTTTTCCCCCAGAATGATATACATTGCTGATTCTCTCATTTTCCTGTATGTGTTTGGAATCTGTGTCATTTAAAATGAAGGTTTATCTATCCATCTGGCATCAGAGATGTTAATAGGAAAGGCTGATTTGGGAATAATAAATGATCATTTATACACATCTGGGGCTTTGCTGTGTTCTTCTCATGTCACATTCAGTTAGAGTTTGTTCAGTGAGGGGAGTGTTGAGAGGTGCAGTTTCCCATGTCTGGCTTGGTTTCAGTAGTTATCTCACAGACATCACGTTTTCCGCTTTAAGTAAGTGAGTGGAAGTGTGTATAATGACAAACTGTCACCCTGACAACCACTGATAATCTACCCTTCATATTAAAGGCACATTGGGCCTCCAGTACTCCCTATATCAGTTGGAATCTACAATCACTGCCAGGCTCTGCTATTGGTCCTGTAAACAACTTGGTTATAAAAATATGATGAATTAATATCTGTTTGTCAACAGTTTTTTTTATGTTGTTGTAAAAAATGCAACTACCATAAAACCATGACAACTGGCAGCATATTATGGGAAATGTGGCCCAATATTAGCTGGGGTGAAAGAAAAGTGGACTTCTTTTCTGCATGATGTTTTTTTAGTTAAAGGAAATCCAAACATGTATTTCTGGCACTATAGTGCTGAAGTGGCTGTTTTGGTTACAGGCCACCTCTGATCTTGGTAAAAAAGGGGAATTTACTCATGTTTTCTCCCAGCCGTTCCCGTCTGACCGTGGCTGGCCCCTCATCCATTAATGAGATTAAGTAGGAAAGCATTGGATATTGCGCATTTGCAGCAAAACGTAGAGCTGTGCCAACCTGCATCCTCTCATACAGATGGAATTAATCAATGCCTCTATTAGGCGAATGTCCAGTGCCTCCATGCAGAGTGTGGAGACGCTGAATGTAGGTACTGCACAATGTGCAACACTGGACTAGGAAGCACCACTAGTGACCGTCACTAGAGGTGTTCCTAAGCAGCAATGTAAACACTGCCTTTTTATGTATAGGCAACATTTACATTAGAAAGCCTGCAGGGACAGGTTCGGGTGACTATAGTGTCCCTTTAAGGTTTTAATTTATTATTATTTATTATAAACATGATCTGTTCTATGTGTGGTTTCATTTCTAGGTGTGTTTTCCTATACAATGATTCATAATTGTGGGAGGAAAAAAAGGGATTATGGCAGCAAAAGAAAGGACTGCGTAATAACTAAAACCATCAGTCTCCTTAATTTAGCCATAATGGCGAGCTCTTTAAATTGAGATTAATACACGCAAACAAGACTTAATCTGTTTAAACTTTCTGCTTAATCTTCCTCAAATGTAAACAACATTTGTTATGCCTTAGAGATAGAAAATGATTGGACTCCTGAGACCCCACTTATCCTGTTCAACATTTTCGTTTTACAACTTCAAAGTGAAATTTATATATTTATCGAGGGTGTTAAGTGTAGCTAGACAGAATTTTTTTCTCGTCTGTTTAGTTAAAACCAACAGGGATTAAATTAGAGTTTATAGCTGTAGTAAGAATGTGTTTTCTTGCTGCCAAATAAGATTGTTAGATCATTGAAAACTTAATCCTATTACAATGTTGATGGTTGAAATGACATTACATAGCACACATTTTTTGTGGATTAAGTGGAAATGTATTAATAATGGCTGTTTTCTATTACTCCGTTACAACTGCCAGTAATTGAGATACTATAAAAAAAAAGAAAAAACATCCATCCTCTCGCCGAAGCTCAGTGAAATAGATCGGATGCACTTCTTCTTCCTCGGATAGACAGATACAAACCCAAGGGAAAGTATCACGCTTCCCAATTATGGAAATGGATGGTGTAGCAAATCAGCCCTTCTTAGTCTGCTGTCACATAATGAAACTCAAGAGTTTCAGATTAGCATGAAACAAAAATTTACTTAGCAAATTATGCCCTAACCAGAAACCGGAAAACTTTATTTTTAACCCATTGTTGGCAAATGACTAGAATTGTCATGTTATGAAGGGATTTCCCTTGAAATGTTTTATGTTCTGTTCATTTTTTTATTTACACTTTTAGGATTTTTGATGGTCTCCTACAGAAACCCTATAAGCACCAAAACAACTTTAGCTAAATTATTATTATTATTATTATTATTAGCATTTTTGAAGGGCCAATATATTCTGCAGCGCCAATGGAGTGGTTTCGGTGTATAGCTCATGCCCAATTCTGTGCCATTTAGGAGGTAAATCACTTTGTCTGTGCAGCCTAGTCACCTGCCCTGCCCAGTCACCTGTAACCTGCACAGTCTCCTTATACATTTCCTGTAAAGATAAATCTAATGTTTAAACTTCCTTTACTGCACATTCGGTGTAATTTGGAAATTCTTCTCTCCTGCTCTGTTTATGGACTCCTGGAGCCAGCAGGAGTCTCAAACATGTGATTAAAGTTAAATTAACAGAGAAGGAGATAAAGCATCTAAAGCAAACACACTGTGCTGTCAGATCTGCTTGTTTTAAAAAACAAAACAAACATAGAAACATAGAATGAGAGGGCACATAAGAACCATTTGACCCATCTAGTCTGCCCAATTTTCGCAATACTTTTAATTAGTCCCTGGCCTTATCTTAAATCTAGGATAGCCTTATGCCTGCCTATCCCATGCATGCTTAAACTCCCTCGCTGTGTTAACCTCTACCACTTCAGCTCGAAGGCTATTCCATGCGTCTAGTACCCTCTCTCTAAAGTCATACTTCCTGAAATTATTTTTAAACCTTTGCCTCTAATGTAAGACTATGTCCTCTTGTTGTGGTAGTTTTTCTTCTTTTAAATATAGTCTCCTCCTTTACTGTGTTGATTCCCTTTATGTATTTAAATGTTTCTATGATATCCCCCCTGTCTCGTCTTTCCTCCAAGCTATACATGTTAAGATCCTTAACCTTTTTCTGGTAAGTTTTATCCTGCAATCCATGAAGCAGTTTAGTAGCCCTTCTCTGAACTCTCTCTAAAGTATCAATATCCTTCTGGAGATACGGTCTCCAGTACTGCGTACAATACTCCAAGTGAGGTCTCACCAGTGTTCTGTGCAATGACATGAGCACTTCCCATGATAATAATTTTGCTCTTCATTGTCATTTTAGCTAATTCCTCAACTAGTAGATTATCTAACTCTATTTGTCCAGGGGGCCTGTAAATCACACCTATACAAGTTATTGTGATTTCCAATTCTAACGTAACCCAAACGGACTCTATGTTTGCCTCACTAACTTTTATTAGGCTACATTTTATGCTATCCTTCACATATAGGGCCACCCCTCCCCCTTCGTGCCTTCTCTGCCTTTTCTATATAAAGAGTACCCTGGTGTTGCTATATCCCAGTCCTTTCTCTTATTATACCATGTCTCAGTAACAGCCACTAAATCTGCATAATCAGTTGCCATTATTGCCACAAGTTCCCTAAACTGTGAGCAGTTGTAGACATGACTCTAAGCTTATCATTTTTTTGACACACTCGTTACTTTCTGTCCTTGTTTTGGGGGGCAATTGGATTGATGTTTTATCACCCTTTTGTCCCGTCCCCCCCCCTCCTAGTTTAAATACTTCCTAGCAAAACCTCTAAACTTCTCACTGAGAGCATTTGTTCAAAAGCCAAATCCTTGCTCCCGACACCATTTACCAAACCACAAGTTAAAAAAAAAACATTTTTTTTTCATGGAGGCTGTCTGATTCAAATTCAGAGGAGGTGCGGCTTGGTCTGAATAAACAGAAACAAAAGTGAAAATGGCAAGATATGCTGCACTTTTATGTTTTATAGAGAGAGAAATAAGCAGGCTAGGTAGACCGATAAACTGGTCTGGCTGTGGATTGTAGGATAGGCTTACTAATAATAAAGTTGACCAGATATACTTAGTACAGTACAGGTAAAATCTAAAATGTAATAGGGAACTAATAGGATAAACAGACCAGACAAAGGATTCTGCAATATTATAGGATATCATCCTAAACTGCACAAGATGCTTCTTAAGTGAATCAGTCTATGCCACATAGAGACCAGGATTGATGTTGCAACTGGGCTCCACGTCTCCTCCCCCCAACTTCACCACTCAGATATAGGCTGGCCTGAAGTGTATCAATCAAAGTGTATCTTGCCAGATCTTGTTGTCACATCCAACCAGGGCTGCCACCAGAAATTTTGGGGCCCCTAACTAAGCTCAGGGTCTGAGCCCCCGGGGGCCAGCCTCCAAAACTGCCCACAGAGACCGCCTCCAAATCCCGCCCACAGGAATACACACACAGACACAAACACATTCATTGATACAAAAGGACACAGATACACAAACACACACACACACACACTGATACATACTAACAGACACACATACTGATACGCATATAGGCATACATACTTACACACACATACTGAGCCATACACACATATACAGACACACAGGCGTACATAGTGACACACATACTAACATACATACAAACACACATGCATAAGGACATACATACACAGGCACATTCATAATGACATACAGACAGACAGACATGCATTCATACTGGCATACAGACACTGACATCTATACACACATGCATACACAGACATGCATTCATAATGACATACAGACATACATTCATACTGGCATACATACATTCATACAGACACTGACATCCCTACATACACACATTCATAATGACATGCAGACATACATACATTGACATTCATACACACATAATGATATACATACTTACAGACATGCATACAGACATGCATACAGACATGCATACAGACATATATACACATACACACATACATACACATACATACACATACATACATAGACAGACAGACAGACATGCAGACAGACAGACTTAGACAGACAGACATGCATACAGACAGACATACATACATAGACATACAGACAGACATATACATACAGATAGACATACAGACAGACAGACATACATAGACAGACAGACTGTAGCGTTACTCACCTTTCCCAGGGGCCGGCCGCGGTCCTCTCTTCAAGCCGCGCGCGGTCCTGCGGCTGCACGAGCTGCGCGCGGCTCATCCGACGCTTCAGGCAGGAAGGCGGGCAGTGACAGACAGACATGCATACAGACAGACATGCATACAGACAGACATGCATACAGACAGACATGCATACAGACAGACATGCATACAGACAGACATGCATACAGACAGACATGCATACAGACAGACATGCATACAGACATAGACATACAGACATGCATACAGACATGCATACAGACATGCATACAGACAGACAGACATAGACATACAGACAGACATAAAGACATGCATACAGACAGACATACAGACAAGCATACATACATGCATACAGACATGCATACAGACAGACATGCATACAGACATGCATACATACAGACAGACAGACAGAAAGACATACATAGACATGCATATAGACAGACAGAAAGACATGCATATAGACAGACAGAAAGACATGCATATAGACAGACAGAAAGACATGCATATAGACAGACAGAAAGACATGCATATAGACAGACAGAAAGACATGCATATAGACAGACAGACAGACATGCATATAGACAGACAGACAGACATGCATATAGACAGACAGACAGACATCCATATAGACAGACAGACAGACATGCATACAGACAGACATGCATACAGACAGACATGCATACAGACAGACAGACCTAGACATACAGACCTAGACATACAGACCTAGACATACAGGGAGTGCAGAATTATTAGGCAAGTTGTATTTTTGAGGATTAATTTTATTATGGAACAACAACCATGTTCTCAATGAACCCAAAAACTCATTAATATCAAAGCTGAATATTTTTGGAAGTAGTTTTTAGTTTGCTTTTAGTTATAGCTATTTTAGGGGGATATCTGTGTGTGCAGGTGACTATTACTGTGCATAATTATTAGGCAACTTAACAAAAAACAAATATATACCCATTTCAATTATTTATTTTTACCAGTGAAACCAATGTAACATCTCAACATTCACAAATATACATTTCTGACATTCAAAAACAAAACAAAAACAAATCAGTGACCAATATAGCCACCTTTCTTTGCAAGGACACTCAAAAGCCTGCCATCCTTGGATTCTGTCAGTGTTTTGATCTGTTCACCATCAACATTGCTTGCAGCAGCAACCACAGCCTCCCAGACACTGTTCAGAGAGGTGTACTGTTTCCCCTCCTTGTAAATCTCACATTTGATGATGGACCACAGGTTCTCAATGGGGTTCAGATCAGGTGAACAAGGAGGCCATGTCATTAGATTTTCTTCTTTTATACCCTTTCTTGCCAGCCACGCTGTGGAGTACTTGGACGCGTGTGATGGAGCATTGTCCTGCATGAAAATCATGTTTTTCTTGAAGGATGCAGACTTCTTCCTGTACCACTGCTTGAAGAAGGTGTCTTCCAGAAACTGGCAGTAGGACTGGGAGTTGAGCTTGACTCCATCCTCAACCCGGAAAGGCCCCACAAGCTCATCTTTGATGATACCAGCCCAAACCAGTACTCCACCTCCACCTTGCTGGCGTCTGAGTCGGACTGGAGCTCTCTGCCCTTTACCAATCCAGAAACGGGCCCATCCATCTGGCCCATCAAGACTCACTCTCATTTCATCAGTCCATAAAACCTTAGAAAAATCAGTCTTGAGATATTTCTTGGCCCAGTCTTGACGTTTCAGCTTGTGTGTCTTGTTCAGTGGTGGTCGTCTTTCAGCCTTTCTTACCTTGGCCATGTCTCTGAGTATTGCACACCTTGTGCTTTTGGGCACTCCAGTGATGTTGCAGCTCTGAAATATGGCCAAACTGGTGGCAAGTGGCATCTTGGCAGCTGCACGCTTGACTTTTCTCAGTTCATGGGCAGTTATTTTGCGCCTTGGTTTCTCCACACGCTTCTTGCGACCCTGTTGACTATTTTGAATGAAACGCTTGATTGTTCGATGATCACGCTTCAGAAGCTTTGCAATTTTAAGAGTGCTGCATCCCTCTGCAAGATATCTCACTATTTTTGACTTTTCTGAGCCTGTCAAGTCCTTCTTTTGACCCATTTTGCCAAAGGAAATTAAGTTGCCTAATAATTATGCACACCTGATATAGGGTGTTGATGTCATTAGACCACACCCCTTCTCATTACAGAGAGGCACATCACCTAATATGCTTAATTGGTAGTAGGCTTTCGAGCCTATACAGCTTGGAGTAAGACAACATGCATAAAGAGGATGATGTGGTCAAAATACTCATTTGCCTCATAATTCTGCACTCCCTGTACAGACAGGCATAGACATACAGACATAGACATACAGACAGACATAGACATACAGACATGCATACAGACAGACAGACATACATAGACATACAGGCATACATACATAGACATACAGACAGACATACAGACAGACATGTATATCGACATACAGACAGACATGCATACATACAGACATGCATACAGACATGCATACAGACAGACAGACAGACAGACAGACAGACAGACAGACAGACAGAGCTCATGTCCCAGCGACCCTCCCGCGGAGTGAGCTGGGAGGAAGTGACCTCTACAAAAAAATATTAATGTAAAGAAAAAAAAGATATTCATTTCCTGTCATATAATGATCTAGTAAGTGGATAGTTGTTCAATATTGCCACTTCCAAAGAAAAGGGAATCTGAATATGTCATTTATATTCAACAAGATCATATAACGCTCTCCAAGCCATAGAGATTCTTTTACATGCCTACTATATGTGGGAGAAGGTTCAATTTCCCCACACTGCACAGTGTGCAGTACTGACATTCAGTGTCTCTACCCTATGCATGGAGACACTGAACTTTTCTCATAGAGATGTATTGATTTAATGCATCTCTACAGGAGATGCTGTTCGGCTATGTTTGGCTCCACCCCGGCACACCTCTTTGGCTGAGATCATCAGAATTGACCATCTAAGCTAATCAAATGTTTTTCCAATGGGAAAGCATTGTAATTGGCTGAGGTCATCACTTCTGATGATGTCAGCCAAGGGGGCAAAGCCAGCACCAGCAGACTAGAATTAAGGTAAGATTTTACTATAATTTAGGAGGCATGGGGGGCTAGATAGTGCTTTTAACACTATATGGTCAGGAATACATGTTTGTGTTCCTGACCCTATAGTGTTCCTTTAAGTACCACCCTGTCAATATTTTGTACAAACGTTCCACATAATTGGTACATCTTAAGATGCTGACAATAAAACCCAACAGTGACTTCCAATCATCATCTAAAATAAATCCAGCTCCCTTTCCCAGCCCAATCTAAAAGTAGGTGTAGCTGAATGTATTGAGGTTATTATGGCTTGATAACATATCGACAAGGACTTACGCCTCTTCATATTATAATAGCCCCAAGTCCATTATCTATTTTTTTGTTGCACCTTCTTAGGTGTTATTACATAGTGTTACAGAAAGGATCATCTTAAAATCTGAAACTCACTAATGAAGTTTTATAATCTTGTTTTATGTGCTAAATATTATGACTTAAAGCAACACTCAAGACACAATTCCAACTTCATCTCAATGAACTTGTAATGGTACCTGGAGGTCCTGCACACCTTTGTACCTTAAGAGGTTAAATAGTTTAAAACGATAAATGCCTACAGCTTTCTCAATCAGAAGCTAGCAACAGGCTGAGATCAACAGATGGTGCTTTCAGCTTACCACCGGCACCCAATCCAAGGCTTTGTGATATGGCCAGAAGAAATTTTTACTCGCCTTGAATGGCGAAGCTCTCGGTGCTGACTTAGGGGCCCCATTTGATGTCACAGGGGCCTCGCTCGGTCCAATCACAGGCTTCTCATAGTAAAGCCTGTGATTGGACCTTTTGTCGACTTTATTGGCAAGCAGATGCACGTCGTTCAGCCCAGTGAGGAGAAGATTGGAGGCGGAGGTTTTGTTTGTGGGGTTTTTTTTTTTAAAACAACCTGTAATGAGGGAAGTGGGAGCACACAGGGAGAGTGAAAGTGGAGAGCTGTCTTCCCCTTGCTCTGATTGCAAGGGGAAGATTATTATATCTGTCAGCAGCGTGCTGTGCCTGCTGACAACAGATGCAAAATATGCACAAAATTGACTTTAGGCAGTCAGGAACAACGAGCCCGTAGCACGCAATTAACAAAATTGCCGTATGTGCGGTGTTTCAAGCTAAAACAGTGCACTTCCCAAACTCCTACTTCTATGACCCCTTCAAATCACTAAAGATGTCAAAATGGTTGGAGTAGCTCTTTAAAGTAAGATGGTGCCCAGAACCTCAGGGCACCATGACAACGTAACTGTCACAAAGTTGTTGTGGTTTCCACATTGTTCCTCTTGAAAAACTGGGGAACTGTGTCACAGGAATTTTAATATTATGTTTATCCCTATATTCAACAACTATGTCTTTGTGAGGTCTGAAGAAAAAAATTAATTATCCTGTGACTATATCCCTCATCCATCCCAGCAACAAGAAGGACATTTCATTTGAATACTGCAGCTTTAAAAGGCCCAAACCCTCATCCATCCCAGCAACAAGAAGGCGATTTCATTTTACTCGGCTCTACCCGCCCACCCTGGTTCGTTCTAACTATATAGCACGCACCTCCAGCTATTTGGAACCACAGCCAACCACAGCCTTATTACTCTCACATGTTATCAGCTGCTGCAGTTATACTATTAATTACCTCTGCCATCACATACAAATCCCTCTGCTGCCTCTTGTCTCATCTCCCCATTTTAACCTTTAGATTGTAAGCTCACGGGCAGGGTCCTCTACCTGTTGTATCGATCTGTTCTTATTGTGTTTGTCTTTTTCCCAATTGTACAGCGCTGTGGAATTTGTTGACGCTTTATAAATGCCAGTAATAAATAAATTATCTCCCTGTCAATCATTGTTGTAAGCACTGTCCTTTTCGCTCATTGGACAATAGCAATGTGCAGGAAGGAAGGACATTTTTGAAATGCCCCAAGAACAGTCAGCTGAGTTGGTATTTGTTTTAGGTCGCACCAGGCCCAAATCAGTAAGGAGAAAGACCTGAGTCCGCTGGTGAGGTAAGTCAGTGTATGGTACCATCCTTGGTGGCAATCAGGTATGGGATGGTCCACATCTGTAACTAATCTTGACTTCTCGGAGGGACTGTGTAACCCGTTGGATTAAGCACCTCTAGTCAAGTATTCCCTGCACAAGTCTGGTAGGAAAGTCAGCTGCATCTCTTCAAACGGGAACAGGCTTTTGGATTTAGGTTTCTCAGCTACCTCCATTTTATCCAGAAATCTCAGGAATCTGAGTAGTACACTGTGGGAGGCCGCAGCAGGTGTCCTGTTGGATTTGAGAAGTCTGTAGGAGCTGTCAACCACCTTGTTTTTATGCAGCAGGGAAAGCAGGATAGCTGAGAAAAGACGTCTAAAGAAGTGATTCACTGTCCGTAATGGATTCAGCTCTAATTTTGCGTATAGTCCATGGTGTCCAGCCTGATCTGCGTGGCCTGGAGTGAGGACCACAGACGCTGGATCTCCTCCGTTGTGACGTCCCGCTCTGGCCTGTCATCTTCTGGGGCCGCTGGCCTGCTTTCCCTTCCTGATGTGAATTCTAGCATACTGACGTCATGTGGTTTTCCTTTCATGCACTTGCCTGTGCCACACGAAACACGCCACACCATTGGCGCCTTGCTGATGCAATTTCAGACAGCACCATAAGCAGGACCAGATTAAGAGCCTAGGGGGCCTGGTGCTGACAATTATGATGGGCCTAATTACAAAATCTTATTGACCCAAAACACTAAAACAGTCATACCTCCTAAGCGTCATGTATCTGATGGAGATGGTGCTGGAGGGAAACTCATAGGATGCAGCTATGAGAAAACACATATCCTATGTTAATCTCATGATTTCAAGTAAACCCAAACCCCCTAACAGCAGTGTCCAGTAACTCAGGAAGTTTATGGATGGGGTAAAAGGGTGGGCCACTGACACTAATCACATAACCAGAAGTGCCGAAAGGGACGAACATACACAAAAATGGGGCATTTCTGTGTCCCCATGTCTCCCAGTCCCTTAGTGTCTGTGTCCCCATGTATCCCAGTGTCCCCATGTCACTAGGACACTAGGGGACATTGAGAGACACTGGGAGACCTGGGGACACTGCGATACTAGGGTACCCTGGGAGACCTGGAAACACTGAGACTCTTGGGGACACTGGGAGACATGGGGACATTGGGTGACATTGAGACATGAGGGGACACTGGGAGACATGGTGCACTGATACATAGGAGACACTGTGATATATAGGGGATGCTGGGTACAGGTCTAAATGTTGCAGTGTTCAATAAACCTGCTTAAATCTATCACAGTGAGTGCCTGAGATTTTTTTATTTTATACTAGGGGACACTGAGACACTTGGGGGCACTGTGAGACATAGGGACACTGGGAGACTAGGGGATTCTGAGAGACTAGGGGACTCTGAGACACTAAGAACACTGAGATACACCAGGTACACTGGGATAGATGGGGCATTGAGACACCCTGACACATAGGGGACACTGGAGACTTGATACAGGTCAAAACGTATCAGTGTCCAATAAACCTGCTTAAATCTATCACAGTGAGTGCCTGAGATTTTTTATTTGATACTAGGGGACACTGAGACACTAGAAGACATGGGGACACTGGGAGACATTGGGACACTGAGACACTGGGAGACTAGGGGACTTTGGGAGACTAGGAAACACTGAGACACTAGGGGCACTGGCACACTATGGACATTGAGAGACACCAGGGACACTGGGAGACATGGGGATACTGAGATACTAGGGACACTCGCTGGGAGACATGGGGACACTGGGAGTGCCCCATGTCTCCCAGGTCTCAAAGTCGCCCAGTGTCTTCATCTCTCCCTGTGTCCCCCAGTATCCCCATGTCTCCAAGTGTCCCGATGTCACTAGGACACTAGGGGACACTTAGAGACATTGGGACACTGAGATACATGGGGACTCTGGGAGACTAGGGACACAGACACTAGGGACACTGGGAGACATGGGGACCCTGAGACACTAGGGACACTGGCTGGGAGACATGGGGACACTGAGAGACCAGGGGCCACTGGGAGACATGGGGCCACTGTGTCCCTAGTGTCTCAGGGTCCCCATGTTCACCAGTGTCCCAATGTATCAGCGTCCCCAAGTCTCTCACCATCCCCATGTCTCGCAGGCTCGGAGCTGCTGTCTGGTCTCTCTGTGCAGAGCTGCTTCCCTGTGGATCAGTGAGTAGAGAGAGGCAGGGAGGGAGATGCTGTAACTTATCCCTGCCTCTCTCCACACAAACGGCAACCCCTACTGGCTGGCGCTGGTATTGCAGAATAATCTCTGTTTATACTCTGTTTATTACTGCAATACCCGCACCGGCTAGGCAGCCTCAAATACCTGAGAAATACTTCTGAGAAATACCTGGCAACCATAAGAAATACATGAGAAATACCTGGCAACCCTAAGAGTAGTGAGTAAAAAAATATATATATTTTTATTTATTTTTTAAATCAATGGGCCTATTCCATGGGCCTGGGCCTGGAGCTGCAGCTCCATCAGCCCCTATGTTAATCCGGCCCTGACCATAAGTGCACAGCATGAGCACATCAATTCATGAGCAGAGCACGGCTCTGCCTCCATCTTGCTGGCTTCTGGGCCGACTCACTGCACTTCTCTGCAGCTCCTCCTCTTGAACCCTCATGGATCTAGACTCACTGGGAAGCTCGCTGAATTCCTTGCTCCCCATACCGGACTGGGGAACAAACGAGAAGGAGGCCTAGTCTGCCTGGCCCTCCTCCCATTTCCTGGCGTGTCTGCTCAACTCTTCAGCTGTGATCCACTCTGAACACCTGCCAGAACCTCTTGCAGGGATTTCTCTCCTTGAGAAAACTGCAGCAACACTAGCAAGGCCTCTCTGGTCACTTGTGCCTCCATTACCACCATCATGCAAGTTAAGCCATCCCTACAGTCATTGCAATAACTCCCTACAGCCAGCACAGTTCAGGTAAGGCACTCAGGCTCCATCAACTGCTAAGCCCAGACTGAAATAACCCACCCAGCAACCAACTTTAATACCCTAGGAACCCCAGTCATGTCCTCCTTCCCTATTTTGTCCAGGGGGTATTCTTTTGTATTTAAATAAACCATATTTTACTTGACTTGACTTGTAATGTGATCCTAGTTTACTTCCATCCTGTTCTTTTCTCTTATCTCTGGCATTCCACACCCCAAAACAGTGCCACACTATAATTATATTTCATTTGCACTGTTCCATTTATCAATTGATGTATCTGACTTGTGCAATATCTCAAATACTACGCATTTCATTTGCACAACTTCTGTTTTCTATAAAATATTGATAAGATGATTTATACGATGCGTCAGGATTCTTTAATGATAAGACCAGTAAAATCTGTTTGGTGACCATGAAGGGAAGTACACAAGTTAAATAAAGATTTTTAAACCTTGCAACATTTACTTTGTATGAATGCAGTATATGAGCAAAATAAGAGGTTTGATGGACACTGTAGACACTCAAATCATGTTATGTCATTGAATTGGTCATAGTGCTGGATTCCCCCCGGTGTTGTTCCCTCCATTCAGTATAAAACTATTTTTGCCCACTTTGGAACACTAACAAAGGGTCCCTGGTTACACAAACCAGCACCTATAGGAGGTATGGCTAAAGCAGAGATTGGCTTCTTCCTTCTGGTCATACCACTTTATACCAGCAATGGGAGGCTAAAAAGCTGTCACTTGACGCACTCAGCCAATTGCATCCCCTCATTACTGCCCATGCTAATCCTTCCAAGCAGGGATTGAAAGCCGGGAACTCTTGCTTAGCATTAAAAATGGAAAGATGGGACAGGAAACTCCAGACACCATACCTAGTCAATGAAATAAAGCATTGAATACTAACAATGGGGATATTTTGTGCACGCAAACTCACAAAAAACAGAATTCTGGGCTGCTTAACTCACAAGTGCAGAGGGTGTACTTACGCCCTGGCACAAAATCTGATTTCTCTGTATAGAGAGCATTTTAAGCTAAAGTACTGTACATTCAGATCGCTTGCACTCTATAGACTTCTAAAAGTAGACCACTGGAATAACCCTTTAACAGTTATGTGAAAGTATGTTTCTACATTCACTGGTTTGTATATTGAATTTAGAATATCCCTTAGTACTCTACACAGAACTGTGGAAGGTATTCACTATACAGATAATCATTATGATACAAATATTTATTTTTCTGTTCTTAAATATAACTAAACAAACTAACAGTAGTAACCGTGTGTCTGGTATTTATGCACACAAATGTTTCTATTGTTAAAATGAAGACAAAGTTGATTACTGTATTTTTTTTTTTACGCATTTTCTATGTACCGTATATACTCGAGTATAAGCCGAGTTTTTCAGCACATTATTTGTGCTGAAAAACCCCAACTCGGCTTATACTCAAGTCAATTGTCTGTATTATGGCAATTTACATTGCCATAATACAGATGGGGGCTGTGGGGGCTGCAGAGTGTTTACTTACCGCTCCTGCAGCTCCCTCCTCCTCTGCGCCGGTCCGGTCAGCACCTCTGTCAGCTACCAGTGTAAGTCTCGCGAGAGCCGCGGGGTCATAGTCAGAGGAGCTGACAGAGGAGCTGACCGGACCTGCGCGGAGGAGGAGGGAGCTGCAGGAGAGGTAAGTGCTCTCTGCCAGCCCCCTTTCCCCCCCACTGAACTGCCAATGCCACTGGACCACCAGGGAAGGAGAGCCCCCCTCCCTGCCATGTATCAAGCAGGGAGGGGGGACGGAAACAAAAATAATAACAAAATAAAATCCTAAATAAAATAATATTAATTAATAATAATAATAATAAAACATTTTTTTAAATAATAATTAAAAAATAATAAAAATGCCCACCCCCCACCAACACAAACACACACTGCATCACACACTGCATCACACACACACACACACACACTGCATCACACACACACACTGCATCACACACACACACACACACTGCACTCATACACACACACACACTGCACTCATACACACACTCACACTGCATTCATACACACACTCACACTGCACTCATACACACACACTGCATTCATACACACACACTGCATCACACACACACACACTGCATCACACACACACATACACACACTTACACTGCACTCATACACGCACACACTGCACTCATACACGCACACACTGCACTCATACACACACACTGCACTCATACACACACACTGCACTCTTACACACACACTGTGTCAATAAGATAGCTCTTGTTTTCAGTTATATTTTAGATGCAAATATTAGTATTAGTGACTCACCATAAAGTTCTCACAACAGCCCTGCAACAACCCTATTCACACCCCTGATATTAAATTGTCTTTCTGTATCCATTTGCTGTTCCAACTAACCCTTTTTGTGTACTAAATACTGTCACCAAAACTAGAGTTTTACTTGCACAGAATTATTATTATTTTTTTTTTTTAAATTCTTTATTTTGGTAGTGCATTGTTAAGTACATAGGAAACATAAACATGTCAATAAAGAGCAATATAGAGTGTCACAGGAAGTAATATTATACACGTTGAGATTGCTGCACTTTTTTTTTTAAATGGAAAGAAAATATTAATGAATAGTGGTGTTCTGCGCTTTGGGTAGGGGAGAGTGAAAGGTGTATTATCATAGGCTTCGCACCGACTATGGTTATGAGGTATAAGGATTCAGTATTGAGGTGATGAGCCGATTACAGCTTGCTGGTGGGTAGAAAATCTAGACCTATAGATAAGCATGTATTCAGACTGCAGATGCGCGTTAAGTAAGGCCAGTACCTAGGCTGGCAGCTGTAAATGAGCCTATCGGGTAGAGCAGTAAACCATGCTATAGCAGATGTTTAGAGGTGGTACCACCGTTATGAGACCTGTTTTTACGTAAAAGCTAGCTTGGGACCAGGTACAGGTCTTAAGTTACATCTAGTGGTTTCCGCGTTAGGGTGTCGGTAGTGTGAGTGGTGCCCTCGTCTTTTCAGGGAGGGGGTGCTGCCTGCTTACGGGCGTGGCCGACCTCTCGGTGGAGGTGTTGCCCCTAACCAAGGGGGTAGCGGGGGGGGGGAGGGTATTAACGAGTCAGTGACTGAGCCTGTGTGGCTGAAGAGAACCGGACTGGGTCCATGGGAGGCATCACTTTATGGGTGCCTGGTTATGTTATAGTATGTCGAATCTCCCTACTCCTGGGTGGTCAAGGTCGAAGATCGTGTCTTCGTGTGGGAGATTCTGCAGTGATAAACAGAAAAGGAAAAAGAAAGAGAGGAAAAAAAAGAAAAATATATAAAGACATTCGGTGAAAACAAGCGAATAAAGTCATATCGTTAAAACTTTGCAACTCTGCAACTGTGCAGCCTAGAGCTGCTGGTGGAGCAAGTCCCTCCATTGGGTTTGGGTCAGGGCTGGTAGAGTCCCTGTCAGTCAGGTGTCCGGCGGGTCGTTGCTTGCAGGTCTTGGCACAAATGGTATCACTTTGGATGGGTCCCATCCGTGGGTGTGTTTTGGGTCCGCTGTGGCTGTCGTCACCTCCTGTACATCCATAGCTGCGAGGAACGCTGGGATATCAGTCCCTGTGGTTATCTTTCGTGTGATCCCCTTGTGTGTAACTAAAAGTGATCGTGGGGGTCCCCACCTGTAGGGCACTCCTGCAGCCCGCAGTCGGGCCGTGACGGGAGACAGGGTTTTTCAACACTGCAAAGTGGCTTTGGATAAGTCCTGGTAGAAGGACAATTGTGCATCCTCGAATGTAAGCGGGGTCTTGTTCCTTACCGCTGTCATTATTTGCCCCTTGTCTTGAGGCAGTGCGCAGCGGAGTATTACATCGCCCGATGTTGTGGTATCGGTAGCGGTGGGCGTCGGTAGGCGATACATCCCAGCGATGTTTACTTTTTTAGCGGTGGCGGGTGGGAGCACAGTGGTTAGTAACCTTCTTACGTAGTGTGGTAGTTCCTCCTGAGGAACGGTGGCTGGGATGCCCCTTATTTTAATGTGGTTGCGGCGGTACCTGTCTTCCTGCGTTGCCACCTGTAGTGATAGAGCCTGTTGGGCTGCCTGCAGTTGGGCTATAGATGCCTGTATAGTGGAGGTGTCCTGGCGAAGCTCTTTAACGTCTGCTTCTGTAGCCACCAGTCTGCCTGTGAGTTGTTGCATGGAGGATTTCAGGATGGGCAGGTCAGCAGCAAGTAGGCCCTGAATGTCTTGTAGCATAGTGGATAAGATTAGTAGGTCTTGTTTAGTTGCAGGCTCAGTGTTACCTGCAGATGCTGTGGGCTGTGGCTGTGTGTCCTCTTCTGGGCTCTGTAGCTGGGATGCTGCAGGGGCTGCTGTGTGGGGATGCCCTGGTGAGGGTGGGTGGTCTGAGGCCGCCATTGTGGCTGAGGTGTGCCGCTGGAGCATAGCTCCGATGTCCCTGTGATCAGGTACATTACCGGGTGTGGTTTTTTGATTTCTGCGCCCCATGGATGTATTGGCAGGTGTTGTTTGGGGCGACCACAGCTCCGCTGCGTTTCCTTCAGGTTCCCCGCCCCAGAGAAACTCGAGGTCGCGGTATGAGGGCTTGTAGTAGGCCCCGGTTTTGCGTTTTGCCTTAAGGTGCTTCGGGGAGTATTGGAAGGGCATCTGTGGATTCAGCGGGGTGTCCCCTGGCTGTGTCTGGTGTTTGCAGGGCCGGATGGTTGCTCGTTTCCGAGATATCGTCGAGATTGTATGTGGATTTGGCGGAGCTGGGAGAGATGGCGTCCGGTCCGGTTCAGTGCCAGGCTCCGCCCCCTGCACAGAATTATTTAATTGAATATGAATGTGTAATATCTTACATCAGTAACAAAGGTAACATGTAGAAAATTAGGCATTGAAGGTTTGTCTGTCTCCACAAGTGTCAGTCTAAGCACCAAAGGGCAATCTAAGCACCAATAGCACTTTAGCTTACTGAAATGGTTTTGGTGTATAAATAAGGTACCTGCCGTCTCACTGCTCAATTCTCTGCCTTTTAGGAATTGAATCGCTGTTTATGCAGCCCTAGTCACACCTCCCCTGGCTGTGACTCATACATCATCATGTAAACATTGCATGTAAACATTGCAGCACTAAGTGCAAAAGGGTCACAACACCCAGACTACTTTAATTAGCTGAAATGGTTTGGGTGCCTACAGCGTCCCTTTAACTTGTGCATTCTAAGATTGGGGGAGGCATTTTTCAAGAAAACAGTTGTTTTTATGGGACTGAAGGAGGAGCAACAGTATATCTCTCAACGTTTGCACCTAAAATGGAAGAGATGGTCAGATCACTTTTAGCTCAAAAGCATTATAACTTGCTGTGGATCCTGCTTAAAGTCCACTTGATGAGTCAGCAAAATCACACGCTATGATAGGAAACAGTAAATTTAGCAAATGCACGTTCCACTTAGCATACGTTATAGTGTTGAGTTGCAGGTTAGCTATTGATCATGTTGCCACATCATAGGGTTGCATAGGTTTGTTTACTTTCTGGTATTTACAAACAGTACATCTTGTATTTTGCAGCTTTATTTCTACTGTTTATTTCACATTTTTGTCTGAAAAACCTCAGAAAGGCAATATATAAATAGGGATTGTATTCCATTTTTATTCTGATTAACCAATACCACAAGCAGCCAATCAGAACCCAGCTTTACCAGTTTAAATCCGTTTTCATTTTCACTTTTCTCCCCCTTCAGCTCTTATTATTACCTGCTTTCTGTATCACACATGACTTCTTGTGGCAGTAAAATGCATGACAATTAAAACTGAATAATTTTTACATACATCTTAATTATTTCATGAGCATATTATCTGTAAAAACTGACTGTAATAATTACTGAAGAAATGTGGACCGCAGGAGACCTTTTTGATCGTAATATTTATCCTACAATCTAGAGCCTTTATATTTGCTGTATCTACAGAGAATAAATTAACTTTTCATTATATTTATTATGTATTGTGTTGCTATGGATAGCAAAAAGCAAAAAAATAAGCTTTTAATCATGTTGGTAAATGTATATAGTTCATTTGTTTTTTTTTGCGGGGGGTTGGGGGGGGGAAAGGGGACACAAATAGCCCCTGTTCAATAAGTAGGAAGTAGTTAAATTTCAATTGTGCTATTTTAGAATCACATCCTCAATTAAACATGTCTGTAAACTGACATCTGTACCGCAAACACCGTACTGCTTCTCTTTCTAGTGCGTTTAATTAAAGGTTAGAATGGCAGATGTTATTTCTATATACCAACAGCACACATCTTTGATGTTATGGATCGATATTTTTGGGGCAAACAATCCCGCTGCTGTAAAATAGATGTCCTGGTTTACCACTGAAATAATATATGGTAACAGTATGAAGGGACAGTGTTGTGTGTGTCATGTTCTAAGTACGGGCTTTGTGCACATACTCCCCACAGAGATGAATACAGATAATGTGCTGGATGGTGTGTTCACCATTAGTTTGTGGAATTTCACACCAACATGCTTTGGGCTTTTGTGTGGGGGATAGATTAACAATCAAAGCGGGCCATAAAATCAACGTGTCCCCTCCCAACTCTATTCCCACAAAATAGAAAATATACAGTTTTGGTATCATGCAAGTAGTAAGAGTATACAAACGGCATTGTGTACTGAAAGTGCTTAATCCGTAAATACTCACTGTAATAATAGAAAAAAAAACACGCAATTTTACTCATTAAGGAGTGTGGTAATGTGCTCACATTGTTTAACCCTTTTGTATTCTGAAAAACAGACTGGAGGAAATCACAAAGAAACCAAAAAGCTTTTAACCCCTACTACTATTTAGAAACCATATTCAAAGTCGGGTTGTTTTTTTCGTGGCATTATGGCAGATGATGTGTACAATAAATTTTAAATAAGCAATCAATAGTCATGAAATCAGAATAAAATGGCATAATATACCTTCACATCAGTTTGCAAAGAGATGGCTAACCAAGCTGGCTAACCAAGTTCATTTCTGCTATTTTCAGCAGTTTTGCTAAATGTATTTCTTAAATGTGTAACAATAATGTAGTTATTGAAAAGTACGCAATGCAGATAATGGTGATTGAAGATTGGTTTCTATGTTTTGCTGTTGGAGAACTAAGATTAGCGACATGCAGTTTGGCAATTTTATTTCAGGCACAGTATTGTGTTACATCGGGTAACAAAAAGAAGAACCAAAACGCCTCTCTAGCCCATCGTTCTATATAATCTAAGTCACTTACATAATACAGTCCTTCAAAATTAGCTTAGGCCGGCACGTAAGATTGTTTGAAGAGTAATGCTCTATCTTTATAGAGCAGGAATTAATGGCTGATAGAAGTCATTGGCCCTCAACCAAAACCACTACAATCTGATATCTCATTTACTTTTTACCAATAAAATAAGATCCCTGAATAAGTGTGTATGTTGAACCCTTTGCAAATCTCTGTAGTTTCACCTTGCAGAGAAGAATATATTTTATGCCACCCCCCTTGTACTGCATCAGATATGATTTAGAGGTGATCAAGATAGTTTGGCTGAGGATTTAAAACAGAACTGTCACAACTCATATATTTGCATAACCCAATTGCTAAAACTTACCACAACTTGTATATATTGTATTTTAATTTAGAATGTATGTTCGGCACTTATAGTTTACGTTTTAACTCATTCATACCCATGTTTTACGAGGGCAGCACTTAGAAGTATCACCAAAGCGCATGTGTGCACATATAGCATTTCTCTGTGGATGAACACAAGCACATTACCACACCCTGAGATTCTTGGAGCATTCATACCTACCTGGATATGTAAAAACGCCTAAATTAAGTGTGTTTTTCACTCTTTGATATTTGGATTAAGCTCAATTTAAGGATTATCAATTATTATTGTAAATTTGAACTTGTTTATTAATTTATTTTTTTGTTTTGTTTATTTACTTTTGTTGTATTACTTGACTCCATGAAACACTTAAGGAGCATTTACTATGATACGGGAATGAGAAGCTATCTCCAGAGACGCTACTGTTCAGCTTTATCTTTGTTTTTATAACACATTCGCAAATCCCCTTCTTAAATGTCTAGCAAAAAAAGGAAATTAATTAGAGACAAAAGAATTATTACACTCCTGGCACCATAACAACTTCAGCACATGGTAGTTGTTATGGTGTGAGGAGGTCATGGGCACCGGCTTACTGAAAGAGATTAAATAGTTAACAAAAAGATCACGTGCCATTGATAGGCTGAGAGAGAGAGAGATCATTAGCTCCCCATTGACAAAAAAAAGCGTAAAAAAGAGACAAAACTTTTTCACTCCTTTTTTTTTTTGTGGGGACCTACTGATAGGCTAAGGGTATTAGCTGATGCTCTTAACTTGTCAGCGGCACCTGGTCCAATACATGGATAAAGCCAGCTTGAAGACTGTTTAACCATTTTTTTTTTTTTTTTTATAATTCTTTATTTTTTGTGTGCATGAGATTAACAGACATTTTCCGATACCACAACAGCACTGGCAAGAAAGATTGATTAAACAAGACATATCAGTTACATGGCATTTGAGTATACTGCACAATTTTTAGTATAGTGTAGAGTAGAGTACAGGTTAAGTATTACATGTCTGGCAGAATTATTGTGGGATAATTACGTAGCTATGCAAAGTCATAGACATGGTAAGAATTAAGTTAATGTGGGGTGTTTGGTAGTGGAAGGCAGAATTGCATTATATATAGTATTGAGGCAGCTGCAGTAGTACCACCTTCCCGGTGCTTTATGCCCTTAAACTGACCACCCGAGAGGCCACGTAGATAGGTCAGACTGGTGCCTAACAATTCGCTGTCTATGCTTGCAGCTGGCAAGTGAATTAGCGATAAGTGATAAGATAAAAGATAACAACAGAAGCAGAGTATAATAGGGGAAGAACAAAATAGTAATGAGCTGTTGGCTACACATTGACTTATGCAGGGAGCGTGGTAAGGAGCTACCCCTTAGTAGTACCAGTCCCTGTTTAGCCGATTCCCTCCTGGGGCAAGCGAAAGTCCCGCAGTGCAGCATAGGTTGGCAGGTATGAGAGGCCAATTGACATCTGAGGCAGCCTCCGAAGTGCTCGCCGAGACAGGCCTGCCGCTCCTCTCATCCTCCTCTCCCGGCCTCTTGATCCCTTGGGAAGTATGAGCCATGTAGCGGGTGACATGTGCTGATCTGTGGTCAGCGGCCGCCCTCTTCTCATCTCAGCCTTGTTTGCTTTCCTCCTGGTGGCTCCGGATTTGTGCTGCTTCGGAGATGGCGGGCGGGCTGCTTTTGCCGCCGCATGCCGATTAGGCCGTCTCCGCCTCAGGTATGTTGGGCTCGTGGTGTTTGCTGGCGGGTGCCTTGGAGAGCAGTAAGATGGTTCAGGGGGTGCCTTGTAAAGCTCAGTGGTTGTCAGTCTGCTCTCCAGTCGCCTCCAGAAGGCATTGAAGATAGCTGCCAGGCGGTCAGTCACGGACCTCTCCCCCACAGGAGTCGGATTACTCGTGGCGTCCGCCATCTTAGAGGGTATTCCACTTTGCTCACATACCATTTTGATTCCGCCATGGCTCCTCCGCTGTGCTTGGGAGCGTTCAGGGTGGGGACCGGGATCACCCCCACCGGTCCAGAGGGGGGGGTAGCAGGGCGCCGGGAACATGCTTAGCACTTCGCCTGCACCGGTCCGGGAGATCGGCCGCCTCTCCCTTCCTCAGCGCCGGCTAGGCCTCACTGAAGCTCGACTTCTGGGGTGCCCTGAAAGCCTGCTGGAAGAGTTCCCAGGTCAGTCCTTCGGTTAGCTTAGCTGAAAGTAGGTTGGTTGATGCCCGGTTATGGGTCTCTCATTCCGAAAAGTAGATTTGCTCAGCGTGTCCCCAGGAGCTAGCAAGGGACACAACCAGTCGCCATGTTTGTCAGGCCCCGCCCCCCCCCTGTTTAACCATTTTAATGCCCAGCACCACCTTAATTGTGATGACGTTGTTATGGTGCCTGGAGGGTCTTTTAAAGATTTAGCAGAAATTTACCATTTCATTTTACCTCTGACATGCTATCAAAGTGTGAATTGGTTAACATGGATATAGTTTATGTTGTCTGCATAACTTGACGCTGAGGCAACATTTCAGCTATATAAAATATATCTGGTAAAGAGCAGATAAAATTTGTATCTTGTAATACCTTTTTTATTGGACTAACAGAATTTTTAATGAAAAGCTTTCAGGAGAGCCTCCCCTTCTCAAGCCTAAAGAAATGCTTTAGATTTGAGAAAGGTAGGTTCTCCCGAAAGCTTGTCATTTAAAAATGATGTTAGTCCAATAAAAAAGGTATTACAAAATACAAATTCTATCTGTTTTTTACATCTATATCACTGGACTTATACGGCTACAATGTCTACTTAAAGGAGCACTATAGGGTCAGGAATACAAACCTGTATTCCTGACCCTATAGGGTTAAAACCACTATCTAGCCACCCTAGTCCCCTCTTCTTTGCTAAAAAAAAATAGTAACATCTTACTTGTGTTCAAGTCTGGAGCTGCAGGCTTTGTCCCTGTTTCCTGTAGACCTGCCCACTGCCTGTTGACATCAGCAGAAGTGGTAGCCTGATCCAATCACAATGCTTCTCCATTGGATTGGCTCAGACTGACAAAGAGGCAGATCGGGGGCAGAGCCAGCATGATTCAAACACAGCCCTGGCCAATCAGCATCTCCTCATAGAGATGAATTGAATCAATGAATCTCTATGTGGAAAGTTCAGTGTCTGCATCCAGAGGGAGGAGACACTGAATGTTTAGATGCATTTTAGGCAGCCATGACCCAGGAAGGATCTCTAACAGCCATCTGAGGAGTGGCCAGTGAAGCCTGAAGGTAATAATTCTACTCACCAGGACAAATGCAAGAAGCTGTAGTTGTTCTTGTGACTATAGTGTCCCTTTAAAATAAATTACAAATTTATTAAGGTTATGTAGGCAGCAGATTGACACAAATGGAAAAAAAAATCTGTTGGCAGAGTAAAGGTAGATCTTCTGTTAGTGCTATTAGTTGTAGAACAAGATTGTAGCTATACATTAAGAACACATGTAGTTTAATGTGTAGAAATAGCAAAGTAAGGAGAAGCATGGGGTAAAGTATGGAGACTGAAAATCTAAATACCATTTAATGGTTACTGACTGCTTTAGTGTGAAGATTGAACAGTGCTTTAGACAAAAGAACTAGTGTAGTGTAGAGGTGTTTACGTAACTGTAGGAGTAGAAGTTTATTAAAACATTGCATATGTACAATATAATGTAAAGTAAACATGTACCTCGCTGTGCTGTCAAATACAGTCATTAGGAATTATATTGTGTTTTCCTAATATTCCTCAAATTTTATTTTGGTTTTTATTTCAAGGTTTTATTTACCTATGTATATTTCCTTTTTATTTCTATTGTATTTTCTATATTTTTTTGTGTTGTATGACGTGTTCTTGGTTTCTGTTGAAGATATCTAAACTTTCAAGGAAACCAGACTCTAGGGATAGTAATGTGAGTAAAATGACACCGGAAATGATGATAAAGACTTCATGGTTCGTGGAACTTCAGGTTTTATCGCTGAATGTTTAAGGCTGAATTATATCACAAAAGAGACCTTTGCAGAGGCACGGAATTCATTTGCAAAAATATTATTCTTGCTTGAAACCGATTTAGCCAAAAAAATACGATGTCACAATGTAAAAACACATATCTATTATGTAACCACATTACAGACTCCATTGTGTGTAGTATTTACACTCAAATACTTGGATCCAAAACATTCCTTTATAATGTAAAATGCACAATCAATTATATACAATATATCTTCAGTTATAAGATATATATATATATATAAATATATATGCCAAATATGAATCACATGTTTACTTGGTCTTTGTGGGGAAAGCAGCTGGATTTCGGTTTAGATTCTTAACTGTTAATCTGTGTCTTTATACCATAAAAAAAACTCATATAGTTGTTTTGACCTATCCTCCTAAAAAGTAAAAAGTCCAAGGTTTTGCAATTTACTGTATTTTGGGAGTCACAAATCTTAACATAAGCAACCACCATTTACTTCACATTTCATACATAATGCCTATTGAAGAATAGAGTGAATATTGGTGGATTAAAGTGTTTTACACAGTACAGATGTCATGGATCAAAGATCTATCTATTAACATCTAGTTTCTAAACTTTCTGCTAAAATAAAATCTTTACATTTAATAACATTTTGTTACTAACTTTGCAGAAACATCAAACCTCATAACTGTATCATACTGCAATTTAAAAAGGAGAAGAAATATGAAGTTAGACTTAATATCCAAAGAACTTGTTAAATTGGAACTTTTGTTGTTTGGTCACCAAAATAAACCGCTTTTTAAATATGCATACGTGACTCCAAGACAGCTTAAATACAGTAAAACAAGCAGAGGAACATATTTTCACACGCAAGAGATATGACAATAAGGGATCTGTAAAGCTGTCACCGAGAAATCATAAAGAAATAAGAAATAAACCAAGTAGCACAGAATAAAGCAACAGAGAACTATAACATAAGTGACTTTTGTATAAAGTGGTTATAAAGCCCAGAGAAATTAGTCTTCACCCAGCCATGGGAAATTCTAGACAAACAGGTATACAATGTCAGACAGTCTGTCTACCAGCCCTAGTCCTTAGCAGGAGCCAGCATATTTTGCCCACAAATCAAACCTATCCCAATGCCTAAATCAAGATCCCAGAAGAAACTGACAGGATGCCCTCAACGGCATATACTGGTAGCCTTCCGGTGGTGTGAGTCATGTGATCCAGATGAGTAGCAGTAAACTGTTATTCTCTCAGGTTTCAGGGGGGACTTATTTGTTGCAGATGCAGTCTGTGTTTGGTCACACGGTTTTCAAGTTGCTCCCAGTTGTGGACACATTGTTGATCAAAAGCATGTACAGTAGCTATCACTAAAAATAAGTGCTGTGAGTGAACATGTGCCTGGATGTTGGCCATTTTAACTGCTAGGCTGTCTATCAAAGGGTGAACCCACCAACTGATATCACTCTGGTAAGTGATATCTACCAACCCAGCGGGAGCCGGGATATCCCCCACCGGTTTGGGGGGGGGACGAAGTCATATTGGCACAACTGAGCAGGTAATCGACCTGTTCGCGTGAACCCACAGGCTGCAGTACAGACAGTTGCAGTAAACTCCCAACCCCAGCAGAAAAGCTCAGTCCATTATAGTTTAGGAGTGCACCCAAAACGAAAAAAAAATATTGTCCATTTAAAAACACACAAAAAAAAAACACATTAAACAAGGATGACAAAAAATAAGTCTATCATATGGAACATTGGCAGATATAACTGCACACCTAGAAACGTTGTATTATGTTCCAAATGTATTTTTTACCCTTCTAGATTAAAAATAGATTCTTGGCTTATAGCTAACATTTGAAGACATTTCTTCAAAAATCATGTAGTAGAACGGGATATACTATTCAGTAATCTTATAGTGCTGTTTAAATGTGCATGTTCTAAAACCTGATATCATTAACTATTCAACATTAATGTTTGAGAAACCTGCTAAATTACCTTCCATTATGTGCCAAAAAAAGCTCTATGTATGCCACAATATATTGGTATTCGGCTAATCTCTTGTTATTAGGGGGTACTCTTACAAATACTCTGTGGTCATAAGAATTATCTACAAGGAATGGTCATCATCCACTATTAATAATGAATTACTTCAAATACTGATTTGCTAGTTATATTTGCTTAGACTGTATATCAACAATGATAACTGATGCTGCAGCACTCGTTACAGGTTTGCTGCAGCCTTCCAGTGCTGTCATTCACATAGACATTACTTAAAATGTAAATTAAGCCGTGGTGGAGCCAGCGCCCGAGCAAGTCAGACGTACATCGCTGCAGCTCCGAGCGTTAACCCGGAATTACCATTTTTGAGCTGCAATACACTGCCCCTCTGTGCTTCAAAGAAGACTCCCGGGGTCCCTGCACCATTGGGAAGAAAAATAAAAAACATTGCGCAGATCCGGGGTTGGGTTCCTGAGATATAGCAACTTTTATCCGCACAGCCTTGCGGCCTAAGACCCCCAAGATTGTTCCCGAGACCTATACTTCGCCTAAACCTGAACCTGAAATGCTGAACCTGCAAAAATAAAGAATTAATACAAAAAAAATTAAAAAAGTAAATAAAGCTCAATTACCAGAAGCTAATGGTTCTTTTAAAATGCCTAACCAAACTGTAGGAGCCAGTGAGCCGTATAGTAATCACGAACCTTCCTGCGCCAGCATTATAATTAAATATATTTAACAAAAATAAAATTCAACATGGGAAAAAATTATAGAATGCTCAGGGTATAGAGTGCAAACCATCAGTAAGTGAATTGTATGCCATTTCCAACAACCCTTTCAAAATGAAATTGGTTTTCAAAATACAACTTATTCATATTGAGCACAATCCATCAGATTCTTATTTTCATATATTTTCACCCTAATCTTTAGATACTGGTGCAGCATTTTATTAAAGCCATGTTTTTCCAACCCCGTACTGAGTCATGACCATTTAGTGTCCTTTCCTGGATGCCTACAGATTGTTACTCTCAGACCACATAAATAGTGCAGTGTTTTATCCATTTAAAAATCCAGTTCTAATGTGACTATATCATGGAAACTGATGCTGATTAAAAGAAAACGTAACCGTTCCTCTACATGCCTGTCAAAACTAATATGAGTTGTGTATAACCAATTAAACATTGTTATGATAAGTACATGATTGTTCTAGTATTAACACAGATGTTCCTCCTTGTCAGTTAACATACAGTCAATAATTATTGTCCCTAAAATGTTTCTCCACTGAGAAATAAGCTCAGATACTAAACAATGTAATTATCTACTTACCAATGCCTACATTGTTAGCAATGTTTATCTTTGTTTGTACTAAAAACAGTCAAACCTAGACCCGAGGTAGACATATGCATTGTGTAATATGTCAGAAAATGACTATTTTTAGCCAATGATGTACTTGCCAAATGGCTCTAAACAAGAAATTGGTTTGCTGAGCAAATCCGTAATGGTTTATAGCTGTAGTAAATCAGGAAGAGTGAAATCAGACATACAAATGAACACACTCTCTCTTCCCTTTTCATTTGTTCGTGTGAGCTCTTTGGATTATCCTGTTGGAGTGAGGAAAGCCATTCAGAATGTTGATGGTCAGAACAAATGATTACCCAACACAAAAGTGTTAAGAAGGATTACATGTTTGGTTTGTCATTTTGTGATACAGCTGTAGAACACAGTCCGACTATTGTTCATGTCGAATTGTTACAAGTTGAAGGTAGTACAATAGAAGTTTCTATAAGAACACTACCTATTCAGACTTCTTCATCAGAAATGCGATGAGATAAACCTTTCTTGAATAGAGTCTCACAGGAATCCCCACACTCTCAGCACAGACTGGGCCAGAACAAGCAGTTGTTGCATTACTCATTCGAGTATTCATACTCATTTCTTTACCTTCTGCTATTTTTATTGATTTTTTTTTTTTGCCTGCACTGCGTGGTATTCTTAACCAGCATTACTACTAAACATTCTGATTTGTTTTGGAATACATTCTATTCAGAAGTGACATTTTGAAATGTACATTTCTACGATATCTGCGTAGAACGTACTATCCTTAATTTGTAGTAAACTGATTGAGGTACATTGATATTAAGGAGCTGATAGTTCTAGGCTTCAAAATGTTCTACTTACTATCAGCCCAGAGAGACTGCATAATCTCTACTTTGATTTTCCTTTGTGATGGCTCTCCCTGTGAATTGTCTTTTTCTTCTTCTTCATTGTTGAGTCCTCTTGGTGAATGCTGGTCCCTTGTGACGGCGAAATAAGTGAGATTGTTCTATTGCCATTCATCTCCCTTACTGTTAGATCTGTCTAACATAATATGGAGCAATAACATAAAACCTAACTAAATGCCCTCATCAAATTGTCAATAAAAACCTACTCGTAGGAATTCATCATAGTTCTCTATATCCAGCTATGATAATTCTTTCGCAAGTTGAATAGCCTGAACAATGTACTTTTTTCATCAAAATGTGCTTTTTTCATATCAAAGTCACATTGATGCTTTCATCAGCTGGATATTATACACTACAGACAATTTGGGGCAATTAAACTCTAAATGATGAGCAGTTTAGCTCTAGTATTTGGAATAGCAACAAAACTCTTTTTAAGGCATTTATACCTATTACGCCACTTAATTCACAGTCCTACTGGCTTTAAATTAAGATTCTGTTACTGGTGTTTTCAGATTCCCCAATGGTATGAATAATTCATACCATATAAATTCTTCACCTATCGTGTCTCATTTTGTATAACAAAAGCAAAATTATGATTAATTACACAAGTATGAGTATATTACTGTAAACACAAAGTAGAACAAATGCACAAACTAAGTTTAGAAGTTTTTCTTTTTTCGAGATGCCAGGACTAAAACAAAACAGTGAAATTCACTGTTCTATCATAGATGTATTATGTCAAATTAAAGTCAAAATCGCTGTATAGTTTATTGCTTGAACTATAGATTTCAAGTAATGGATCCAGATGAATTTTTGCTAGCAATATCTTTTTTTTTTTTTTTAACTATTGTTCTACTTGTTTTTTTTTTTAATTTGTAGGTATCTAAAAAAATAAACTGCAATGAGGACATGTAATAAAAAAAATGGAATGCAACCCATTTTTTACAGTACATTAAAATAAAAATTGAATAAAACAAGGCAGAACGGGGAAATATAGAAGAGTTTAAGTTTGAGGGAGGGATTATGCTGTGATTAGTCACGTGACCTATGTCCAACATAGTTAACACTCTTTAGTATTTTGACCATTGTATGATTGCTTTTTTTTTTTTCAATCTATAGTCATAATATCAAATAAGTGAAAAAAGTGGAGCAGTAGTATATCACCCTCACCAAGTATAATAAACTTATGTTTCCAACAGGTGTGTTCACGCATCAATGAACAATCAATGAGTCAGGTATGTTCATGAAAATGAACAAATAATGGTGCAACCCTTTTATATGTAGATGAAACAATCTAGTAAAATAATATAATGTGACTCCTATTCAAATCACCAGAGTCATCAATTTGGTTAAAGGACCACTATAGGCACCCAGACCACTTCAGCTCAGTGAAGTGGTCTGGGTGCCAGGTCCATCTAGGATTAAATCTGCCTGCTGTAAACATAGCAGTTTCAAAGAAACTGCTAGGTTTACAATAGGGTTAATCCAGCCTCTAGTGGCTGTGTCATTGATTTTCACAGTGAGAATACGCCAGCGTCCATAGGAAAGCATTGAGAATGCTTTCCTATGGACTGACTGA
Source organism: Pelobates fuscus (assembly GCF_036172605.1). NCBI lineage: Eukaryota > Metazoa > Chordata > Amphibia > Anura > Pelobatidae > Pelobates > Pelobates fuscus. The sequence continues at coordinate 336,739,682 of NC_086317.1, read as the reverse complement.
ATGCGCGCGCGGCTCTTGCCGCGCATGCGCATTCAGCCGATGATGACCGAAGGAGGAGGAGAGTCCCCAGCTCCGAGGGAGCCCGGCGCTGGAGAAAGGTGAGTGTTTTGGGGCACCCTCCGGGCACTATAGTGCCAGAAAAACGAGTTTGTTTTCCTGGCACTATAGTGCTCCTTTAAGGTATGCTCAGAGAGCATTTTGCTGGCTGTGTTTTCCTTCATCAGGATGCAGATTCACGTCCTGACAAAGCCAGATGCCCCTGGCGAAATGCGTTGACGTAAGCAACCATATGGCAGGAGGAGCTTGGAGCACCTGCAATACTGACACCCGGCATGAGAGCCTAATAAGCAACATCGAGGAGGCGTGCTTGAGGGAGTGTACAGAGTGGCAGCGGATTCTGTAGAACCCTGAAGGGAGCCAGAGCATTATATTGATTGAGCGCTTCTGTGAGTAGCGGTATCTAATCTGCATATACTCACCACTATATCCTGTAAGCAGAAGTGATTTTGTTACTTGTTTTTGTTTGTTTTTTTATAATGTGTAAATAAAGTTGACATGTAAATGCTTTAACGTTTATTCCTGTATACATATCTGGACTGCCCGTATGGGTGGGACCAGTCTGATATGTTTCAGAGATGTTCCATCTGTAATGGCACAAGATCAGCTAAAGCCAGCTTGAGAACTGAGCGGGGACCCGTATTCAGTATTCTCTTGCGACCTGTTTTTTGCTCTCCATAAGTTTAAAGGGTATTCCAGACGTGGACCCCTTGCTCACGGTGCCTAGAGAGATATCAGCTATGCCTCACTGATGATGCCTAACAAGGCTGAAATGATCGTCTGGGGTTGCTGTGTCTCTCGTGCAGAGGGAACTTGCTGGCATTTCGGATCTGGAGTGCCCGTATGGGTGGGACCAGCCTGATATGTTTCAGAGATGTTCTCTCTGTAATGGCACAAGATGCTAAAGCCAGCTTGAGAACTGAGCGGGGACCCACCGAAGGGCAGGCTATTTCACCTGCTGCCCGTACTCCGTATTCTCTTGCAACCTGTTTTTTGCTCTTCATATATACATCTTCATCTACATATAAAAGGGTTGCACTATTATTTTATAATTACATCATTTATTTTTTTTCATGTACATACTTGACTCTGTTTAATGATCCGTGGAGACACCTGCTGGATACATAAGTATGTTCAAGTGTATTATACTTGGTGTGGGTAATCTAAATACATTACTACCGCTTGACTTTTTTCATTTATTTTGGGGTTTCATTGTGTGGCTTGTGTGTATTGGGGTATAACACTCTAGTGTGAAGCAGTTATTTTAGGTTTTGTTTATTACACTGAATCACTTATAAAAGAAGATTTAGAGAGATGTTTTATTTAATTTTTATCTAGGTTTATCATTGAAAATTTGATTTTTTTTTTTAAACCCATTGTTAACCCTTCTGAATGTTTTAATGCTCCTTTTATTGTGATTGTTGATTTTATTGTCATATGTTCTGCTAAAAAAAAAAAAAACAGTTGTCATCTTTAAAATTAATGTGTCACCTTGTGATTTCTAATTTGATACATTAATATTTTTATTTACGTGGCACATGGAAATATGTTGCAAGGCTGAATTTGACAGGCTGGAAGAACTGACACAAGGCGGTTTTACTGACTTACAGTTCAATTAATAATGGCTTTATCTTCTTTTTTGAGACAGTTGCCTCACTCAGCAGGTTGAAAAAAGCAGGTAAATGTGTTTTTCCCCATATTTACCTGCTCCCTTTTTTATGCCTTCCAAACCATCTCATGGTAGTCACAGATCTAACCTTGTATCCTATCGCTGTGAATGCTGAAAAAGTGGGCATGTCAAACAGATTTAAACATGTGCTATTAGAAAATCTCTTCACCTTGCAACATCCTGACAAGGAGAGAAGAAAGGACGTCTGATCAGTTTGATCGTGCAGAGCAGGCTCTGAGTCTCTCTCCGTTTGGTAAACATAGAGATACTATTATTTTTTTTTATTTATGTTTGTTTTGTTCTTTGTTATGTACATTGAAATGCTAAACTGTGTAAATTTTTATAAAACTAGAAAAATGTAGTTATTCTAAAACCTTTAAATTATATTGTATAATGATTGTTTTTTTGCAGACTATTCAGTTCATGTATCCATAGCAAGTTATTATAGAATATATCAAGGAATCAATTTTTTCCAATTAGCTCTGTGAATCTCATATAAACATGTTGCTCTGTTTTGATCAAATTATTTTCTTTACTTGTAAAATTCAAGTTCCTACATTTATTTGAATCCTGCTAAAGTTTCTTTTTAGCACTCATAACTAACCGGTCATGGATCCAAGACACAAGGCATCAAATCTATTGCTTCTAAAAGCAAAAGTGTATATATAACATTATTAGAGGTTAAATGGTATTAAAGAATAAGGCCTACTTACTGTTTCTAATTTCTTAATTTATAAAAGGCATCAACAAATACATACAGTGTGGCAAATGTAAAAATTCAAGATTTTAAAATATGGAGCTATATACATACATTCTAACTTTGTGATGTTTTATATCTTGATCCAGGCAAAATGTTGCTGTATAGTGGAAATGTGACTAGGCTCCCTCATTGCTTTTATGGGCATTTTTGGTAAACGTGTGGACAACCCACCACTTGGTTATATGGATAGAGCATGCAACTGCACAACATAGCAATGGAATTTCTCATCTGAGTTTAATGGAGTGATTGACATCAACCTATATTTAAAGGACCACTAAAGTCACTCCACCTCATCTCAATAAAGAGGCCTGGGTGCAGTGGTCCTGCAAATCCTGCAATGTAACACATTGCATGGTTAAAATCCATGTCTAGTGGCGGTCTTCCTGACAGCCACTAGAGGCATTTCAGCTGCACTCACTGAGTAAAACTCGCATGACGTGAATGCCCTCATAGGCAAGCATTGATTTAATACTTTCCTACAGGGAAGTTTAGATGTGCGTGGGTCCTCGCCATGCATGCTAATCAGATCTCCAAGGCTTCTTATAGAGCCGTACGAGGCCAAGCCTCCATCATTACCTCACGGGATGCAGAGAAGTAAACAGTACTGAGGGAGCCTCATAGCTGGAAAAAGTTTACATTTACTATTTTATAGCAAACAAGGAAGAACCTGTATAGAAATAGGGACAAGAAAACTGAATTGTTTAGTGTTGCTTTAACCCAGATGGTATACGCTCTGAAGGTGACACAATCTCTGTCTGTATACTTTGTTCTCTCTAACAATTTTATATTCAGTCCACCTCTTTGTTTTTTGTCATCTCATTAAATGATGATGATGCAAATTCTTTCAGAAAAAAAAAAAAAAAGATGGTATGAGTAACATGGATTATTTAACTCCTGTCTAGATTAGGCTTATGTTAGAATTATTAGTTGGGATATTGTAATGGGTTAATGTTATGAGGCATTTCAGGGCCACCTCATTTAGAAAGTCTCCAGGTATGATGGTGTTATACTGCATCATGCAATCCCCCCACTGGCAGCAATAAAATAGGTA